>NC_138371.1:97101889-97140191 GCF_054177405.1 Leptonychotes weddellii | reverse complement strand
CACAATATTTTTTCTTCCAATCCGTGAGCATGGAACATTTTTCCATTTCTTTGTGTCTGCCTCAATTTCTTTCATGAGTATTTTATAGTTTTCTGAGTACAGATTCTTTGCCTCTTTGGTTAGATTTATTCCCAGGTATCTTATAGTTTTGGGTGCAATTGTAAATGGGATCGACTCCTTAATTTCTCTTTCTTCTGTCTTGTTGTTGGTGTATAGGAATGCCACTGATTTCTGTGCATTGATTTTATATCCTGCCACTTTACTGAATTCCTGTATGAGTTCTAGCAGTTTTGGGGTGGAGTTTTTTGGGTTTTCCACATAAAGTATCATATCATCTGCAAAGAGTGAGAGTTTGACTTCTTCTTTGCCGATTCAGATGCCTTTTATTTCTTTCTGTTCTCTGATTGCTGTGGCTAGGACTTCTAATACTATGTTGAATACCAGTGGTGATAGTGGACATCCCTGCCGTGTTCCTGATCTTAAGGGGAAAGCTCTCAGTTTTTCCCCATTGAGAATGATATTCACTGTGGGTTTTTCATAGATGGCTTTTATGATATTGGGGTATGCACCCTCTATCCCTATACTCTGAGGAGTTGTGATCAAGAAAGGATGCTGTACTTTGTTAAATGCTTTTTCTGCATCTATTGAGAGGATCATATGGTTCTTTTTCTTTCTTTTATTAATGTATTGTGTCACATTGATGGATTTGCGGATGTTGAACCAACTTTGCAGTCCAGGGATAAATCACACTTGGTGGTGGTGAATAATCCTTTAATGTACTGTTGTATCATATTGGCTAGTATTTTGGTGAGAATTTTTGCATCCCTGTTCATCAAGGATATTGGTCTATAATTCTCCTTTTTGATGGGGTCTTTGTCTGGTTTTGGGATCAAGGTAATGGTGGCCTCATAAAATGAGTTTGGTGGAAGTTTTCCTTCCATTTCTATTTTTTGGAACAGTTTCAGAAGAATAGGTATTAATTCTTCTTTAAATGTTTGGTAGAAATCCCCTGGAAGCCATCTGGCTGGACTTTGTTTGTTGGGAGATTTTTGATGACTGCTTCAATTTCCTTAGTGGTTATAGGTCTGTTCAGGTTTTCTATTTCTTCCTGGTTCAGTTTTGCTAGTTGATACGTCTCTAGGAATGCATCCATTTCTTCCAGATTATGTAATTTGCTGGCACAAAGTTGCTAATAATATGTTCTTATAATTGTTTGTATTTTTTGGTGTTGGTGGTGATCTCTCCTCTTTCATTCATGATTTTGTTGATTTGGGTCATTTCTCTTTTCTTTTTGATAAGTCTGGCCAGGAGTTTCTCCAGCTCCTTTAGGTGTAGGGTTAGGCTGTGTACTTGAGACCTTTCTTGTTTCTTGAGAAAGGCTTGTATTGCTATATACTTTCCTCTTAGGACTGCCTTTGCTGCATCCCAAAGATTTTGAACAGTTGTGTTTTCATTTTCATTGGTTTCCATGAATTTTTTTTTTAATTCTTCATTAATTTCCTGGTTGACTCATTCATTCTTTAGTAGGATGCTCTTTAGCTTCCATGTATTTGAGTTGTCTCTGAACTTCCTCTTGTGATTGAGTTCTAGTTTCAAAGCATTGTGGTCTGAAAATATGCAGGGAATGATTCCAATCTTTTGGTACCAGTTGAGACCTGATTTGTGACCTAGGATGTGATCTATTCTGGAGAATGTTCCATGGGCACTCAAGAAGAATGTATATTTTGTTGCTTTGGGATGGAATGTTTTGAATATATCTGTGAAGTCCATTTGGTCGAGTGTGTCATTTAAAGTCTTTATTTCCTTGTTGATCTTTTACTTAGATGATCTCTCCTTTTCAGTGAGGGAGGTGTTAAAGTCTCCCCACTATTATTGTATTGTTGTTGATGTGTCTCTTTGCTTTTGTTATTAATTGGCTTATATAATTAGCTGCTCCCATGTTAGGGGCATAGGTATTTACAATTGTTAGATCTTCTTGTTGAATAGATCCTTTAAGTATGATATAGTGTCCTTTCTCATCTCTTATTTGGTTTAAAATCTAATTTGTCTGATATAAGGATTGCCACCCAGCTTTCTTATGATGTCCATTATCATGATAAATGGTTTTCCACCCCCTCACTTTCAATCTGGGGGTGTCTTGGGTCTCAAATGAGCCTCTTGCAGACAGCATATCAATGGGTCTTGTTTTTTTTATCCAATCTGATAGCCTGTGTCTTTTGATTGGGGCACTTAGCCCATTTACATTCAGGGTAACTACTGAAAGATATGAATTTAGTGCCATTGTATTGCCTGTGAGGTGACTGTTACTGTTTATTGTCTCTGTTCCTTTCTGGTCTATGTTACTTTTAGGCTTTCTCTTTGCTTTGAGGACTCCCTTTGATATTTCTTGTAGGGCTGGTTTCGTGTTTGCAAATTCCTTTAGTTTTGTTTGTCCTGGAAGATTTTTATCTCTCCTTCTCTTTTCAATGAGAGCTTAGCTGGTATTCTTGGCTGCATATTTTTCTCATTTATTGCTCTGAATATATCATGCCAGTCCTTTCTGGCCTCCCAGGTCTCTGTGGATAGGCTTGTTGCCAATCTAATATTTCTACCATTGTAGGTTACAGATGTCTTGTCCCAAACTGCTTTCAGGATTTTGTCTTTGTCTCTGAGACTTGTAAGTTTTACTATTAGATGTCAGGGTGTGGACCTATTTTTATTGATTTTGAGGGGGCTTCTCTGTGCCTTCTGGATTTTGATGCCTGTTCCCTTCCCCAAATTAGGGAACTTCTCTGCTATAATTTGCTCCAATATACCTTCGGCCCCTCTCTCTCTTTCTTCTTCTCCTGGGATCCAATTATTCTAATGTTGTTTCGTCTTATGGTATCGCTTATCTCTCGAATTTTGCCCTCGTGATCCAGTAGTTGTTTATCTCTCGTTTTCTCAGCTTCTTTATTTTCCATCATTTGGTCTTCTATATCACTAATTCTCTCTTCTGCCTCATTTATCCTAGCAGTTAGAGCCTCCATTTTTTATTGCACCTCATTAATAGCCTTTTTGATTTCGACTTGGTTAGATTTTAGTTCTTTTATTTCTCCAGAAATGATTTCTCTAATATCTTCCATGCTTTTTCAAGCCCAGCTATTATCTTTAAAATCATCATTCTGAGCTCTAGTTCTCACATCTTACTAATGTCCGTATTGATTAGGTTCCTGGCAGTCGGTTCTCCTCTTGTTCATTTTTTTGAGGTGATTTTTTCCATCTTGTCATTTTGTGCAGAGAAGAACAGGCGAATGAGAGAACAAAATGCTAACAGGGTAACAACGACCCCAGAAAAATATACATTAAACAAATCAGAAGAGATCTGAAACTGGGGGAAAAGAAAAGGAAAGAAAGGAAAAAGAAAAAAAAAGAAAAAGAAAAAAGATAACGAACAAACAAACAAACAAAAAAAACAAAATATGATCAAATATGATCAGGCCTGTGCATAGATCAGTACCACCCACTAGATTTTGGGCATATTTTGGTCTTTTAGAAGAAAGTGCCTCCCAAATTTTTAAAGAAAGAAAAACTTATATATGTATAAAAATAAGGGTAAATACAATGAAGGGATGGAATATGACTGTAAAGATGAAAATTATAAAAGATTTTATAAAAGGGATTGATAAGAAGTTGGTTGAAAAAAGAAAGAAGAGGATTTAATAAAAAAAAGGGGGGGAGAATGTGATCAGGCAGGAGACTAGAATAAAGCCATAAACTATAGATTTAGGGTGTATTTTGGTCTGTTAGAAGAAAATGTATCCCAAAATTTTAAAGGGAGAACAACTTATATATATATACCAAAAATAAGGTTAACTACAATGAAGGGATAAAATATGACTTTAAAAATGAAAAATAAAAAAGATTTTTTTTAAATGTGATTGATAAGATGTTGGATAAAAAAGGGAAAAAGAAAAATTCAAAAAAAAAAAAGAAAGAAAGAGAAAGTTAAAAAAAAATTAACTTTGAGAGACTAAAGAATCATGGTAAAAAAGCTATGAATTCTATGTGCAGTATTCCCCTTGCACTGGAGTTCTGCTGTTCTCATTGACTGGTAAACTTGGTCTTGGTTGGATGTTCTTGCTGATCTTCTGGGGGAGGGTCCTGCCACAGTGGTTCTCAGATGTCTTTGACAGAGGTGTAATTTCCCTGCCCTTTCCGGGTCCAGGCTAAGTAATCTGCTCAGGTTTGTTCTTGAGAGCTTTTGTTCCCTGCAAGCTTTTCCTACAGCGTTGGAGGCCAAGAGTGAAAATGGCGTTCTCCCAATCTCTGCCCCAGAGGAGCTGAGAACTTGGGGCCCCATTCCTCAGTGAGCCCCCAGAGAAAAGCAGTCAATCACTCCCCTCTCCCCAGTCTCTGGCCGCACTCAGTGCTCACCCGGCCTGTGACCGAGCATTTCTATCTCTGGCAGAGGACCCCGTTTAGAGTCTCCAATCCCAGCAGATCCCTGTGGTGCCCTCCTGTGCTGCTCTTCCCGGGGGAGGAAGGGGAGTCTCCCCTGATCTGCCAGTTGTTGGGTCCCTGCTGGAAGAGCAGTGGCCCGACTGTGCTGCGGATCACAGTTTATGGCAACCCCAAGCTGAGAGCCCACTCTTTGGCTCTGTCTGGGCAGCTGGCTTTCCCACTCTGATACCTGGGAGCTCTGCCACACTCAGGCACCCCCAGTCTTTCTGTGACCCCGAGTGTCCTGAGACCACACTGTCCTAGCTAGTGTTCCACCTCCTGCTTAGCCACTGGAGCAATGTTCCTCAGTGGAGCAGACTTCCAAAATTTCCTATTTTGTGCTCCACTGCTCTATCACTTGCCAGTAGCAGCTGACGGAGGCCCCCTTCCCCCGCCATCTATCTTCCCGAATATCACCTCAGACTCACTTCTCTGCACATCCTACCTTCCAGAAAGTGGTCGCTTTTCTGTTCAGAGAGTTGCTGCTATTCTTTTCTTCGATCTCCTGTTGAGATCGTAGGTGTTCAGAATGGTTTGATCCCTATCTAGCTGAATTCCTGGGACCAGACAAAATTTAGGTCTCTTACTCCTCTGCCATCTTTCTCCTCACCCCTCCTTTTTTTATGGCAGTACTCTACTGTTTCAATTACTAGAACTTTGAGGAAATAGGGTGATGTTGTTTAGGGATGCCCAATGTACTGGCATGAGTGTGAATGAGCTCATGGCCCAGACCCTCACCAGTTATTTGCCACCATTTTACATAAAGGAGTTACAGGCCATGGGGCATCAAGGAGCATATGTGATAAAATTCTAAAGCATCATTTCACAGATGTAACAATGTATTTTATAGAGACTAGCAAAGAATTTCTCAGACTACCTTGTGAATTTAGGTTTGAAGTCTATCTTCCCATTAAAGCTACAAGCTCTCCCAGAATATGAAGTATATCATTCATTCTTATGTTCAAAATGTGCCCAGTTAGTGCTGTGCCAACCACAGGGATACCTCTCCAGAAGGATAATGCACTGCCTAACTCTCTATAATCTTGCCATTGTTTCGGGGAAGATTGTGTACAGAAGAATGAAAAATGTCTCAGGCTATTATAAGTATTCTTGAGATTAAAAGTAAGTGAGGCTAGGGGTGTCTGGTTGGCTCAGTATATCGGGCATCTGCTTTTGCCTCAGGTCATGATCCTGGAGTCCCAGGGATCAAGCCCCACTTTGGGCTCCCTGCTCAGCGGAGAGCCTGCTTTTCCCTCTGCTCCTCACCCCACTCATGTGCGCTCTCTCTCTCTTCCTCAAATAAATAAATAAAATTTAAAAAATAAATAAATAAGTGAGGTTGCCCAGGGATCTGGTGGGGGCAGGGTTGGGAATAGATGTTATAGGAGCTTGAGCAGCAGAGACTGCAATGTCTTCCTTGAGAATGGACAGGTCTACAGAAGTCTTTCATCCTGAGACCACCAGAGGATAGGCTGCCATCAAGCACTTTCTAGGACTTCAGGAAATCATTGTCAAGCGACGAGATTAGTTAATCACCACCATTTGTTTTCTTCCAGGTTCTTTCTTCTAGCATTTCCAAAGCAGCTCTTCTATGTGTGTGTAGTGATCCAAATGTAAAAGAAGTTTCAAGTTATAACACACACACACACATTCAATATGATCACCAACAGTATCAACAACAAGAGAAAAGAAAAAGAGGTTGCACAAAGTGCCAGCACAGTAGTAATGATAGGATGCTCTAAAACATTCTGTATCTTCATCTCTGTTTTGAAATTTTTTCCAGTCTTCACCCCAGAAAGACGTCTATGAACCCTCATCCTGGGTTTCTCCATGACCTGCTGGTTCCTCTTGCTCTCATTTCAGAAGCTATAAACTGTTTACATACAGAGCCACAATTTAATTTTCTTTCATGTTTTTTTCCTCTCATTTTATCTGATTGCTATTATTATAATGATGATCATTATTATTAATAATAATAGCAGTAATTATAGATGATGTAAGCTGTTCTATCTGTTACCATGGAAATCACCACTCAGAAGAAAGAACAAACAAAAGGAAAGTTAAAAAAGGAGAGAGAGACAAGAAATAATGCTGATTAATAAGACCTCATTCTACACACATATCTGTCTCTTTGTAGGGCCAAAAAATGTGCAATTTTTCTATCACAGTGCTTCAGAGGAAGGAAAGTCTACAGATTGTCAATACCCTGCTTAATTGAACTTAAATCACTGTGGGGAGCTGCTTATAGTCCTTTGAAAAGTGTGCCAATTCACTTATGCTCCTATTGTAATAAAGCAAGTCTATATTAAGGTCCCTGGGGTCACTTCTGGTACAGTTATCTATGTTGACAAAGTGAATTTTCTGTGCCAAGGGTAAAGACAGCCTAAATAATCCTCAAACCACTGCCTGTACCACTCATTTGCCATCTACACATGTACAGCCTAGTGACATCTCTTGTCATTTTGCATTGATAGTTATTTAATTTTTCATATGTTTGTACCTTATCTCTCCATTTAAATCACAGGCAATGACTGCTGAGTAAATATCAGCTTGGCAAGGGCTTCTCTGGTTAATGGAGGCAGATGCAAGGGAGAAAAGCGAGGGCACTGGGATTGGCAGTCTCGGTCGACACTACCAGCTCAGATTCCTGAACACTTGCAGAGACACTTCACCTCCTCAAGCCTCAGTCTTCTCATCTGTAAGCTGGATATAACCCACTGTGCAGTGATGATGTGATAACGAAATAAAACACACAGCAGGGAGCTGAACACAGAGCTTCGGTACCAAACAGAAAATCAAAGTCCACTGCTATCAACCCTCCTGATGAAGCCACTTGGGGAGCATTTGAAAGGATCATTTCATTATCAGAAACAGTTATGGGAACCTGTGCTGAGGGTGTCAATGCTATGTTCTCTTCAACCTACAAAAAGAAGAGGGACAATTGGTGTAAAGAAATTTCCAACTCTTTAAAAAGCTTCAAATTCCGTCAGGAGCTGTTTTCCTTCCCAGGTGGATCCATCAGCTGCCTGTGCAAGAATCCATCCATGCCACACTAAAACCACTGCAGACACGGCTGCTTTCAGTGTCTGGCCTTGTGCTGCTGGGGGGAGCACATTACCGGTTTATGGCCCCTGCTTGGGCCCCCGCTCACCATTCATTAGCTGGAGCACAGACACCACAGCGCAGGGGGCATTGGAGAGTGGGGCCGGCTCCTGGCCATTACCACTCCTCCACCTGCCTGCGCAGGCCACACTTTATGACTTCCAGACAACATACTTGACTGTGATTTATTCTCCTACTTCACTGGAGTCTTTACTTTTTATGTACCTTTTTTGGGGGGTTATTTTTCTCTTGCCTTGCTTTAAAATAGGCAGTATGATCACAGAGACCTGGGAAATCTGTTTTATGGTCGGGGGGTGGAGCGCTGTTCACCTGACTCCACACACATTGTGTCATAGATGATGATTTGTTATTCACTGGCTTAGTCAAGAAAAATGTATTAAATGTCTGGAGTGTGAAGAACATTATTTTAGGGACTGGGAAGTTAGGATGAAGGGTACAAGGGGACAAGGGTACGAGGTCCAGAATGCCTGGACCCTGAGCTCAAGGCTTTCACAGGTGGTTCTGGGAGAGAAGTTCACATGGAAGATAAGAGCCTGGCAGTGTGGGGCATAGGGGCAGGTGTGGACAAACCAGGTGTGCCCACCTTCTGGGCAAGGGAAAGAAGAAAGGGGCCTCCACACCAAAATCACCTGATGGGAAGAGGGCTATGGGGCTGGTGGACAGGCTTTGGTTGTTGTTAGATGTATTTATGAAGTCTTTAGTAGGAGTACCTTTGTAGCAGGTACTGTTTTGGTTCATTGTGAGGAAAAAGCTGGCCCTCACAAAGATCTAAATCCAGTCCTATGTCTAGTACTTACTAGCTGAGTGATGCTGAACATGCTCTTCAACCTCTCTGAACCTCCCTTTCTCAAAATACAAGCAAGAAGTGATCTCTACCTCACAATTCACCATGTGGATTCAATGAGATAAACATTGAGACAAGATAGCCCAGGATCTGGGACACAAGTACAGAATGATTAGTTTCCATCCCTTTGTTAAGAAGAGCTAAAGTAGCCAAGATTGAATTCAGGAGTCTGGAAGGACGAGAGCTGACTGCAAAGGTTTTCCCATAATCCTGAGAAGGGCTATCCAAGGGCAGCATTTACATCTCCTTTTACAAGGTCACAAAGGAAGACTTTAGTAAATCTCAGACTGTCTAGTACTAGATTTCAAGGATCTTATAATCTGGTGCTATAGGTGATTGACAAAAAGTAACTCAAAGAGGAGCATGAAATTATTCATCTTTCTTTCAGCAGACATCTCTACTCTGGAGCTCATCACAGTATGAATGATATTGCCAAAGCACCAGTGTCTTCTCCAGTGGGAAGCCTCTTCTAACTCCACCAGCATCCTGTTTTGGTCTTGCTCAAGAACCATAATAACAACTTTTTTATTCAAATCTCCCTGCTAAACTGTAAGCTCTACAAGGCAAAAGGCGATCTTGTAAATTTTGTATGTTGAACACTTGACCTGGAGTGGACATTTACTTACCATGGAACTAAACATCCAACGGACTGCCAGGATTTCACTGACTCTAGTGACAGCTCCTGAAATCAGCAGGAAAGTGATATAGGATCGGAAAGTATGTTTAGATATGTACTTGAAATTCTGCTCTGTAGCCCAGAATATCTATTGCAAGAGGAGCATATTGAAGAAAAAATTCAGGGGCGCCTGGGTGGCTCAATCGGTTGAGCGTCCAACTCTTGGTTTTGGCTGAGGTCATGATCTTGCCATCATGAGATCAAACCCTGCATCAGGCTCCACACTCAGTGGGGAGTCTAATTGGAATTCCCTCTCTCCCTCTCCTTCTCCCTCTGCCCTACCCCTCCCATGCTCACTCTCTCTTTCTCTCTCTCTCGCTCAAATAAATAAATATATCTAAAAGAAAGAAAAGGAATTCAAATAGCCATCAAAATGTTTCTGAATGAATAAAGCATAGTTAATTGGCAGAGTGAAATACTATGCACTCATAATAAAGACCACACAAGATCTTTCTAAATTGATTTATAATATGTTCCAGGAAGTACTGTTAAATGACAAGATCAAGGCATCAAGGTACAAAAGACTATGCTACATTTTGTACAAGAATAAAGAAGCAATTAAAATACACACAGGAATGATAAACCAATATAAATGATGACCTATGGGGTGACGGGGTGATAGACTCTGGGGAGGGTATGTGCTCTGGTAAGCACTGTGAATTGTGCAAGACTGTTGAATCTCAGATCTGTACCTCTGAAACAAATAATGCAATATATGTTAAGAAAAAAAAAAAAAGAAGAAGAAGAAGGTAGCAGGAGGGGAAGAATGAAGCGGGGGAAATCAGAGGGGTAGACGAACCATGAGAGACGATGGACTCTGAAAAACAAACTGAGGGTTCTAGAGGTGGGGAGAGGTTGTGTTAGCCTGGTGGTGAGTATTGAGGAGGGCACATTCTGCATGGAGCACTGGGTGTTATGCACAAACAATGAATCATGGAACACTACATCTAAAACTAATGATGTAATGTAGGGGATTAACATAAGAATAAAAAAAAATGATGACCTAGAGAATATGAGTAAGAAGAAGGTGAATGCAATATAGAGAGTAAGACATCTTTGGTCAGCCATCTTATAGATAATATAAATATAAAAGTATATATTATGTAAATATATAAATAGAAGTATATATAAAATATATATATTTAGTTTTTATAACATGTTAATATTTTGCAAAGTCATTAATTAAATATATAATTAAACGAAAAGGATAAAAAGAGACAAACCCTAAAATTGAATAATTTTCTAAAGATTTATTTATTTTAGAGAATGAGAGAGAGAGCCTGCATGAGTCGGGGGCGAGGCAGAAGGAGAGAATCCCAAGCAGTCTCCCCACTGAGTGCAGAGCTGGCCTGATGCAGGGCTTGATCTCAGGATCATGACCTGAGTCAAAACCAAGAGTTGGATGTTTAGCCAACTGAGCCACCCAAGCACCCCTTAAAATTGAATATTAAGCAACAAACAAAAAGCCTAACTGTATATTAAATAGATAAAAGAAACACCAGTAAGAAAATATAAATTCAAGTAACTTTTTAATTAAATATTCTGTCTAGCCATACACCCTTGGTAGAATATATTCTAAGAACTAAAATTAAAATTCAGTAAATGTTACACTTTACTCTGTTATTGGTAGTGATATGGCTGATGTGACTCTGAAACTATTTTGTGTATATTGCTAGGTAGAACAAATGAGTAAATATATTGGTATTGTTGAGACAAGTTCTTACTGTGAGAGAAGAGAGATATATATGGAAGTAGGAATGATGAGGGACACAGTTGCACACACACACACACACACACATTTTCAAGTTCTGTCCACTGAAATGGACTAGAAGTAATAAGCAAACCTAACACCTAGATCCTAATTTCCAAATACCATTTGCTACAAAAATGTGTCTTTTGCTTCTTTGGGAAACAGCAGAGTCTGGGTCTAAGCAAGGCAAGTTCAAGGTAACATCTGGTGCTAGAAAACAAGGAAGTACTCCAAGATTAATGGAGACAGGTAAGAAAGACATAGGAGCAGAATTAGTGGGACCAGGACTAGCTATATTTGGGGCAATTTGAACATCAAAAAACATAATGATAATAGTAACATTTTAAAATGAAATAATTTGAGTCTAGAGCAACACAAGAGAGGTTAGGCAGGGCAAGGAATAAAAAGCTTTTCTGAAAAAAACAAAAAAAAAGGAAAGCTCTTCTATAGAGAAGAATGCAAAATCACAGCAGAAAATATAGAAGGAATTATAGGATTAGTAAAATAACATTTTACAAATTCCAGTGTAATAGCATATGGGTCAGGGTCATTTCTGGACTGGGAGAAAATGAACGGGGACTGGATATTCACTCAGTGTCTGCATATAACCCCACAGATAATCCACTGATCATAAATCACCTTTACAATGCAGAGATCTGACAGAAGTGTTTTAGGCAGTGATGGGGCTGAACCTCCCCAGTGTGCCTCCTGGTGGCGTACACTGAAGAGGTCAAACATCACCCATGAGGTTTTCTACCAAAGTATTCCAACAATAAAGAAATTATCAGAAAAAAATCCAAAAAAATATGGCACATTTTGCTTAACAAGTCGCTGGTACTCTTCAAAAAAGTTAATGACGAAAACTATACAAAAGAGATGGGTTGGGGGAAAGGGTTTTCCAGTTAAAATAAGCTAAAAGGATATGACCATCAAATCCAACAGCTGGACACTCCTTGAATCCTGAATAGACATATCAAAACAAATGCTGCTATAAAAGACAATGTAGGGACAAGACAGACTATATATTGGAGAGTTCTGATTGAATTCATGTTTATGTTCTTATGCATGGTTTTGGTATCATGGTTATGTAGGATAATATCTTTGTTCTTAAAGATATGAGCAGAAAGTCTTTAGGTTTAAATTATCAATATGTCTACAACTTACTTTCAAAAAGTTCAGGAAAAAGAAAATAAGCATTTTATACCAGGAAGAAGGGAAGTGGGGGAGGGGGGAGAGAGAGGGAGAAAGAGATAAGGGTGGTACAAATGTGCAAATGTGGCAAAATTTTAACGTTTGGGGAAGCTAGGTGAAAGGTGTATGGGTGCTCATGTTAGTGTTCTTTCAACTTTTCTGTAAGTTTGAATATTTTAGAATAAAAACTTAAGTAGAAAAAGATAATGCTTTGCACAGTACTTCTCCTGTAGTAAGTGCTTGAAGCAATTCTACTATGCTCCAACAAATTCATGTGCATGTGCCCTATACCAACACACACATGGCTAAGAAGTAATTAGCCAAATAATTATCAAATTGCAAAAATTAGTTTCAAATTCAACCATTCACACACGGTAGCACATTCATTTTCAAGTGCATATTTATTAATACTATTGAATTAATTTTCAGGAGTGCTTTCAGTATATCAGGTGTTGTGCACTCGTAAAAGTTATTAGTTATTTGCATTGCTTCATTCCCAGAAACCAGAGTCAAGATTTCAGGGGCTATGGTGGTAAAAATAAATAATAATAACTATCATGTATTAGGTATGTAATACCAGGCATTTTTTTCTTATAGGTTGCATCAATTATCTCATATAAGCCTCATAACCACCTTAAAAATAAGTTCTATTACTCATTACAGAAGAGGAAACCAAGAAACAGGGAAGCTGAGTAACTCAACAACATCACCTGAATTGACAAAACTAAGAAGCACCAGTGCTTGGATTCAAACCAAGCCCAAACTCTTAATGACCATGCTACATTTGGTACATGGTTGTCTATTACGTGAATTGAAGGAGGGACCATGAGAATTGTGACAGGCAAAGAAGAAGAGAAAGGGATGAGAACTTGGTCTAAAGAAGTTGGTGAGGGAATGATATTCCAGAATAGGACCAGGAACAAGGCTTGAGGGCTGGACAGAATACTGAGCTGGCACTGTTAAATCCACGGGGAAATTGTCTCAACGGACAATCTAACCAGTCAACGCCTCTTACCAACTTCTCCTTGCAAATACATATAACATACTCAAACACTTGCATACTGAGAACACAGGGCTGATGGGTGCTCCCTTGACTTGAGTAATAGGAAAAAAGCTCCTAGAGAATGGCTCCCCTGATTCCCCTACTTCACAGAGAATGGAATCACAAGCTGCTAGCACATCTTGCCTCTTTTATTTTTTGGAATGTCTAGACTGACTTCGATTCATCATCTCTCCCTAGAATCCTGGGTTCAGAGGAAAAGTGAACAAGAGCAAGCAAGATTTCTGGGAAGCATGTTTACTCCTACTTGTTATTTCACTCTTCCAGACAAGATAATTGTCCACCCCGATGGTATCACTGCATCAGAATCACGGGTGAGCCAGGAGCCCTCAAATAAGACCAAGGGTCCTTTGACATCTGCTCATTGCATCCCCACATCCATGACTTTGCTGAGCTCAACAGGATTAATTTTTCCCTCTCTTTTTCCCTCTCTGCCCAGCCTTGGGACAACTATCTTTCAAGGTCAAACTTAAGTCCTACGTCTCCCACAAAGCCTTTCTTGATCACTCCTGTCTCTGAATTCCTTCAGAATCTAGGTCTTTCTATGACGATGGCATTTGCTGATGATGGCTTCTATTTCAGAAGCTCTTTGAGAATGCCACATATTGGATTGAGTGTATTAAGCACATTATTTATTTAATTTTATTTTATCTAAACATCAGCACATTGATGTAAGAGTAACTGATCATCCCTATTATACAGATGAGGAAATTGAGTCACTTAGAAGTTAATGTGCCTGGGATTCCATGGCTGTCAAATCTACAAGGTAATTGCATGACCTTAAATAGAATGACTTAGATAAAAGTGCTTTAAGAGCCAGAAGTTAAATATGAGATCCTTGGGCATAGAGGTTAGTGGTTTATAGTAGATTGTATAGCACTGAGCACAAGGCAGTATCAATAAATAGTGTTTGATCGGATTGTGTCCTGATCTCCACAGCACTAAAGGGAGGGTTTCGCCAGGTCTCTGCAATAAAAAATGTGCTGCGAAAGGTTCACCAGGAAAGCATCAGGATAGGCTCTGTGTTCAGGTCTTAAGAAGAACTGTTTTTTTAGTCACTGACCAGGCCCCTCTTGGAAGTGGGAGATGAATAAGGACAGGCAGTTGTTAAGAGTTAAGCACTATGCTAATCACCTTATGGAGATATTTCCCAAAGTCTGATATCTTTAGGTGCTTATTAAAAATGCTATTTCTGATCACTGTCCTAAACCTACTGAATAACCATTGTTGGGGATATCCTAGAAAATATAATTTTAAACATTTATCCCAGGTCATTCTTTGGGGAAATAAAAATTAAGAGCCTTTGTTTTATATAATTCTCATCTAATATTTGGAAAACTTTGAAGGGTGGGTATGATGATTCCCATTTTACAGATGAAGAAAGTGATAATCAGGGAGGTGAAATAGATAGTATAGAGACCTCATTCCATCAAGGTCACTTCCTTGGGGAAATTTCCACTGTGATATTGACCGATGGGTGAGGGCAGAACAGGCCAGAGGAATCCGGAGGAAGGGTCTGTTTGGACACATGGGTCTTTCTTTGCCTGTGTCACTTGTCCTAGGGACCCAGGGATAGGAATCACAGACCTAGCTCCAACTTCTGGCCAACATATATCAACTTGTAAGACCCAGGACAAGTGATTCAGCTTCTCAAGATTTCAGTGTCCTGCTCTATAAAACGGAAAGAATGGTACATTCTTCACATGATTACCAAGAAAACTGAATGATACTCTAAATGTAAAGTGCCTAGTGTGGTGCCTCATATCAGTAGATGCTCAGTTAAATGTTTGCTGTTTCTACTACAAAACCCAGCTCAGAGGGCAGCTTTTCAAGGACATCTTCTCTGACCACCATCCCCAGTGTCCTTGGGCCCCTTGATTCAACCACTGCCTTCCTTGTAATATTTCTGAACCATCTATGGCTTCTATTTTATTTTCTGCACCATGTGTAAATAATCTGTTTACAGTATCTGTCTCTCTCTTCCAACCATGAGTTCCTTGAGGACAAGGACAGACATTCATTTTGTAAACTTGTCACCTAACTCAGTCGGTTCTCAAAAGTTTATGTGAATGGCTTAATTTCTGAATGACCAACTGAATAACTGACTGACTGACTCAAAGAATGAATGAATAATGTATAAGTAACAGCACACATGAAAAATAAATGCAGGAGTAAATACATGAGAGAATTAATGAGTAAATAAATGAGAGATGAATAAAGAAATGCAAGAAATCAGTGAGTGCATTAGTAAAGTGTGTGTGTGTGTGTGTGTGAGTGAGTGAATAAGCAAATAAATGAATGAAAAGCACATTGCAGTCACCTCCTATCTTTTGTCCTGAGCCTTCTGTTCTCATCCACGTGGTTGGAGTCAACTGGCCGTGCAAAATGGGTCTGTGAAAGGAATTTCTCTAAGTGCCTGTTAAAATTCTTGGCAATTCAAAGGTGACAATGCTTTAATTTCAGGGTAATGCTACAGCTTTATGACTTAGTAGTTTTATTTAATGGCCCAATTTAGCAGGAGATTATGCCGTCTGCCACTAGCCCAGAGAGACCACTTTAATGCTCATGCATTCAACACAAGCAGATCTGCTCCCTAGCTTCGCATAAGAGACCAGCCTTCTGGAAGCACTATGAGGTCACCACGCCTTGGCTGATAGCATAAGATATCAAACAGGGAGAGAGATACTTCAAAAAAGTTTCCCTCCTCTGAGCTGTTGAATTGCCATTCTTCTTCAGCCTAAAACAGTCCTCTGGAAAACACTTAATTTATAGAAAGCAAATTGTCCCTCTGAAATATAAGCAACAATACCAGTATTATTCCAACTGATTAAACGGCTAGTGAGCCACAGCGCATATGTCACCCATGAGTGAGTCTCAAGCAGGAAACGGTGCTTGTGCTACCTAGGGACGGGGACACAGCTTGTGGGCTCCTCCCCAGGATGAGCTGAGCCTGCTGCCCAGAGACACAGTGGACATGTTTCCCAGGGAAGGGGAAAGAAGAGAAGGAGAAAGACCTATGGTTCCTACACTACCTGCTCTGTGTCAGTCACTCTCTGACATTCTTTAAATGTTAGCTCATTTAATTGTGTATATACCAATCACAAAAAGCTGTTATCATCACCCTTCATATACACAGAGAGGAACTGAGATACAAAGATTGAGGGCCTTGCCCATGGTCCCAGGACAATAATTATAATAGATATTAATTATAATAATTTGAAGGATGTAATAAGCACCAGGAATTGTTCTAAGACTTTTAATTAATGCAAATGAACTCACTTACCCTCACAACCATGCCCTTCAAAATTGTAAGCCATGATTAAGGAGCTTGGAATTTGCACAGGTAGAAGAAGGGCATGGGGGAAGTCACGGTTAGACCCATGTTTTCAAAAGATCCCTCTAGCTGTTGTATGAAATATGAATCAGAGTGGGTAAGGCTGAGGACTGGGTGTTGTTTTCTTTTTTCTTTTTTTTTTTTTTCCCATAAGGACAGGGGATTATAAACTCTGTGGACTTGGGGGACCATATCTTAATCATTTCTATATTCTTAGTGCCTCATCATTGCCTGGTCCAAGCAGACAAGCGATGCATACTGATTTAAAGTAAGAGAGGAAAGAGTGCTTCCTGGCCTTTAGGATCCTCTGGTAAGACACAGAACACACCAGACAAAGGAACGGCTTTAGGTTCTGATAGCTATAATTGGAATCCTGTTTCTGTAACTTATTAGCCTCATTAACATATTTGCAAAGTAAAAACAACTCCAGGTACCTCACAGTGATACGTCTTGAACTAACCCAGTACCCAGTAGATATCCAACACAACTGTATGCAGTCCATAATCAAATAACAAGTTTTTGGCAAACGTACTTTTGAAATGATGGCCATCTAATTTATGATGAAAGACAAGGTTTCAATTGTTCTTGTAGAAGACTTTGGCAGGGATGTTAATTCTTCCTTCTTGTGCTGTGTATGTCTGTGTGTGTGCGTGCATGCGTGTGTGTGTGAAGTGCAATGTTTGGGCTAGAAGCCAATGGGGGATTCCAATAGGAAGTAAAAGGGCAGAACTTTACTACAGATGTGCAAGACAGCAGCAACTGAATTCTACTTCTCCTAGTAAAATACAGCTGCAGAAAATTAATAACGTTCTAATAAACTCAGGGAGAGATAAATGTGCTATAAGTTGGTTCCATTCAATGTCATGGGTAACTCTTGTTTCCTATACACTGACAGACCCTTGTGCAGCCCATACACAAACTGTCAACTCGCAGACATTGCTCTAACTTTAACAGCAAGGCTGTTAGGCCTAACTGAATGGACACGTTTCTTTCTGTCAATAGTCTGGATGATAATCTATTACCTGCAATCACACAGCACAATTATGTGCAGGAATATTAGAGAAACTTCAATTGCAGCTTCTCTACCTACTCCATTATGCATGCTTTGATGAATTTTAATGAAAACAGAGCCTGCTGCCAAAGAAAGGAGAAACAGAGCATCATAATAATGAGAGTGATAAGATATGGAGACTTGTAAGGTGGTTTGCAAATGATTATGAGCTGTTTGAGAATGAAAAACAAGTTTTGCTTTAGAGATTTGATAAAACATTCCTTGTAAACTCCTTGCAATGCCTGATGATTGCTGTACAGGTCTAGATACAAGAAATTGGCATTGTATCCATCAAGAGAGAAAATAAATGCATTTTTGTTAGTGGTTCTAAACAATTTTACAAATCAATATGCAATTCTACTGTACAGAGGAAAAACAGCGTATGGCTGGGAAACATCTTTTAACATGTTGACAAGAAGCCCTGTTAATATTAAAAATGGCAAAATGGAAACTGCGTAAAATGAGCTTAAATGTCAAGTTCTAAGGAAAATGTCAGAATGCCCCACATTTCTAATTCTGCTTTATCAATACTAGAGGCTTCCCCTCACAAATTCTCCCTCCAGGCTCCTAGAACCTCAGAAATCTCATGGCACCTGCAGAAGGAGCACAGACTCTATTGCTGACAAAAGGAGACAGCTATCTTTTACAGCTAGGATGATCATACAGATATCATCTCTACTAGGGCAGCAGTGAGGGAGAATGAGTGCATGATTAATAATCACACCAAGGTGTTTGGTTACCCAATTTCATGACCATTTGCTTTTTGCGGCTGGGAAGTTTGCATATAAATTCTAATCCTCACATTAATCTCAAAGGCAGCCATTTTTAACATCTTTATTTCACTGATAAGGAAACCAAGATCCAGAAATGCTAAATGACTTGTCCAAGGTCACACAGCCGGAATGTGCCAGCACTAGAATCTGAATTCATTGTGAATCCAAAACATGTGCTATTCCCACTGGTCATTCCTGTGTTTGAAGAAAAGAAGGGATTTGAGGAAGACCATCAATGAGAAGTCTTAGAGGCTATGGGGAAAATGTGGGTACTTGCACTCTTGGATTTGTAGAAGACGTTGCATGTGGTAGAAATGATTCAAACCCAGTTAAATCAGACATTGGGAGGCAGTATCCACAGTACCAAACTGCTATTGATTTAATGGGACAGGACCTTAATCTAAGATAAATTAGCAAGATTAGGAAGAAAAAAGGGGAAAGGTAGAAATTAATCTTCAGTTTGGCTGGGATTTCTCAGAGTTCCATTTACCCTGAACTCATTGGAGCATGCATAAAGCAGATTCAGGATTCATCACACTCTGTCCCTCATTTTCCATCAAGGAGTTCAAAGATCCATGGGAACTCACAAGTAAACACTACTGGTTACAATGTAGTATGATTGATGTCATGTTGGAAATATACCGAAATGAGAGGAGAGCCAGAGTAGGAGCACTAAACTATTCCTAGTTGTCTAGAGAAAAAGAGCCAACAGGATGTGACTATAAATATCTACCCATATCTATATCTATCTAAGTCTATCATCTCTCTATCAATCAATCTATTGATCAATTGTAAGGAATTGGGTTACAAGATCATGATGGCTTTGTAAATCCAATGTCTCCAGGGTAAACCAGAAAGCAGGAGACCCAGAAAGAGTTGCAGTTGGAGTCTAAAGGCCATCTGCTGGCAGAATTTCTTTTTGCTTGTTAGAGGTCAGTCTCTTTTCTACCAAGGCCTTGAACTTATCAGATGAGGCCCATCCATGTTTTGGAGGGTAATCTGCTTTACTCACAGTTCACTGATTTAAAATGCTAATCTCACCTAAAACAAACACCCTCACTGAAATATTAATGATAATTGTTGACCAAATATCTGGGTATCATGGTCCAGCCAAGCTGAAACATAAAATTAACCACTGCACTGAGCAAAGCAGGAAACACCTGAGAAGACTCATTCTTTTACCTTTCAACACCAACTTCCTGCACAGATTTCTCAGGTTTTTACTAATTTCAACTACTTTCTGCGCCCTGGTCTTTCTCCATTCCTATCTTCTCCTTTATATTGATCCCAGTGCCTGGAACTCCCTTACTTCCTTATGGCATCTAACTCACTCTGCAAGCTCACCTTACATGAATTTTCTTCCAGTAACCTAATTCTGAGTCCTCCTGGATTTCTTGTTGTCTTGAATGCACTCCTCCCTACTTGCCCAATTGGATTGACATAGCCAAGGATGCCTACAGACTTCTCATCATTGGCTAAAATTATCCACATCCAGGACAGGAGATTTTTACAACCAGGTAGTGGCATGGGGCCCAGGTGTCCCTTTTATCAAAACATTATATTTTAATATGCCATAGTTTCCCTTAGTGGTCTCTGTGTCCCTCAATTATTCACCATCTGAGTGACTTACCAACTTTTAATTTGTTAGTTCTCTTTGTCTTTCATTCAATTTGTGTTTCTCACATTCATCTTTTTAAAAAAATATTTTATTTATTTATTTGAGAGAGAGAGATAGAGTGGGGGGAGGGTCAGAGGGAGAGGGAGAGAGAGAATATCAAGCAGACCCCACTCTAAGCTCAGAGCCCATTATGGAGCTCGATCCCATGACTCTGTGATCATGACCTGAGCTGAAATCAAGAGTTGGATATTCAACCAACTAAGACACTAAAGCACTCCTCTTGCATTCATCTTAATTTCACTCCCATTTAACCTGCAAAGGGAGTACTTTCTTCTTCAAGTTAGAATCTATTGAACAAATCCATGCTTCATATATTTGCATGCTTTGTGGATTTCACTGATAGCTCCTGCCTCACTACCATCATTGATCCTTGATGAATTCTAATCATTTGTTTCCCCAGACTTCTTTGCACAGTTCTTTAAACAAGCTAACCGATATTTTCCTTTTGCCCCCCACCAATGCACTCTCCATCTGTCTACTGCCTCCTCTGTGCCCAGGAAGGCTGATGAAAAACATCACATCAACAATTGTTCTTGCCTTCTGAAATCTAGCTGGGTTTGCTCGGTGGAGACGTAGGGAAGAGACTGGAAAGAACAAGGAGAGATGGAGCATTCCCCAAGCTCCTAGTTAGCTATTCCCACACAGGAGAGCATAGTTCTCTCAAGGCACAGCTTCTCCACACGCTGCCCTCCTTCCCACTCTGGCAACACTCCCTCCCTTCACCTTTATGGGCCTGATGGTGGGAAAAACCCCTCTGTTACTAGCTCTGCTCTTCCCCTTCCCATAATTTCCTTTTGTAGGCTCACACCTTTGTAAACAGTCCCTAATTTGAGCAAGCCCTTTGAGTGTCCCACTGTCCTGAAGATAACAGTGCTAAAGTCCTTGAATGATATGAGGATGGCATCTTCTGTCTGGTGCTCAGAAAGTGGTTCATCTTTCATTCAGGGACAGTCAACTAGTCTGCATGCTCAACAACTGTCTATCATAAAACATTCCTTCTTTTCCCTGGAATTGACTTAGTATATTTCTTTGCTGGGAAACTATAGTTCATATTATGGACTTTCAACAGCTTTTGCTTGCCCCTACTCAGGTAAATGTGATCCTTTTCTACTCATTCAGTTTGATGAATTTCTCAGTGTTCTAAAGTCGCAACTCATCTTGGTGAGTTTGGTGGCCCTCACAAATATACAGGTTCAGGGGACGCAGGAATGCTGTTCCTGACATTCATTTGTTCTTCCTGGAAATGCCCTGCTTTGCCTTCTTCTGGATAGCTCCTACTCCCCATCCAGATCTTAGAAACATGCATTATCTGCCTACCCAAAATACCTTCCACTGTACAGGAGGCTCGGTTAGGTGTCCCTCCAGTGGGCTCCCAGAACACTATACATACCCTGTCATGACCCTCATATTATAATTGCTGTTGTGTCTTCTCCATGATTAACCTGTGAAGGAGACTGAAATGATACCATTATGGGTAGAATTCTGTCCAAAAAATACATGGAAGTACTAACCCTTGACACCTGTGAGCATGACTTTTGTTGGCAATAGGTTCCTTGCAAATGTAATCAACTTGAGATGAGATTATACTCCATTAGGGTGGATCCTAATCCAATATGACTGATATCCTTATAAGAAGAGAAGAAACAGACGCATGAGAGGAGAAGGCTACATGGAAGCAGGATGACAATCTGGGGACGCAGTCACTGAAGCGCTGCTGCTAAGGCCTAGGAATGCCCAAAGGTCAGGCAAGCCAGCAGAAGCCAGAAGAGGCAAGGGAGGATTCCCCCCTATAGGGTTCAGAGGTAGTGTGGCCCCACAGCACCTTGATTTGGGACAGAATTCCAGCCTCCCGAACTGTGAGGCATACACTTCTGGGTATTTTTAAGCCACTCAATTGGTTGTAGCAGCCTGGAGAAACTGATGCAGACACTATTTTGTATCTGTTGCAGTCTTCACAGTGCCTGAAATGTGCAAACTTATATTGAGCTGAACGGAATTATAAATCTTATATAGAGATGTTAGAAGCAGGCCAACTGTGCATTCCTGCAGAAACTTATCTTCTTTTTTTTTTTTTTTAAGATTTTATTTATTTATTTGACAGAGAGAGAGCACAAGTAGGCAGAGCTGCAGGCAGAGGGAGAAGGAGAAGCAGGCTCCCCACTGAGCAGGGAGCCCAATGAGGGGCTTGATCCCAGGATCCCAGGATCATGACCTGAGCCAAAGGCAGACGCTTAACCGACTGAGCCACCCAGGTGCCCCAGAAACTTTTTATCTTCTTCATCCATAATTTCACTCAACACTCCACAGTGGGCCTTCCCTCTCTCCTACCTGCTAGTGCCCTGGTGAACCGACTTAGAACACAGGCACACTGTCAAAATGTGTAGAGGTTCAGATTCAGTCCACTTTATAAATAAGCCTAATCACCCCCCTTAGGTTACTCCCATAAATTGGCATACTGTCCCCATGCAGAGATCATCCTGCCTTCCAGTGAATGGGGCCATTGCTTTGTGAGTGTTTGGGAAGCTCATCTCCCCAAGATCACCCTCTGCTAGGTGAGATGCACAGACATAAATCTCCTGGGAGGGGTAAGGTGCCATCTGCAGTATAGGAATGGGAAGCTAACGTCCACCCAGGGCACATTGTGAAGAGAGATGCAGTTGTGATTAGAATTTACTGTTTTCCAATCTAAAACCTGCCCTTCACCCTTACGACATCTATTTGCAAGTATCTGTAGATTTCTTAGGAGAAACATCCCCTGTTCTGTCGAACCTCAAATGATCTCTCAGGGAATTCTAAATGAGGAAGGCCTGTGAGACCACCTCGCCCCACATCCTTATTTTAGGATCCCATATCTTATTTATGCGCAACTAGGCCAGGGACACTCAGCTGACTGGTGCAAGGTGCAGACAGAGAACCCAGGTCCCCTGCCTTCCGGTGCCATTTACACTCTCTGTGTGATTACCCCAATAATGCAGCTGAAAAGAGCAGAGAAGAGCAACTTTGTGTTTTCAGAAAAGGGGGTAAACACAGAACGAGTCTCCCTCCCACCCCACCCCACACTGTTCTGGTCCCTCTGTTCTGTTTGTCCATTCTCTCTCTCCCTCCTCCTTCCCTCTCTTCCCTGGGCCACTTCATTACACTTTCACTGGTGTCAAAAGTCATTCATATTTAAGAACATTTAACAATTATAAATAGAAAAACATGTGTTTGATTATCATTATATTGATGTATTAAAATGTGTGTCAGTTAAATGAGAATTATAGAATTTATCCTGTACTGAGGTTTGCTTTTATTTTTACAGTTCTTTTAGAAAAACAAAAACAAAAAGAAGGAAACCTATGTTTTGCAACTGCACATAACCAAAACAGCATATGTAAAAGAAATGCCCAGTCACACATAATCAAACCTGTGAACTCCAGGACAACTCCGAGGTCCCGATTCCTTCAGTATTACATCAGCAAAATAGCAACCTTTAAATACAAGTAAGCATTCCTCTTTAGCCATTCCTGGACAAAATATCATACATTAGCCCCAAGAGAAGTCTTTCCAAAGAGGCAGGGAACATCATGTAAATGAGACCTATGAATCAATTATACCCTCTGTGTCACTGTGCTTACATAATTTTGAAGAGTTTAATAATTTTAAGCCATATTTAATGTATATATTTTAATCTCAAAGTATATTTTAATGATATAAGGGCAAGTCTATGCTTATCTATTAAATTCATGATTTTAAAATATATATTTAAAAATATGTACATAGAAGAAACACACATATGCATTCACAGAAAAAAGAAATCCCAAGGAAATCCTAACAATAAAATAACAATGGCAATCTGTGGATTGTGGTTTAAAGGTGACTTTAACAATTTCTTCAGACCTTGCTTTTTTCGTTAAATTTTCTATAATTAATATTGACTTATTTTATAACAAAAATAAAATCAGTTTAAAGCAAAACATAAGCAATACAAAGTATCCAGTTAATGCTTGAGTGATATAAATTATTACTGCACCAGAAGGTTTTGTTTGCTTCCTGAGTCTTGACTATTAGTCCCAGTATTTATTACCTCGAGCAAGTCATGAAATTCTCATATTCTCTTTCCTTCTATGTAAGATAGAGATAAAAATATCTATCTCAGGTTTTTATTGTGAGGAGTGTAAGAAATGGTATTTGTAAACTCTCAGTTCAGCTCCCAAAGTGGGTAGGAGACAAGCAATCACACCTGATCTCTCATCAGCAGGCATTGGTCCCCTTGCCCTTATTCTGCAGCCAAATCACTTCCTCTGTTTTTTGGTAAAGGGTAAACCAGGGACAGTTTGCATCGGAATCACTTAGGGGACTCAGTAAAACGGCATTTACTGAAATCAATTTCTTAAGCTAGAAAGTCTGAATTTTTAACAAGAATCACTGGAGCTCCATGTGTTAATCACATTTTGAAAATAATCAAGATCCACGGAGAAAACTAGTTCTTCACCTATAGGTTAATGCTATACGTTACCATAACGTAGAAAAGAAAACAGTGTCACAATTTCTAATTGTGTTATAGGGAAGTTGAGAAGCAGCCAGCATATATGCAGTTTGGAGAGATGAAGTTTTAAGGAAATGCAGTGAAATGCATCTAATTCTGTGTAACTAACATCTTCTGCAGAAGAAGTGTGGTTGTTTGTATCCGGTTGAACAAATGGCTAAGTGCCCATAATCACCAGTTTTGCAATGGTTTGCTTGCATTTCTACTTCTGATAGTACATGACATTTTTCCTGATATTATTGCCTCACAAATGAGAGTGGCTGTGTCTTATTTTTCTGCATATCCTCAGTGCCCAGGCCAGCCTGTGGCTACAGACAGAGCTCGGTGAATGTGCTTGCCTTGTTGCAGGGAAGCCTGAAACCTGAGTACTCAATGAGCCCTAATACCCTCCTACTTTTCTGCTTTATTACAAGATTCTGTTGTCATTTCCAAAGGCCAGAGCTTGAAACAAACACACACAAATGTGTATGTGTCAATTAATGACACTCACAATGGAGAGGGTACTTGCATTGCTGTATTTTTAAGGAACTATTACATCAGGTTTTGGCTTTGAGGAATTATTTTTCAGAATAACTTAGTGGTCGTATATTGTTTTTAAATCTGTGCAATAATTAATTCTTACTATGACTTTCTGCACTTAGAAAGGAGTGGCCAGGAAAATGCAAATAGCTCACTTTTCTTATTAAGCATCTATTGGATAAGTAGCCTGGCCAATTCCTCCAATACTCATGATTGTGTCTCATCTTCAACTCTGGGAGGAAGGAACTACTTTTCCCATTTCACTGATGAACAACTGAAGCTCAGAAAGCATATGGGATTCACACCTTTCCCGGGGCCAGACATGAATCACACTTTCCCACTTCCTGAGTCAGGGTTCCCTATTGATTTTGAGTTTTGTTTTTTGTTTGTTTAGTTGTTTTTCTTTTCTTTCTGCTTTTAAGTTTTAAGAGAGAAAATGTCCTGGCCAAGCTCTAAAGAAAATGCTTCAGAGTTAATTCTTGGTTCAGCAGAATGTGATCAAGACCATTAAGTCTTCCTCTCTAATGAAGATAACCCAGCTGCCAATTTCTATTATTTACTTAAATAACATCCCCCCTACACAGAAGTTGGTTCTTTAAATTTTTATTTACACATATCCCCTTCCAGTGGTCTTCTTTTGCTGTGTACCATCACATAGCTAGGTTAAGAGTGAGTAGGGATTCTGATCCTTACCTGTGATGTTGCAATACACTTGGAGGGGTCCCAGTGGCCCGCTGCCATCAGAGTCAATGTAGAAGAAACCAGCTGTGTTCCCTTGGTGCCTGTACACCTCGCAGGATTGCTCGTAGAGGGCTAGAAAGACACAAAGACAGCAGAGATGAAGGTTTGCTTGGTTTTGCATGTCACTTTAGAGAGATCAGTAACTCCTACTAATATTACTTTCATTGTTGATTCCTTCCCCTTCTAGAGCCTTGATTTCCCACTTCCCCCACCCAGGTCTTCGCAATCCAGTGTCCCAATACTTGATGGAGTTGCACCCCCATTCATCCTGGCATCCATTCTTCTGAACCACTGAGTTTACTTCCCCCCCAAAATCTCCCCTTCCCTCAATTGTGGCCCTTCTCTGTGCTGATGTATGAGCCCCTATTCTGTGCCCACACAGTGTACTGAGCTAGGATCATCATATGCTGTTCTGTCCCAACAGTGGTCACAGAAGCTGTAAGAGCAGCAGCCCTGTGCTGTGTGAGGCTGTGTTCCAGCACCTGGCACAATGCCACATTCAGAGCAGTTCAAAAATGTTTGATTAATGAATGAAAAACTGAATGAATATATATGGTCATGAATTTTTTATTAATAAAATAAAATGACATTATCTTATTTCTGTACATCCAGAGCTCAGTACGGTACCTAAAACAGAGCAGACGTCCAATCCAGCTGAGTCCATTTTGACTTAACAACATTCATTGAATTCCTAATATGTGTCAATAGCGTGTTTGCCACCTGACAACAGACCATGAATGAGGCAATCAGTATGTGCCATAGAAAGCTCACAGCCTGGCTGTAGCCACAAATTTGGTTACGTGCACAGAGAGAGGGGCAGACACGGGTGCCTTGAAATAGGGTACTTTGACCAATATGCAGATATGAGAAATTTATAAGTCTCATTACAGTAACATGAATGAATTCAGTGGCGTGTAAAGGAGGCATCTGCTGTCTCATGCATGAGAATGTAGAATGTCATCTGATGTTTTAGACAAAATGCTATAGCTCAGAGGAGCAGGTACCTATCCTATTACGTCATCCTCCCATGCTTAAAACACTTCAGTGGCTCTCAACAGCTTTAAAGATATAGCACCAGCTCCTCACCTTAGCCAACATGCTCCTGTGACTAATGCTTCATCCCAGAAATATGAAGCTGCACTTTGTCATGATCAAGTGTGAGGGGTGCCTCAGATAATTCATTACCAATAAAATTCTAAAGCTTGAGAGGGTTTGATTTTTTATAAATTAGAGTGAATCCAAGGTTATCCTTGTACTCCTATAATTCTCTCTTGCAGTCATGCACACTTTCGGAACCAGAGGTAAATGGGGGAGTCATAGTTTGCATCATATATACAGAGCATAACATATAGCTTATTTCTGTTTGCTCAAACCTAACACACCTGGGTGTGTGCCATACATATGAAAGTCAGCTCTTATGTGTATTATCCCTCCCACCACCCTACACTTCCAAGATGGCAACAGTGTGAAAGGAGGCGTTGCTTTCACATGCAGGGTAAATACCACACAGGCAACAAATGTGAGAGTTACACAGTGGTTAAGAACATGAGCCCTGGAATCAAATTGGGTGGTTTTGCATCACAAGGCTACTGCTTACACTTACTTATGGGAACTGGGAGAAGCCACTTCTCCTGTTGTAGGCAACCCCTAAGATATCTTTTTATTTATTTATTTATTTATTTATTTATTTATTTATTTATTTATTTGACAGAGAGAGAGAGAGACAGCGAGAGCAGGAACACAAGCAGGGGGAGTGGGAGAGGGAGAAGCAGGCTTCCCGCTGAGCAGGGAGCCCGATGTGGGACTCGATCCCAGGACCCTGGGATCACGACCTGAGCCGAAGGCAGATGCTTAACGACTGAGCCACCCAGACGCCCCAACCCCTAAGATATCTTATCCACATCCTTGCATTCAAATTTTGTTCCTGAATTAATGCCCTCCTTTTGAGTGCAGGCTGGACTGATGGATGTGCCTCTAACAGATTATGATAGAGGTGATAGATAGCATTTCCAAGACTAGATTTTAAAAAGTTCGTGGCCTCCATCTTGGGTGCTCCTGGATCACTCGCTGTCAAAGAAGCCAACTGCTCTGTCCAGAGGCTGCCCTGGAAGAGGTCCACATGAGTGAGCTTGGAGGCTTCTGGGCATGCCATGTGAGTGAGCCCTGAAGCAGACTGCCACAGTCAAACACCAAAATGACTGTAGTTCTGGTTGACATCTTAATTGCAGCTCCATGAGAGATTGAGACAGAACCACCCATCTAAGTTGTTCAAGGACCCAGGGAAACTATGAGGTAATAATATCTATTGTTTCCAGATGCCAAGTTTTGCTATAAGTCATTAGGCAGCAATAGATAGGTAATAAACTCTGAAAGAATTAATATTTTCATGGGGCTATAAGAAACAGCTTACCTCATACAACTAGTAAGGATTCAAAAATATACTCACAAGATAATCACAAGGATCCTTATGAAAAACCAACAGGTCCCACCACCCTTCTGCAAAGAAGATGACTTTTAGTTCTTAGTTCATTCTTTTGGTATTGACTATTTGTATTTCTGAATAGCATGTCCAAACTGCAATTTCTTGGTTTATTTTCATTTATACAGTTTTTTATTCACTTACTAACATAAAGATAAGAATTTGGCTTTTTCTTTACCCCCCACATCCAAAGAATTTTCTATCCCCCATACCTCCAATATAGTTGTATTGTAATTTTAGTTAGATCAATGGATACCGTTTACAGTGATGTGACAACATACATGCCACTCACAAACAGCAAATCTTATAATGTGATTATTTTTCCTTTTCTCAAACAAATGTAGTTTTTCTCGAAATTAATAACTGCCTTATTCTCCTGTTTGCCTAGTTGTCTATATATTGGTAACAAATAATTCACTAACAAATCTCTAAAATGCCTCCCAAAATAGTCATGTAACAACTAATATAAATGGATGTCTAAGGGGAGAGAGAGAGAAAGAAAGGGGGAGAGGGTACAGAGATGAACGCTAGAACTTTCTGGATATTTATATTTTAAATTTTGGAAAAAAAAGTATTTTAAATAATTTAAAAAATCAAATATAATAAAAAAGAGCAATTCCTAAACATTGAAAGGAAATTAAAACAAATTAACTAAAAATTATTTCAAATGATACTGACATTCAGTAGTTTTTTTTTTTTAAAGATTTTATTTATTTATTTGAGAGAGAATGAGAGAGAGCACATGAGAGTGGGGAGGGTCAGAGGGAGAAGCAGACTCCCTGCCGAGCAGGGAGCCTGATGCGGGACTCGATCCCAGGACTCCAGGATCATGACCTGAGCCGAAGGCAGTCGCTTAACCAACTGAGCCACCCAGGCGCCCTCAGTAGTTTCTTTTTAACTCTTTATTATAGAATGTTTGAAATTTATGTAAAGAATGCAGAGTAATAAAATGAACCTGATTTTATCATATTATTATGTTTGGCTAATCTTGCTTCATCTATATTCCCAGTGTATCAGTTATCCATTGCCAAATAACAAACTATTCCAAAACTGACTTAAAACAACAATCGTTCCAAGATTCTACAGGTCTTGGCTAATCTGGGCAGTTTCTGGTAAGGCTCAGAATGTCTTGTGATGCCTGCCCATTCATCTGCACTTAGCTGCTAGGTCAGCGGGGCTTGTTGGGGTGCATTTGTTCTCCCTGTGTGGCCTCTCATACTCTCACAAGCAAATTCCCATTGGTAAAGTCTCCAAGATCAAGAAGATGGTGAGCAATTGTCAGGTCTCTGATTGCATGTTTGCTGATGCAACTTTGACCAAAGCAAATCACTTAGTAAACCAAAATCCATATAGAGCATTGCAAGGGCCTAAAAGGAAATGGAGTGGACTGTATCATGTTTGACTTCATGGAACAGGATCACATAGCCATGTAATGGGAGTATAAAAAAAGCCCTTTTATTTTACTAAGGCGTTAATATTTGGGGACTGATTACTACCTTAGTTAGCCTACCATTGCTAATGTACTTTCTCCCGAAATTTTGGTTCAGTTACAGGGAGATACCTAAGGGCAAAGCCTGGTAACGAGCATCCCCACTTATAAATACTACAAATAAACTCATAAAACATAAGGAATTTGCCCAAAAACATACCAGTTGTTAAGTTGCTGATCTAATTCTATCATTCTTTCTTGATTTATTAGTAGGAATATTTTATAAAAATGAAACATTCCTGATCAATTATTATTTTACCATAAACTACAAGATTGTATGAAAAAGGCAAGATGCTTCTTCTTTAATTTATCAGTTTCAAAATACTGAAATTGTCCCCTAGTATCCTCCCAAGCGAAAAATGAAAATACTTTTAGTTTCATTATAAACTCATAAATTTACATATATTGAAAACAGTAATTTGATTAGTAGGAAATAGTACGATATATCAGAAAAAAATAACAAAAGTCTTAAAATATATTAAATAGTTTTCTTGTTAAATAATGTTGGTATTGGGGCACCTGGGTGGCTCAGTTGGTTAAGCAACTGCCTTCGGCTCAGGTCATGATCCTGGAGTCCCGGGATTGAGTCCCGCATCGGGCTCCCTGCTTGGCAGGGAGTCTGCTTCTCCCTCTGACCCTCTTCCCTCTCGTACTCTCTGTCTCTCATTCTCTCTCTCTCAAATAAATAAATAAAATCTTTAAAAAAAAATAATGTTGGTATTGATTTATTAAACTATTATATGTATCAAGAACAATTAATAACTAATTATGTTGTTAATGACAACAGAAGCTAAAATTTTACCATAAAATAAAAATATAAAATGTAAAAAAATATATAATTCTGAAATTTTAATTTGAGTTGGTGGTATCAATATGAACTCATTATTTAATTGTTTTAATGATGTATTTTCATATTTGGACTACTGAAAGTACTAGAAGCACCCTAATGCACAGATTGTGGTCTCTAAACACATTTTCCCACTAAAATGAAGAAGGGTTTTACTGAGTTTATGTTTGGAATAAAATGATATTAGAATGCTTCCTTTGCTTGAAAATAAGAAAGCTATCAAAATTAGAGTATCTCAAAAATGGCACAGGAGCTAATTTGTGGAAGAATTTGAGTACCAAAAGGACTAATGACCACATTTATATATTTGAAGATATACAATCTATTAGTTCTTTTATCTATTATCTATCTATCTATCTATCTATCTATCTATCTATCTATCTATCTGTCTATCTACCTATCATTGATCTAATCTGTGTAAGTACATTGGTCACCTCTGGAGGATTTTAGAGAATAAAGTCCTATTTTAAAAATTGAAAATATTACAGATCATAACCTTCCTTTCTTGTATGGAATATATTTGATGGTAACTTAATATTCCATAAAAATGTAAGTTGATAGAGAACTTTTTAGTGGATGGATTAGATTAACAATACCCAAACTCACAGATCAATCTAAACATTCTCTAAAGTGATTATAAAGGTGTCTCTAATGTGATATAATCAGAAATACACAACACTACAAAGGGCTTGCCAAAAATTTGAAACTGATCTAATCAAACCCTGTGATTTAAACACTAATTTACAGAAAGAGGTAAAGAAATATGCTCACCCACACTCCAAAGATTCAATTAGCTAAATCCAGAATGTGGGAACATATGACTCAGTTTCTTAAAAAAATAAATAGTAAAGAGGAGATAGGGATGCAAGAGACATATCAATCAAACACTATGTGTGGACTTATAAAAAAAAAAAGACAAGCAGATAAAGTAAAATCAAATTTGGTAATCAGATGATATCAAGTAATTATTTTTAATTTTGGTTGGGTATGATAATGGTAGTATGCTTTTGTTGCAAAAAATAAAAAGGTCTTCTTTGTTGGAGATTCATACTGGGGTAGTTGTAATGAAATCATCAGTACACAATTTGTTTTTAAAATGTCTCATAATACGAAAGGAAGACCCATCTATTTGCTGCCTATTAGAGACTCATTTCAGATCTAAAAACCCATGCAGATTGGAAGTGAAGGGATGGAAAAATACTTATCACACAAAAGTGATAAGAAAGTGAAAAGAAAAGTGAAAAGAAGCTGGGGTAGCAATACTCACATTAGTCAAAATGACTTTAAAACAAAGACTGTAACAAGAGACAAAGAAAGACACTATATGATCATAAAGGGAATAATACAACGAGAAGATAGAACAATTGTAAATACTTACGCACCCAATATAGGAGCATCCAAATACAAAAATAACTGTTAAAGGAAGGAATTGATAGTAGTAGATGATTTTAACACCCCACTTATATCAATGGATAGATCCTCCAAACAGAAAGTCAACAAGGAAACAGTTTCTTTTTAAGATTTTATTGATTTATTTGAGACAGAGAATGAGAGAGAGAGCATGAGATGGGGGAGGGTAAAAGGGAAAAGCAGACTCACCGCTGAGCAGGGAGCCGAATGCGGGACTCGATCCCAGGACCCTGGGATCATGACCTGAGCTGAAGGCAGATGCTTAACCGACTGAGCCACTCAGGCGCCCCACAAATACATGGAATTTAAATAAGGTGCTACTAAACAATGAATGGGTCAACCAAGAAATCAAAGAGGAAATCAAGAAATACATGAAGACAAATTAAAATGAAAACACAATGGTCCAAAATCTTTGGGATGGAGCAAAAGTGTTTCTAAGAGAGAGGTTTATAGCAATACAGGCCTGCCTCAAGAAGCAAGATAATCTCAAATAAATGCCCTAACCTTAAACCTAAAGGAACTAGAAAAACAACAAACAAAACCCCAAACCACTAGAAGGAACGAAATAATAAAGATGAGAGCAGAGATAAGCAAAATAGAAACAAACAAACAGTGGAACAGATCAATGAAATCAAGAACTGGTTCTTTGAAAAGATCCACACAACTGATAAACCTTTAGCCAGACTTATAAAAAGAGAGAGAGAGAGGACTCAAATAAGCAAAATCAGAAATGAAAGAGGAGAAATAACAACCAACACCACTGGAATGTAAAGGATTATTAGAGAATATTATGAAAAATTATATGCGAACAAATTGGACAATCTAGAAGAAATTAATACATTCCTAGTAACATATAACTCCCCAAAACTGAATGAGGGAGAGAAAGAAAATTTGATCAGACTAATGACCAACAATGAAACTGAATCAGTTATCAAAAAACTCTCAACAAAAGTCCAGGACCAGATGGATTCAAAATTAAATTCAATCAAACATTTAAAGAATTATTAATACTTACTCTTCTCAAACTATTTCAAAAACAGAAGAGGAAGGAAGGATTTGAAATGCATTCTATGAAGCTACCATTGCCCTGATACCAAAACAATAAAGACATGACTAAATAAATAAATAAATAAAATAGAACTACAGGCCAATATCACTTATGAACATAGGTACAAAAATCCTCAGCAAAATATTAGCAAACTGAATCCAACAATACATTAAAAAAATCATTCATCGTGATTTATTCCTGGGATGCAAGAGTGATTCAATATTGCAAATCAATCAGGGCACCTGGGTGGCTCAGATGGTTAAGCGTCTGCCTTTGGCTCGGGTCATGATCTCCAGGTCCTGGGATCAAGCCCCGTGTCCAGCTCTCAGCTCAGCAGGGAGTCTGCTTCTCCTTCTCCTACTGCCTCTCACCCTGCTGTGCTCTCTCTGTCTCTATCTCAAATGAATAAATAAAATCTTTAAATAAAATATTGCAAATCAATCATCATGATATAGCATATCAATAAGAGAAAGGATAAAAATCATATGACATTTTCAATAGATGTAGAGAAAGCATGTGACAAAGTACAATATCCACTCATAATAAAAAATCCTTTGGGGTACCTGGGTGGCTTAACTGGTTGAGGCTATGACTCTTGATTTCAGGTCAAGTCATAATCTCAGGTTTTGAGATTTAGCCCCATGACTGGCTTTGCAATGACATGGAGCCTGCTTGAGATTCTCTCTTCCTTTCTCTCTGCCCCTCCCTGCCTGCTCAAACATACTCTCTCTCTCTTAAAAACAAAAACAAAAACAACAACAACAAAAAACCTAACAAAGTATGTTTAGAGGGAAAATACCACAACATACTAAAAGCCATATGTAAAAAAAAATCCACAGCTAATATCATACTCAATGGGGAAACCTGAGAGCTTTTCTCCTAAGATCAGGGACAAGACAGGAATATCCACACTCATCACTTTATTCAACATAGCCACAGCAATTAGACAAGAAAAAGAAATAAAAAAACATTTAAATTGTTAAGGAAGAAATAAAATTTCACTATTTGCAGAGGACAGGATACTATATTTAGAAAACCTTAAAGATTTCACCTAAACACTACTAGAACTAATAAATAAATTTAGTAAGGTCACAGGATACAAAATCAATACCCAGAAATCCATTGCATTCCTATATACTAATAATGAAGCATCAGAAAGAGAAATTAAAAAGCAATCCCATTTACAATTTTACCAAAAATAATAAAATATCTAAAAATAAATTTAACCAAGGAGGTGAAAGCCCTGTACTATGAAAAATATAAAACACTGATGAAAGAAATTGAAGATTACATGAACAAATACAAAGATATTCCATGCTTACAGATTGGAAGAACAAATATTGTTAAAATGTCCATACTACCCATAGCAATCTACAGATTTAATGCAATCTCTATCAAAATACCAACAGCATTTTTCCACAGAACTAGAACAAACAATCTTAAAATTTGTATGAAACCACAAGAAACCCTGAAATAGCCAAAGCAATCTTGAAAAAACAAAACAAAACAAAACAAAACTATAAGTATCACAATCCCAGATTTCAAGATACACTACAAAGGTGTAGTAGTCAAAACAACTATGGTACGAGCACAAAAAGAGACACATAGATCAATGGAGTAGAACAGATAGCTCATAAATAAACCCATGATTATATAGTTAATTAATCTTTGACAAATGAAGCAAGGATATGCAATGGGAGGGATGCCTGGGTGGCTCAGATGGTTAAGCCTTTGGCTCTGGTCATGATCCCAGGATCCTGGGATCGAGCCACACGTTGGGCTCCTGGCTCAGTGGGGACCCTGCTTCTCCCTCTCCTTCTGCCTCTCCCCCACTCATGTTCTCTCTCATTCTCTCTCTGTATCTCTGTGTCTCAAATGAATAAATAAAATCTTAAAAAAATAAAGAATATGCAATGGGAAAATTCTCTCCAAAAAATGGTGTTGAGAAATCTGGACAGCTACTTGCAAAATAATGAAACCAGATTCCTTTCTTACACTATACACAAAAATAAACTCAAAATGGATTAAAGACCTAAATGTGAGACCTGAAACCATAAAAATCCTGGACGAGCACATAGGCAATAATTTCTCTGACATGGGCTGTAGCGATATTTTTTCTAGATATGTCTCCTGAGGCAAAGGAAACAAAAGCAAAAATAAATTACTGGGGCCACATCAAAATAAAAAGCCTTTGCACAGCAAAGAAAATAACCAACAAAACTAAAAGACAACCTACTGAATGGGAGAAGGTATTTGCAAATGACATGTCTAATAAAACCAAATAATCCAATTAAGAATGGGCAGAAGACATAAAGAGACATTTCACCAAAGAAGACATAGAGATTTCCAATAGACACATGAAAAGATGCTCAACATCACTAATTATTAGGGAAATGAAAATCAAAACTACAATGAGATATCACCTCACAACCATCAGGATGGCTAAAATCAAAAATACATAAAACAACAAATATTGGTGAGAATGTGGAGAAAAAGGAACCCTCATGCACTGTTGGTGGGAATGCAAACTGATGCAGCCACTGTGAAAAACAGTATGCAATTTCCTCAGAAAATAAAATAAATAAATATAAATAAAATAAAATAAAAATAAAACTATCATATGATCCAATAATTCCACCACTGGGTATTTACCCAAAGAATATGAAAACACTAATTTGAAAAGATATATGCACTCTTATGTTTATTGCAGCATTATTTACAATAGCCAAATTATAGAAGCAGTCCAATTGTCCATTAGTAGATGAATGGATAAAGAAGATGTGGTATAGGGGCGCCCGGGTGGCTCAGTTGGTTAAGCGACTGCCTTCGGCTCGGGTCATGATCCTGGAGTCCCGGGATCGAGTCCCGCATCGGGCTCCCTGCTCGGCAGGGAGTCTGCTTCTCCCTCTGACCCTCCTCCCTCTCATGCTCTCTGTCTCTCATTCTCTCTCTCACAAATAAATCTTAAAAAAAAAAAAAAAGAAGATGTGGTATAGATACACAGTGCAAATTATTCCACCATAAAAAAAGAATGAAATCTTACCACTTACAACAATCTGGATGGATCTACAGAGTATAATTGTAAAAGTGAAATAAGTCAGTCAGAGGAAGACAAATACCATATGATTTCACTCATGCGGAATTTAAGAGAAAGAAAAAACAACCACAAATGAACAAAGATAAAAGAGACAACTCCAAAAATAAATTCTTTTATTTTTTAAGATTTTACTTATTTATTCAAGACACAGAGATACAGAGAGAGAGAGTAGGAGCAAGGGGAGAGGCAGAGGGAGAAGCAGGCTCCCCGCTGAGCCAGGAGCCGGACGTGGGGCTAGATCCCAGGACCCTGGAACCATGACCCAAGCCAAAGGCAGATACCCAACCATCTGAGCCACCCAGGCACCCCTCCAAAAATAAATTCTTAATGATATAGAGAACAAACTGCTGGTTACCAGAGGGGATGCAGGTGGAAGGATGGGTAAAATAGATGATGGGAAATAGATTAAGAGTACATTTATTGTGATGAGCACTGAATAATGTATTGAATTGTTGAACCAATATATTGTACACCTGAAACTAATAACTAATACAACACTGTTTTTCTAATATACTGGAATTAAAATTTAAAAAAATGCATTACTCCATCTTAAAAAAAAAAAGAAATGTCGGGAATAGTAACAACAAAAATTACAGCATATGGATAAATGTTGAAACTGAGGGAAGGGTTCAAAGAGAACAACTGTACTATTCTATCATTTTATGTGTGTTTGAAAAAGTCTCTCATAATAAATATTTTGTTTTAATATTTGGGAATTTCAGGTAATCTGTGGATTTCAACTTCTTTGAAAAATTATCCTCTGGATCTCTCTGACCTGCGGCAATATGAATGGTATGGTTTCCATCTGGTATACAGCTGTCTTCCTGGTCATACCACCATCATGCCAGGCATTCCCCTCTTTTTTTTTAATATTTATCTATTTATTTTAGAGAGAAAGAGAGACAGACAGCACAAGCAGGGGGTGGGGCTAGAGGGAAAGAATCCGAAACAGAGTCCCTGCTGAGTGCAAGACCCACTGGGGGCTCGATCCCCTGAGCCCAACCTGAGCCAAAATCAGGAGTCAGATGCTCAACCTACAGAACCACCCAGGAGTCCCGCCAGGCATTCCCTCTTAAAAATAGGTTTCTCAGGGCGCCTTGGTGGCTCAGTTGGTTAAGCCTCCAACTCTTGATTTCAGCTCAGGCCATGATCTCAGAGTCATGAGATCTAGCCCTGAATCAGGCTTTGCACTGGGCATGGAGCCTGCTTAGGATTCTCTCTCTGTCTCTTGCTCTGCTGCCCCCACAATCCCCACTCCCTCCCTATCTATCTCCCTCTCTCTCTAAAAGAAAAAAAAAAATGGCTTTCTCACTCAGCACAATTTTCTTGAAATACATTCAAGCTATTTCATGTATCAATAGTTTAATTTCTTAGTGGTTTACTATGATATGGATATACCACAATTTATTTAATATTCACCAAATGCCTTTCAAGTCAACTGAAGTTCATTTGGGTTTTCCAGTTTAGGGATATTTTGTTGTAGCATTTTAAGAAATTCTCCAGAGTGTTTTTTCCCCTTTAAATATTTTTAATAGCATGCAATTTTTTAAAGATTTTTTATTTATTTGAGAGAGAGAGAGGAGGGCACAAGAGTGGGGGGAGGGGCAGAGGAAAAGCAGGCTCCCCTCTGAGCTGGGAGCCAGATGCTGGGCTTGATCCCAGTACTCTGGGATCATGACCTGAGCAGAAGGCAAATGCTTACCCAACTGAGCCACCCAGGCGCCCCAATGTCATGCAATGTTTGATTCACTGATGCAATATATCTCTAATATCCCTGAGAATATTAATTATAATATAGTTTTGTTTTTGACATTTTTTCTCTCTGTGTACACAGTTTCTCCAAGTAGTGTGTGTGTGTGTGTGTGTGCGCGTGTGTGTGTATGTCTGTGTGTGTGTGCACATGTGTGTGTATGTCTGTGTGTGTGCACGTGTGTGTGTATGTCTGTGTGTGTGTGTGTGTGTGTGTGCTGGGATGTCACGTAATTTTCTATAGTCCCTCATTTTTTTTTTTAAAGATTTTATTTTTATTATTTATTTGACAGAGAGACACAGCGAGAGAGGGAACACAAGCAGGGGGAGTGGGAGAGGGAGAAGCAGGCTCCCTGCAGAGCGGGGAGCCCGACGCGGGACTCGATCCCAGGACCCCGGGATCATGACCTGAGCCGAAGGCAGTCGCTTAACCGACTGAGCCACCCAGGCGCCC
>NC_138371.1:97012998-97101389 GCF_054177405.1 Leptonychotes weddellii | reverse complement strand
TTTTTAAAGATTTTATTTTTATTATTTATTTGACAGAGAGACACAGCGAGAGAGGGAACACAAGCAGGGGGAGTGGGAGAGGGAGAAGCAGGCTCCCTGCAGAGCGGGGAGCCCGACGCGGGACTCGATCCCAGGACCCCGGGATCATGACCTGAGCCGAAGGCAGTCGCTTAACCGACTGAGCCACCCAGGCGCCCCTATAGTCCCTCATTTTAACAGTGGTCTCTAAAATACTGACTGATCTCAGAAAATGTCTGTGGTTTGCTCTCCATATACTTTCCTGTAGGTTTATCTGTTTGGACCATTGTGTGGGAAACGCCTAAAGACATGTCAGTGCCTTTCAGTATTTTCTCTTGGTCTTCTTAGATTCTGTGATTGAGAGGGATATTTCACATGAGATTTGGAAGGTGGAAGTGACACAGTGAACAGCTATTTCATGATTGTAGTGCAGGGCATAAGGGACTCTGGGAGAGCACACGTGTTGTCACTTACCTTCTGACTTACGTTGTTAACATAGGGCAGCCAAGCCAAGCTGGCTACTACTCCAGATAGACTACCTCCTCTTTCAGCCTCTCTAACTCCTGGCCATGAGCATTTTTAGATCTCTTATGATCACTCCATCACTAAAGTTGAAGGTCTGGTGACGGTATGAGTCCAGGAGCTTCTCTGATCAACCAATGGCATAACAAATACGCCATACACATTTATTGAAAACCTACTCATTTTTCAGTAACTCCATTTTACGCTCTCAGAAAACTAAATAAGACATGTTTCTAGATATCAAGTAATTCAAGGTCTTCAACTTACCAAAACTAACCCTAATACAGATAGAAAAGTTTAAAAGACCAATTCCTATAAAATAAAAACAAGTTTTTAAAGAGCTCCCCTAGGGAAAAAATGCAGAATCGTATAATTTCTCAAGAGAATCTTTTAAGGAGTAGAGAAGCCTAATGCTACTTATATTACTCCAAAGCACAGGAAAAAAAAAAAAAGAAGAAAGAAATTTTCCAAGTGTGTTATATAGTGTAAAGGTCATACCCAAACCTAACAGAGATCACCCCAAAAAAGAAACCTACAGACTCACTTATGAATATCAATAACAAAATTTTACATAAAATATCAGCAATTAGAACCCAACAGCATATTTTGAAAGAAAATCATAGCCAAGTGTGGGCTTAATCCAATATTAGGGCTAAAGAGAAAAATTATATGATCGTCTTCACTCATTTAAAAAGACCTGATATGGGCACCTGGGTGGCTCAGTCAGTTAAGCGTCTGCCTTCGGCTCAGGTCATGATCCCAGGGTCCTGGGATCGAGTTCTGCATCAGGCTTCCTGCTCATTGGAGAGCCTACTTCTCCCTCTCCCTCTGCCCCTCCCCTCCTGCTCCTGCTGGTTTTCTCTCTCCCAAATAAATAAATAAAATATTTCTAAAAAGACATGATAAGTCTTATACAGGCTCTAAATTGCCATTGGATGTCATCTACAGGAGAAGCACCACATTTCCTGTCGGGAAGAAAATAGGACTACGAACGGAAAACAAAAGAAGCTCTATCTATCAGTGGGGCAAGAGTTGTCTCCACTCAAAACAGCAACTAATTACATGTGCTACATTTGAAGGTCTAATATTAAGGGCACACACAAATATATGTGCTCTTCAATGAAAAGGACAACAGTGGACATATTAAGACTCTTTAGAAGAGATTTTTATATTAATATAAACAAATGTATAATGTAGCTGGACAGAGCAGATGGATCAGTGTTTTCATATTTAAGGAAAATAGTCTGAATCTAGTTCTGGCAGCTAATTTATTGCCTAAGGTACAATTTGAAACGTCCTTGTGATGCCCACTCTCATTAAAGATAATGATAGTATTCAGACAGCAAAATAGTTTTCTTTACATCTCACCTTTTCAAGTACCAAGGTCAGAACTGTAGTTTTTCTGCCCCATCATTTATATTCCTTTTGTAAAACTATAGAAATAGACAAGAAACTTGCTTACAAGACAGGTACATATTTTTTGAGGTCTTAAAAATGGTTCAGTCCTATTTACTTCCTTTGTTTCTATGTCCCTGGCAATTGAATATTTACCACATGATTGAATATTTAGTTACAGATCTACATACACGGTCTACAGGCATAAATAAGATCAAATGAATTCTAATAATTAAGTAAATACTTGTGAAGCATTTTGCACTTAGCAACCATTTACTTAATTATATTTAGCAAACCCTTTGTGCAGTAGGTCTGTGGGACTTTGCCTTGCTTGGTTTCAGTAGAAGAAAAGAAAAAAAAAATAATAGTATATTAAAACTGACAGGATTGCTGGCATTACCTCAAAAAATGTGTCAAGAAATTAAATTAGAAAACATATCTTTTGATGTCACAGTCTGTACATAGATGGTACAGTTTGAAAACAGGCATAGATTCTGTAATATCGCAATACTGGAAAGGAGGCTAGTAGAGATATAAACAGATTAGTGGTGGCTAAAGGTTAGGAATGGGGATAATGAGGGAAAGGGTATGGCTATAAAGGGACATCATGAAGGAATTTTGTGATGAAAGTATTCCTTTTTTTTTTATTTTTTTTATTTTTTTTTTTAAAGATTTTATTTATTTATTTGACAGAGAGATACACAGCGAGAGAGGGAACACAAGCAGGGGGAGTGGAAGAGGGAGAAGCAGGCTTCCCGTCGAGCAGGGAGCCCGATGTGGGACTCGATCCCAGGACCCTGGGATCATGACCTGAGCCGAAGGCAGACGCTTAACGACTGAGCCACCCAGGCGCCCCGTGATGAAAGTATTCTTATCCCGGTTATGGTGGCAATTACACAAATCCATAAATGTGATAGGATTGCACAGAACCACACACATACACATACACACATGTCCATGCTGAAGTGCATGACAAATGGAGCAATCTGAATAAACACTATTTTTGTACCAATGTCATTTTCCTGGTTTTGGTATTATACCACAGTTATGCAAGATGATAACATTGGAAAAAAGTAGGTAAAGGGTATGTAAGACCTTCTAGTACCTTTTTTTTTTCAATTTACTCTGAATTATTTCAAAATAAAAAGCTTTAAAAGGGGAGATATGACCAAATAAGTCTAATCCTGGGTATATACTCTACAGAAATGAAAACACATGTCCACATAAAAACCTGTGCATGAATATTCATAGGAGCATTATTCATAATAGCAAAACAATGGAACAGCCCAATGCCCATCAAGTGACGAATGGGGAAACAAAATATGTCCATACAGTGAAATACTAGGCAACAGGAAAGAGTTAAGTACTGACACATGCTACAACATGGATGAACCTTGAACCTTCAAACCACTATGTTAAAGTGAAATTTACCAGTCACGAAAGGTCTCATACTGTATGGTTTCATATATCTAAAATGTCCACACAAGGCACGTCTATATATACAGAAAGTGTATTAGTGGCTGCCGGCAGCCGAGGGTAGGTGTTTGAGAGGTGGGCATTGGGGATGAGAAATGACTGCTAATGTGTATTTGGTTTCTTTTGGGGTATTGAAATGTTTTATAATTAGGTAGTGATGATGGTTGTACAACTGTGTAAATATACTGAAAACCACCAAACTGTACACTTCAGGTGAAATTTATGATGTAAAAATAGACCTCAATAAACCTGAAAGAAAAGTCAAGGGGCGGGTGTTAGGTCATAGCAAAGATCCCAAAAGGTGATTTAACTCAAACCTCGAGAACACACTGCATCAGAGCCCTGGTGTCTATTACATTTGACCCACAGTGTCCGACTACAGCAACACGCCCATCAGATGAACTCTGGTTCATCTGATTAGCAGGATCGCTAACCTCATACAGCAGTCTCTCCACCTGAGCCTACACCAATATTTCATTTTCTCCTTAGAAGCCACAACGTATTTCATTAAAATGAAGATAAGATAGAACAACAGTTGCTAAATAGAAAATCTTGTGTCTAATACTCCTGTTATGTTGTCATCCTGACCCTCTGTGAGCCAGTAAATTAATCTATAAAACTTATAGTCATTATCCTTAATAATATATTATATGTAAATGATAAGTGTGTAAACATGCTTAATATAAACCTTCCTAGTAATCCACATCCGAATTAAGTCTAGCTTATCAGGTGCATGGAAGCTAAGCCGTGGGATTCCATAGGAAGCTACTGGCATGAACCTCAGGGGGCACACACAGCTTCTAAAGCAGTGGTTCTGAGTGTGCTCCTTAAACCAGCAGCAGCTGGCATCACTCTGAGCTCACTAGCCTTGCAAATTCATGGACTCCATCCTGAATCAGAATCGCTGCGCAGAGCCTTGTAGAAACTGTGTTTTAAAAAGATCTCTAGGAGGGGCGCCTGGGTGGCTCAGTTGGTTAAGCAACTGCCTTCGGCTCAGGTCATGATCCTGGAGTCCCGGGATCGAGTCCCGAATCGGGCTCCCTGCTCGGCAGGGAGTCTGCTTCTCCCTCTGATCCTCCCCCTCTCATGCTCTCTGTCTCCCATTCTCTCTCTCAGATAAATAAATAAAAAATATTTTAAAAAATAGATAAATAAAATAAAAAGATCTCCAGGAAAATCTTTTGCAAGTTAAAACTTGGGAAGCCTTGTTCTAGAAAGAAAGAAAAAGGAAGGAAGGAAGGAAGGAAGAAAGGAAGGAAGGAAGGAAGGAAAAGAAAGAAAGAAGAAAGAAAGGGAGAGAGAGGAAGGAAGGAAGGAAGAAGAGAAAGAGGGAGGGAGGGAGGAAGGAAGGAAGGGGGGAAGGGAGGGAACAAACTTTAAAAGTCACACTTATTAAACAGTGGCAGCTAGTGTGACTTTTTTTATAATTCTGTTCCATTTGCTGAAAATTCAGTTTTTCAGTAAGTATTGACATTGGCATACCCACAGAAAAAATAATTTCAACTTTTGTTGTCTCCATATATTTTTTGCTCCCCTTTTGTTTTCTTTCATGATACTGCACTTCTTTCGAGGAGTAATGTTCGTCATGTATCTGTAAATCAAGAGTGATTACCAGCTCATTCAATATATGACCCTACTCTTGGTTAATAATTTTATCATTGTACCATTTTATGTCTTTCTAGAAGATCTTCGGAAGCTGATAGCTCTGGATTCAAACACAACTAATAATTTAAAAGACTTTGTTAAGTTTCTTAATCTCTTGATTCTTCTTTCAAGATTTTTATGAGAATTAGATGAGATAATATATGGAAATTGGCTGCCATGGTGCTTGCCCACAGTAGGAATTCAGACAATGGGAGCTATCCAATTGTTATCATTTATAAATCATTTAAAAAAATTAAACAAAAAAAGATTGAGTACATGTACACAGTAAATTTAAGATATTTATCTGGAAGTTTATCAAAATATATATGGCATACCAGCCCTGTGCTGGGTAAAGAGTTAGGTGCTGGGGACACAAATATGAATAAGATATTGCCCTGCTCTCAGATTTTAAGCAGGTGAGGTTGTGGGTTGAGTTATATTCTCCATGTATATGATAAATCTAGGGGGAATTGGACCTTGAATGTCTCTGTATTTTCAGGGGGTAGGATGGTTCCTAGTAGGTGTTCAACAAATGACTGTTGGTGAATTTAGAAACATATAAATGAACAAGCTAGGAGAGCTCCTGTGGGGACTGATGAGGACCACACATTTTTTCAGCAGATGTGCCCTTCTAAAAGACCTCTCTGGAAGCCAGACTAAAATAAGTTAGACTGAGGATGGGAAGACAAGTGAGAAGACAATTGCAAAAGTCCCCCTGAGTAAGAATGAAAACCTAAGCAAGAAAGAAGCCATGGTAAGTCTTTCTAAAAAGAGGCCTATGCATGGCACAGGGACATTTTTATGCATGTTTGAATTTGAAGACAATTATTCTACAGATTATCTAGGACTCTATACATCTGGACATCTCATTTGGAAAGAATTAATCAGAAATCAATTAAATAGAAATAGGAAGAAGTATTATTTTCTTTTGGAGAAAAAAAATGTTTATAAGTTGATTTTTTTTTAATACAATGGTAAGATTTAAGCCTTACATGTGTCTGTCTGTAATCCAAAAATCCATTTCAAATTACACAAAGATTCAGTATAAATCTAGGCTACCACTCAATAAGAAAGCATAAAAACATTGGGTACAAACGTATCCAGCATAAGAAAATGGCAAAGGGACAGATTACTGGGTCACATAATGATAATAGTTACCATTTGATACTATATGATGCCTACTATGTGCCAGTCGCGGCCTTAGACATGCAGGATTGCTAACCTCATAAAGCAATATTGAGCTTCAATTTTATAGAGGTATAAACAAAGTCTCAGAAGATCACCCTGATTTTGTCTGAGCTCAGCTATCCTTCAGTTTAGCAACTGATAACTGAGCCCAGGCATGGCTGTGCTCTGCATGTTTCCCCTTCACAGAGATGGTCTTGCATCTCATTCAGATACACTTAATATGAAAAATCAAATGTGAGGGGTGCCTGGGTAGCTCAGTTGTTAAGTGTCTGCCTTTGGCTCAGGTCATGATCCCAGGGTCCTGGGATCGAGCCCCCATCGGGCTCCCTGCTCTGAGGGAAGCCTGCTTCTCCCACTCCCCTCTGCTTGTGTTCCCTCTCTCGCTGTGTCTCTCTCTGTCAAATAAATACATAAAATCTTTAAAGAAAATCGAATGTGATATTCAGAGACTTGTTTCAATTTCAGAGTCTCCAGCAAACATTTATAAACTTTCTAGTATCCCTCAGTTAACTTTGTAAACAGCTCTGGGAGTTCCCCAAGGGCCCCAGAAAGACCTAGCCATCTAATTGCGACATTTTAGCTTTACTTATAACAACAAAAGCTTTTTGATTGTTGTACTTAAATTTGGAAAAGCACCCAAAAATGATAATTGTCTTTGTATTTGCTTGGGGCTTCTAACTTGATTACATCACTTTACCCCTTCTTAAGGTTAAAATATAAAGAGGTGAAGCCTTTAAGGTGATATTTGATGTGACAATATGAGGATATTTTACTCTCCGTTTTATACATAAAAACAAAACAAAATAAAACAAAAATCCAATCCAAACAAAAACTCATAAACCCTGCAGACAGGCTAAGGTCAACTCTAGACTCAGTTCTATTGGGGCTAAACTGGCCTTTCCTTAGGCTCACAGTGTTCAAGAACCCCCGATTCATGGCATTCCTATCATCTTAAACAGAGAAAAAGCTTCATTAATGCGGCAGGATGGGATGTTGTGGACAGATTAGATACGGAGTACAAAATGCTGGTGGATTCATACAGCTGGAAAATAATCTTGAAAGATAAGATAACGTAAATTATTCAGTGACCTTGGCTTTAGTACTGGAATTGCCATCTGGTGAGGCAGCCCCCAAGTGAGGATCTCCAACCTCTTTACTCCAGGCAAGCATGAAAACGTGAACTAAGCCCCACCACATTCATCTCCCAAGACCTGATTCGAGGCACACATTCCCTAATCTGCCTGCTCTTGGTTGGGGTCATGCTTTGGAAAGTATACTCATATGTTTGGAGTGGTCTACACTTTCTCCATTGGAGTAAGCCTTGACTTCACAATCAAATGGTAATTTCCTTGAGAGTAGGGTTCAGGGATACATTGAAAAAGAGAGGTTTTGTTGTTGTTTTAGCCACAGAGTGTTATATTAAAACCCTAGCCTTCCTGCTTCTGAGTCTTATAAACCTAGCCTGATTACCATGCTAGGTGTACATTTTCCTAAACCTAAAAGTGTGTTACTGGATCTACTTCAGAAGGTTATAATGAATTTCCAAGCAAACATATAACTGGTGCTCAAAATCAGTCAGTTCCTACTGCTCTTCTTACTCCTGCTGCATAGAATTACATTTATCAAGTGGTAATTGAGAACACTCCAGCCCAGAGTAGGAGCCTCCTGAGGGCTCAGGTTCTAGCTGCATCCAAGGTTTATATCCAGCAAGAGTACTGATGGGGTGAATATCTATCTGATCAGTAGGTGTGCTAGTCACACCATCTGTTGTTCTACATAGCATTTCTGCTCTGCAATTACTATACTGATAACTATATGCCTATACTAATTTTCAGGGACATAAAAGAAAAAGCAATTTCTATTCTCCAACAGAATAACAAAGAAATAGACATGTCACCATTTATAGTATAATATGATATGTCCTATGATGAAGAAATATACAGTTTAGTGTACATTTGGCCAAAGGAATACCCAAGCCTACTGAAGGCATTAGTCTGATGGCACTTGATCTGAGTGTGAAAAGCTGAATAGAAGTGTCCTAGGCTGACAAGCAATCCTGCAGCCTTCCCAGTAGAAGTGACAGCACATTTTAAAAGTCAGAGGTAGAACAGCATGACATGCATGGGCTACTAAGACTAGTTGAGCATTGCTCCAGCAGAAATGGTATAGGGACATGTGCCCCACTTCCTGGTGTGACCCTTAGAAAGTTGCCATGTGTGATTCTCACCTTCTTTCTCCTTCACCAGCAGAATGGAGGTTCTCAAGGACTTAGCAGGAAGTGGAACTCTAAGAGAGAAGTGGACTGAGTCCCCATATGGCTGCATAGATCAGCCCCACTACAGTGTGATGTGAGACAAAAAGAAACTTTTATTTTGGCAATTCATTGAGATTTGGGGGTTGCCTATCACCTTAGCCTACCTTTCCCTTGCTCCTTAAAACTTTAGCTCAGTTTTTGGGAGATTCCTGAGTGCCAAGCTTGGTAACAAGCATTTCTATTTTTTAGATAATGTAAAGGAGCTCATAGAGTGTGAAAGCTTTACCCCAAGCCATCCCAACTCGTGAGAGGTGGCTTGGGAAATCTGACAGCAGTTCCCTGACTCTAAACTCCTTGCTCTCTCTTCTAAATGCTACCAACAAACAAAAACTTAAAAAATAGTTATATTGTGGTCATAACTTTCCAAACCTGGTCTCAAATAGACAGAGTAATAAGGGAAATCCTAGTAAAAGTTCCTTGAAGGCATCTTGGAAATAATTACACAATATTTATCTGCCTATATTTTACTGTCACTGTTAACAAGTCCAGAATTCTTTGTCTAAAGGCCACACTGTAAAATAAATTAGTACTTTGCATCTGCACACCATAAAGAATGTGTCTTCCTGTACAAATTGGCAGATGCCTATTTTTTAAGATGTGAGAAAGACATTTTACAATGAAAAATGTGGTTTTTTTAAGTATGTGCAGGCTACATACTTGACACAAAGAGATTAACAAACATATCCTGAGCTCCCTTTGCTGAGGATACTTAATTTTGTCACTTGGCATCTTGCATTGGTGCACGGTAGGATGCCCATTCCGAATCATATTAAAGTCAAAACCCATTGAATTCTTACTACCAGATATGCTTACAAATCCTTCTCATCATCAGTGTTCACAGAATACTAATTGTCCTGAAACATGACCACCAAAGAGGAAATGGAGACACAAATCTTTGGGCTAGAGGTGAATATATCATAAAGCTAAAAAATGCTGAAGCTCCGGGACCCCCTTGCAATGCCCTAACTGCTGTCCCAGCAATGTGTTGACATGTTTTGTAAATGTTGTGTATCAGTAGGGGTTCAATCATAGAAATGGGAAATTATTGGGTCTGTTTGGGGGCATCTGCTATGGGATTTGTGGGAGCTCACAAAGCAAACTCTGTAAGGTTGTGGTTTTTCTGTTGGATGCTGGAACTTGAAGGCACAGTAGAAAACAGAAGATGGATGTGGGGTGGGGGAAGCAAGGGCACTCTGGAACCTCTGAGTGTGCGCTGGAGCCTAGGATGGACTGAAACCCAGGAGATTGCTTGTTGTCTCTCACTTTAGCGGTATGAGTATACTGCAAAACCTGGGGCCTCTTGTCACGGAGCTAAACACACCCACCTGGCCCAGGAGTCAGAGAAGCTGAAGTAGGATCCGGAGGAAGGTGGAGCAGTAGAGGACACAACCGCTGCCCCAAGCAAGCGAGGTGAGGCACCAAATCAGCAACAGTGAGAGTGAACTGTACTATGTTGCTGCCTCCCTGCCACCATTCAAACTCCCTAAAAGTATTTCTCCTTTGTCCTTCCCTAAGTAGAAACATGTAGGAAAGAAAATTCTGGGAAATATAGTTCAGCCAAACCAAGTTAACACCTATAAAGCTACGAAATTTGTAAAAGTGTGATATTTTAATTATAATCAGTTAAAGTAAAATATTTCATTGCAACTGGTTAATACCACAGTCTCTTTCCCTCGTCTTTCTGATTGCCACACTTCTCATGCCAGGTAGCATTGGAGAAACCATAGAAACTTTTAAGATCCAGTTAAAGGGAAGGTACACTGCAGATACGTATTTAACCGCAGATTGGTGAGTAATAACCACATGATTTGCAGACATTCACACATATCGTAACTGCTAGCCATTGTGATTTGGGAGGAGCTTCCATGAACACTCCTTCTGTCCCCTCTGCAAATTTAAGCAACACCAACCCTGCCGGGACCGGAAGTCGTATCTCAATAGAAATGTCTCCTGTAGCCTCCAGAGCCAGAATTTTCTTTCTTTCTTTTTTTTTTAAGATTATTTATTTATTTATTTGAGAGAAAGAGAGAGGGTAAGAGAGCAAAAGCAGGGGAGCAGTAGAGGGAGAGGAAGAAGCAGACTCCCCACTGAGCAGGATCCCAGGACCCTGCGATCATGACCTGAGCTGAAAGCAGACACTGAGTGGACTGAGCCACCCAGGCGCCCCTGGAACCAGAAGCATCTGTGTCCTCATGGAGAAACCAGGCTTCAAGTGTACACAGCCAGAAACCTGTGTGTAGGAAATTCTTCTAAATCTTCTAATTTGCGAAACTTGACAGAAATTCTCCCAATTTCAACCACATTCATAAAATTTATGTGGCATAGGAGACAGGGATGGGAATTTTTGTCTAATTTGTATAGTTTCAGTTTTACAACCTGAGAAGAGCTCTGGAGATTGATGGTCGGGGTGGTTGCACCACATTATGAAAGTATTTAATACCACTGAACTGTACACTTAAAAATGGCTAAGATGGTAAAATTTAAGTTATGTGTATCTTACCATAACAAAAAAAAATGGGGGATAAAACAAGTTTGAATGTTTATCTCCAAACATCTGAAGATATTTGAAAAAATCGATCTATTTAGTATTAGGCATGCCTAAAAAATGTTGACATTTAGCATCCATTATGTTAAGTTTCATTCATCAGATAACCAGATGAGAAAATGGAATATTTTGAAACTTTCAGTTCTACCGCCATGTTGTTTTACATTAAAGTAAATAAACAATGGATATTTTGAATGTGTATGTGGCATTACCTATAACAAAATGTAAAACTCTAAGAGATCATTTTCTAAATGATCAGCCTAATCTTTTTAATTATTTCAATCAACCATACTAGAGGAAAAGCTGAACTACTACTTTATTCTTTGTGAAAAAATAAATAAATAGAAATATCTTGTAAAGAGAAAAAGGAAAGGGGCTCCTGCATGGCTCAGTCAGTTCAAAAGCTGACTCTTGCCTTTAGCTCAGGTCCATAATCTCAGGATCCTGGGATCAAGCAACCCATTGGGCTCCATGCACAGTGAGGAGTCTGCTTCAGAGTCTCTCTCTCTCTTTCTCTGCCCCTCCCCTGCTCATGTTCACATGCTTTTGCTCTCTAAAAAGAAATAAATAAAATCTTTTAAAAAAGAGAGACAGGGATGCCTGGGTGGCTCAGTCAGTTAAGTGTCTGCCTTCGGCTCAGGTCCTGGGATCGAGTCCCACATTGGGCTCCTTGCTCGGCAGGGAGCCTGCTTCTCCCTCTGCCTGCCCCTCCCCCTGCTTGTGCTCTCTCTCTGACAAATAAATAAATAAAATCGTAAAAAAAAAAAGAGAGAGAGGGACAAATAGAAAACAGCCATAAGATATGTAACTAAATAAAACAACTATAAAATTATATCAGGAAGTTAATAAAAAGTATTTTTTTTTTAATTTGGAAATGTTTGTGATAGGTGCCATTCTTTACAATTTGTCATTTGTAGTGATTTCTTTTCTTATTCTAAAAATAATGTAGAAAAAATTATTAAAAGGAATCTTCAGAATTATATAAGTTTTGGGGCTTTTGAAACTTTGATCTTCCCTAGCTCAGAGCACAGAGACTGAGAACAGCATGGGTAGTGGATCATTTCCAAGGTCAAGGAGCAAAGCCGGCAGCAGACCTCTCCTAGGAATGTGCCTGAGCGCTTCTCTCATGCAAGCAGGAGCCCTGGACTCTTGACATAGGCTTCACTGGGTGTCCAAGGACCTTGATCCTGCCTTTGACCTCATTCTTAAGTTATGTGTGTGGCAGTGTCTTTGAAAATTGAAAACTGGATAGAGAAGTTATCCATTTATCACTGCACTGCAATTTCTTCTTCTGTAAAATGTAATAATACCATTTACCTCATGGGCTTGTTTTGAAGAGTAAATGGGATCATGGGAACGTGCATTTAAATACTCTGATGTGTTGTAGGTGCCTGAGAAATCGAGGAGGGTCAAAGTGAGAGGAAGAGAACAGAAACTAAAGTAGACAGAAGCTATAAAGTGGAATATTGGAAATACCATGGGAGAACTCTTCAAGATTCCCAAACACACTCTGAGATGCTTTGAGAAGGAGGCATGGATTTCCGGGAGAGGAGAGAGGACAAAGGTATTCAGAGCCAGGGACAAGCAGGGGTAGTAACTGCGGACTTCCACCAAGACAAGCCATATTGTCTAGGTGTTTAAAGAATCTTTTTTGAGCACTTGCATAGATCCAAGTGGGAACTCTGTGCAAAGGTTTCTAAAGGAAGAAGATGCCATCCCTGGTCAGACAGTGAGGGACAGATAAGATACAGCACAGAGGGTTTGGGACCTAAGAGAGAAAGACGCTGGGAGAAATAGCCACTTTGTTGGTTAGTTAGTTAGTTGTTAGTTAGTCCCAGCAAGGGGGTCCTGGAGCCTGACCTCATCATTCACTGATTCTACTATCACTTTTTATAAATATGCATGTTAAACTGAATTTAATTCCCATTCTAGATTGGATTAAGTCTCCAGTTATCCTTTTGTCCTTGTCAGACACCTTAAGATAAAGCCCCTGATGGGAAACTCTTTTAAGTGGATGGCTTGACTGGGGAATTCTGCCTCCCTCTTACAGTCAAATGCTGGTTCTCAGAATGGACAAAGTCCAGAAGCAGCCATCACCCCCACTTCAGTGTTGTCCTAATGAGGCTGCTCACTATCTGCATGTGCTTGCATTCCCTAACCACATGCCTACAAACTGACAGACAAGACAGCCACTGAGGCCTTCTGACCCAAAGAAAACCAGCTCATTCAGGATGTCATGTAACTCCTTGGCACTGAAAACTGCACAAGATTTATACAGCAACTTCAATTTATAGTCTTTCTAGATCACGTGTATGTCAATCTTTCAAGATTCATTTTAAGGCAGATTTAAAGTAGAGCTATTTCACCATCTGTTTTAATATGTAACTTAAGAACTTGCCTCCTTGTATGTAAAAGAGCCCCAGCTTAAGAATATGACTCGTTCTTGGACTTCGGAGTGGATTCCCCATAGTACTATTTATACCGCTACATGACAGTCACCTTTGGGGAAGATGTCCTCTGCTACCACAGAGATGATCTTTGTCTTTCTTGGATACCCATTATGTACATATATGACAATCTTTTCCTCACATTTTTTTTTCCTGATAAGCTTTCCTTTCAGCGCATCTGTGCCTCTTGTGCCTGCCAGGTCTTCAGGTTTAAGGGAATGTCTCCTGATTGATCATTACCTGTGAACTTCCCTTTTTTGTGTAGTCCAAGCTTCTGGAAAACTTAACTGAGGTTGCCCAGTTTCTGTACAAACTCTCAAACACTTTTTCTCAGTCACTGCTGCCTGAACTCTGCCTAACCTTTACCAATATTCCACAAAGTCCTAATGAGACTGTTTTATGTTGAGATTGTTTTATGTTGTCATGCTAGAAAATTGAAAATGAAAGAGCTTTGATTTCTTAGAGGAATCACATAAGGGAGTCTGTGCACTCCCTTTTATTCTTAATCTTCTAATTAGAAGATTGGAGGGTGTGTGTGTGTGTGTTTTAAGTAGGAAGAATGAGGAGACTAAAGGAAGATTATCGCAAAGACATTATTTCAACCTTCGTTTTTCTCCCTCTTTCACTTTTACTCCCACCTTAACATGATTTTAACTTACAATTATGAAACCTGAAATGACCTCTACTAATTGAGAAATAGAAAGATCCATATTGTTCAGAGAAGACTTTTGAAGAATTGGAAAGTGTAAGAGAGGCTATTCCCACCCCAAATTGCTGATGCTGCCCAATTTGGTTGCCCATTGCTTCCACATGAAGTCTGTCCAGTCAACCTGCTCTCCTCATTGGCTCCCAAGGCACATTGGCTATCCATGATCCCCTTTATCCTCTCTGTCAACATGCCATGATACTTTAGTGAGAGCCTTTGAGAAGTGAGACATTCTTTCTGCCACCACGACTCCTTTCCTTAAGTCCTCCCCACTTGTGCAAACACCTGCATCCTGTAAGGACTTGCTAATCCTCACTGGTGCCCCAACCCTAGCTACCCCATATTGTTCTGATTTCTAGAATCTTATCTAGTCCACTTATTTAACAAAGAATTAACCTTTGTTAAGAATTAACCTTAACTTACACTATATGTTGGCTAATTGAACATAACCAAAAAAAAAAAAAAATTAACCTTAACTTACTTAACAAAAGAATTTAACAAAGAATCTTCGTAATCATTCCATATGCATAGATTTTTTTATTCCTAAAACACTTCGTAAAGGCAGAAACTATATATATATATGGATATCCATACAGATATATAGACGTAGGGCTAGATGTAGATATAGACACGGATATGGATTATATGCTTTCCAGGATCTTGACCAAATGAAACCATGAAGCATATTGAAAGCTGTGAGGAGGAGGAACAAACATTCATAAGGCTCTCCTATCATTCGCTAAACACTGCCAGGGCTTTAAAAATGTTATTTCTATTTTCTCAAGAAATAATTATCAGGCTGGCAAAAATCCAAACTTTTGACAACGCTTTTTGTTAGTGACTGTGTGGAGAAACTGGCATTCTCACGTGTTGCTCGTGGGAGTGAAAACTGGTTGAATGCCTGTGGAAGTCAATTTGGTGGTGTGTAGCAAAATCACACCTGTCCTTTAACCTGACAATTGCTCTTCTGGGAATTTAACCTACAGATATACGTGCAAGTGTATGAAATGGCATATGTTCAAGTTTATTCACTGTGGTTTTATTCCTATGGGATCAGAAAAAAAAATCTATAAAAGCCTATCAATCTGGGCTTTATGCAATGAATTATGGCACAACTCTACAACTGAATCCCAAACAGCTGAAAAAAGAATGATGGAACTCTTTATGTGCTGATATGGAAAAATGAGCTCTAAGATAGATCGCTATTTGAAAAATAGTGTGTATAGCATGCATTTGTATTTGCTTGTATTTCTATAAAGAAACTCAGGTAGAAGACACAAGTTACCTATAACAGCCTCGGGGCAGGTCTAGGCAGAAGATAGGAACAAAAATCAGAGTTTCACTGAATAACTTTTATATGAATTGATTTGTGAACATAGTACCTATTCAAAATTTAAATAAAAAATTCAAGCATCATTTTTATACATTTAAAATCACATTCTTGGGGCCCTGGGTGGCTCAGTTGGTTGAGCATTGGCTCTTGATTTTAGCTCAGGTTACGGTCTCAGGGTTGTGAGATTGAGTCCTGAATTAAGCTCCATGCTCAGCAAGGAGTCTGCTTGAGATTCTCTCTCTCCCTCTCCCTCTGCCTCTACCACCACTCCCCCTCTCTTTCCAAAATAAAACAATAAAATCTTTAATTTTTTTAACTTACATTCTTAAAATCCGCAGAGTGACTCCCAATTCCGATAAGATAACTTAGATTTGTTCCTCTCTGAACTTCCTTGCTAAATACAACTATTAGAAAATAATGCAAGTAGCCAAAGGGGACTCTGAGATGTGGAAAGAGGAGGGTGATGTGGTTTGGGACCTCAAGTCTGAAGGGATAACACAACAGGGATTCTATAACTTGCCCCTGGCCCAAGAAGGTGACCCAAAGCCAATATTTTCTGACCTTAATGTAGCACAGAAGGCAGTCCAGATAGGATTATTCTCCCCTGACTCCCAGTCCACTGACTCAAAAGACACCACCTCTGACAACACCAGGTAAACCTGGCAGTACCTGGCAGAACCTGGCATTGGGATTCCCCAGTACCAGTAAGTGGCCAGGGGAGGGGGTGTCCTTCATCACTGGGCTGGCACTCATCTTCCTCATCAAAAGGCACCAGGCAAGCCAAGGAGCACCTTCAGGACAGATCCTATCATGGAAGAAAGCAGACAGATAGGAAGCAGAAGAATCAGCTACTCTATCCAGGAACACAAACTGTGGTCCTTCCATGGAATATGACTGAGCGAAGAAAAAGGTGACAACCTGGATGAATGTTTAGGGAATTATGCTGAGTGAAAATAGTTAATTCTACCCACACACCCCTTCCCCTCTCACAGGTCCTCCCCTGCCACTGGCCTTTTTAAAATCCCATCTCTGATTGAAGACTGAACTATTAATGTCTATCATAAACTGGTCCTTTTTAAATCTTGCATTGGGCCTATGTTTTGTGATATAAATATAAAGGAATCAAAAGGACGTTTATCACCTACAAATAAGAAATTAATCTGACTCTTGCCCAAGATTATATCAAAAGGCAGAAGAAATTATCTTCATTAAATAAAATGCAAAGCAAGGGTAGGAAACAAATACAGAGTTGTGTTTTGACTGCATAAAATATCACCTGGTCAGCATCTTAGTCACACCAGGGCTGATGGTGATAACATTGTAACTAGTATTATCATTAAGGTGCTAAACAATCCTCTATGATATCAGCTGTAACAAGACAGTTGTACCATATCAAGCAGAAGTATGACATGGTGGAAGTATTTCCAAATATGGTGAAATGAATATAGGTACCAACGTGACAGTTGGGCAGACAGTAATGGTCAATTTTATGTGTCAACTTGGCTAGACAATAGTCCACAGTTATTCAATCAAGCACTAACCTAGGTACTGTGGTGACAGTATTTTGGAAATGTGATTAAAGTCCATAATCAATTGACTATAGGAAACAGAGATCATCCTAAAATATCTGGATGGGCCTGCTTCAATCAGTTGAGAGGTCTAAGAGCAGAGCTGTGGCTTCCCTGAAGAAGAAGAAATTGTACCTGTGGACTGTAGCTCCAGCTGCTGCCCTTGGATTCCAGCCTGCCCCTCCTGACTGTCTGCCTTATGGACTTCACTCTTGCCTTGCCAGCTCCCACACTGGCATAGGTCAATTTTTTGGAATAAATCTCTTAATATGTATCTCCCCCTGATTCTGTTTCTCTGTTTAAACCCTGTTGACCGATGTCAGTTGTGTTTATCATCACTATTCTTCTCCATTAGTAAGAACCTAAGTCTATACAAGTCAGTCTCCTTATTTATCCCAACTCCAGCCAAGTTAATTTCACCCTGTATTCTTGCCCCCTGCCAATTTTTTCTGGCTGTGTAGATTACACTTGCATATCGGGTGTAGCTCAAGTGTAGAATTACTGAACATTCGCCTCTCCTGCTTCATGTCTCATCTGGTCCTTTTGGCTCAATGCTTATATTTTTATCTTTACCTATATTCAATTAATTCTTTGACCATGTATGATCTTAAACTATTTTCTGAGTATATAATATAGGTCCCCACCATTATTGCTAGTTTTAAAGCCCTTAATAACAGGAATACAATCTTTAATTGCTCAGGTATCACCCACAGTGATACTGGTGGACCCAGAGTGGGTACTTATTTACACACCCCTGATAGAATACTGTGTTACATGGAATAGTGATCTGAAAAGAAAAGATATTGTCTCTTCATTAAATTCTAACATAACAGCAGTCAAAATAATGTGTGGGAATCATCTATGTGCACAGATTTGGGGATCAACTGTGATTATTATATGATGATAATAAGTATACTATCATTGCTTAATGTAAATAAAAGCAATTGCTTTCCCTGAGTATTATTACCTAAGTACTTTCTGAATCCAGTGATTACAAGAACTGTGGAGACCAACAACATCATTCTTAATTAAAGGCAACTGAGGTGTGATACAGGGGGAAGAAAATGATGTTGAGTCCTGTTCTCAACACCCAGCAAGGAGGGCTTAAATGGCAGGCTGTCCATGGTGGGTTCACTGAAGACACAAGAAAGACTAATCACAGAAAGTTAATAGAAGGTACATTCTAGCTTCTAAGAGAAACAAATCTTATACCTACCAGAGAGGCACAATAATGGCAGAAGTTATTGATCACCCTGGTTCTACAGCATCAATTGAGGAAGGATGTAAATAACGTATTTGTACTGAAAGTTACCTTCCAAACAAAAATCAGCATCTGTTACTAATCTAAAAGTTCTCTACAGAAGACCATAAAAGATAAAAGTACAGATGATTTATGAAGGAAAGTAAGTAAATCAAGAGCCTCCTGTATAGGCATTACACCTGATACTCTAAGGTGATCTATCTATTTATCATCAAAAAATCATCAAAAAATCCCAAGACATAGACATGATTATTTCTATATTTTAGAGATGAGAAAACCAAGCTTCAAGGAAATTGAGTAAGTTTTCCTAGTTACTCATTTAGTAACTGGCAGAGCCTAGATCTGAACCCCAGGCAGACTAATTTTCAAAAACAATTCTTTTTTCATGCTTGATCTTCATAAAACAAAACAAAACTTAAAAACATTTACTGTCTGCTTTTTTTGACAATCCCCTAGTAATGTCATTGGACTGAAGAGTCCTCTTGAGTAAGCTAGAGAGCATAGGTCCTTAGTCTGATGGCCTGTGAGCTCCAGGCATCCCCAGACTCAGGTTATATAACAAGTTATTTCACTTAATGCCCATTTAGACAACATGCAGCAGTGCAATCAAATGTTAGCACACGGATTCACTCATCTCCTCTTTCAGCCATCATGACAGCAGGATTAGGGAGATAGGAGCAAGGGAATGATTGCCAAGGTCTTCATCATCACATTAGCTGCAAGCGGGAAATCTGTGCTGCCAAAAACCGACTTTGACAACTCCTCCGTTGACAGACTAATAAACTCAGTTACATGGCCCGCTCTGACGATGGACAGCTTTATTTCCTTTTTATGCTTTCTACATATATTTATTTATCCAAATGTCCTCTTTGTGCTAGTATCTTAAAATTGTGACTACAGCTATACCACCTGAAAGGTGATTTACAAGCCAGTTTGAGACCTAATGGGGGACTAGACTTGGGGATCTTTAAGAAATGTGCTCTGAATTCAAAGCAGGAGCCTCAGGTCTCTCGTCAAGTTAAAAACAGGAAGTTTCTCTTCATGATGACTAAAGAGAAAGCCTAACAGATGTCATGGGCTATCATATGGTTTCTTATCTTTCTCCTTTCAGTGGAAAAGACACACAAATACACTTCAAGGAACTGTGAAGTGAAGTGAAGGCAACGATTTGAAAATTAAAACTCCATTTTCTCAACATTTATTTTGCAGTCGCAGTATTCCAGAGCTGGTGCTAGGTATTGAGGACACAGGCATGAAAAGCCCAAGTGCCTATCCTCAAGGAGCTTAAACTAATGCTAAAGAAAGATCAAAAGGTGATACCCAAGAAGAGTGTTGAGGCAGAGTACAGAACTATCTGGAAGGAGAAGTCAGGAAAAACATTCAGGGTCAGGGGCGCCTGGCTGGCTCAGCAGTAGGGCACGTGACTCTTGATCTCAAGGTTGTAGGTTCAAGCCCCACGCTGGGTGGAGAGATTACTTAAAAACAAACAAGGAAACAAACATTCAGGGTCAGAAGAATGGAGATAAAAAGAATTTGATGCGCTTAGGACTGAAAGTCAATCAGATCTACTATAACATGGATACATATGGCGCCATGACTGAAAACCGTTTGTGATTTATGAAGGCTCCAGTGATGAAGAGCCATACTTACTGAGCTGAGAATCAGGGATTTTATCATTAAGATAATGGAGAGCCTCCGAAGAATCTGAAGCTGAGAAGTGATATACTCAGAGTTCCTTTTAGAAAACAAGTAACACAAACTAAATTTTGAAATTACCCTAGAATTTCACCACCAACAACTTACCTTGGCTAGAGCATGATGTATCCAAGGAAACTTCTGTGGGATACACACACTGATAAAATTTGAGATGGCAAGAATATCCAGGTTTTAGTCCTGCTTGGGTCTTGTAATTGAATGTGGTTGGGCTCTGCATTCTAAACTGCTCTGAACCTAGGGTTCTTCATCTGAATACTTACCTTGTCCCTCACCAAGGTTGCAATGGAAACAACATGATGTACATCTGTAAGAAGAAGGAACCTATAAGGAAGAGCTAGAATCATACTTGTTGAAGGGATTTCATGTCCATTGATTAATGAATTTATCTTAGGAGCAATAAGGGACAGGTTCTATTATATTCCCTTGGTATATGGTACAAGTGAGACTCAAATTGGTGAAATAACTTGTCATAAGTGACCGTGTTATTGTGTCATGGAATTTTATTTTATTTTATTTATTTATTTTTTTTATTTTTAGATTTTTTTATTTATTTGACAGAGAGAGACACAGCGAGAGAGGAACCACAAGCAGGGGCAGAGGCAGAGGGAGAAATAGGCTCCCCGCAGAGCAGGGAGCCCGATGCGGGGCTCGATCCCAGGACCCTGGGAACATGACCTGAGCCAAAGGCAGATGTTTAATGACCGAGCCACCCAGGCGCCCCGTGTCATGGAATTTTAATGGATAAAGAAATATTTTCTAAATTTTATCTCTAAATTACATAGTCAAAATATTTTTGCAAGGTTTAAGCTGAACACACTAAAAATTCCTTTGTTTCATGACATGTTAGATAGTCCAATCTCACTCTATCATTTAAAGTAAAATTGGTAGGGGCATCTGGGTGGCTCAGTTGGTTAAGCGTCTGCCTTTGGCTCAGGTCATGATCTCAGGGTCCTGGGATCGAGCCCCTTGTCAGGCTCTCTGCTCAGCGGGGAGCCTGTTCCTCCCTCTCCCTATGCCTGCCACTCCCCCTCCTTGTTCTCTCTCTGTCTCTGTCAAATAAATAATTAAAAATCTTAAAAAAATAAAGTAAAATTGATAAACTATATTACATGATCATGCTGTCTCTCTCATTCTCTTATTCCTTATTATTCTTATTATTCTTTGAGTTGATCCATTCCTGATGAAAACCACAGCAGTTCAACTCAACCAAATGCTTCAAGGGCAAGATGCAAGAGCTTTAAACGTGTGTGATATTTACACCTTCACATTTTAACTTGTTTTACTTTGAAAGATTTTTTGAGGTAACACTGTAAAAGAGTCCTTAGTGTTTTCTAAACCATAGTCAAGAAATGGGCTATAGGGCCTATGCAAATAATATCCTGAGCTAGAACATGGGAAATGGCTAAGATGAGAAATAGCAACTGCACAGTGTGATAACAACACACCAGAGAGAGTCAGCACACTCACCCTGAGTCATGCTGTCAGAGCAGATCAAAATAATCTTTCTTAGGGACCATGTATAATCCATATATATCCACATTGTACTCTTGAGGAATATGGGCTATATGAAGTATGTGACTTGCCTAAGGTCATTTGTGGCAGAGACAGATCTAACTTCTGGCCCCTTGAGCCCCAGCTTGGGCTTTTTTCAGTGACATAGTGCTTCTCAGTTTTGCTCATGGTAACGCCCGTGCCAGAACCTACTATCTGTTTAGCATTCTACAATGAAAAAAAAAAAATTACAGTCATATGACTTGTTAGCATAGGCAGATAAATTACTGAATGTTTCTTATGTGAAAAATACACATAAACTTTCATAAATATAATTTTAAATATATAATAGATACTATTTAACATAGAAATGCCAAATTACAAATATGGTGCTAGATGTTTCCCATTCCTTAGCTGTAGTGCACATGATAGCTGTTTGAATGAGTTATTATTATTTTAGAGATCAAGCAACCAAGGCTGCAAAAGTTAAGTAATTTTCCCAAGACCAGAAAGTTGTAAATATAACTAGATCTGTCTGGATCCAAAACTGAAACACAGATGGAAAATGTGTTTTCATATATTGAGTTTAATATGTTTGTATCCAGTCCAGATTACTTCCAATTCATGGGACATACCAGAGTTTTATATTTCTGTGGCAATTAGTCTTCTGTTGATTGAAATACATTAAAAATAAATGCTCATTGTTCCTGCTCAGTGTTCAAAGTAAATATCAATGGTTCTCCAAAGGAAGCCAACATCAACAATTAAATTATCTCCAGTTAATTATATTCTTTCATATTTGGGGATCTTTTGTTGCTTCTAAAGATTTGGAATAAGGCCAAAACTTGTGATTACATTTCTTGCACATTGTCAATCCAATGTAAGTATTTGAAGTTGGCTTTACTTAGCCTCAATTAATGACAGGAAGGGGAGACGAAGGGAGAGTTGGAAAAAAGAGGAAGGAAAGAACAAACAGAACAAATTAACATGTAGGAAATGACTGTGGGAACCTCTTAAATCATTGAGATGTGTTCAAAAGGAAAAAAATCGATTCGAGGTGAGTATGCAACTTTGATTCCTCCTCCTTTCTGATAAGAAGTCTTTGTGTCAGTTTTGTTTTTAAATCCTGCCATGTTCTATAAAATATTTAAGATTGCGCTTTCTTCCACTTAGAGATGTTGTAATGTGAAGAGGAAGTGCTTTCAAGCCATCTCTAACTGGGTTCAAACCCCACTTCCTCTAGCTCTGTGGCTTTAAGCATTTGGCCATAAAAGAGATGTTTACATCCACTGATCCTCTACCGTGCAACTGTATGTGCCATATATTATGCAAAGAGGATGCACAGAACATTGGCAGTTTGGTGAGGAAAACAAGAACCAAAGCTTCCATGTTAATATGATGGAATAAATTCTACGTGAATGGCTACCGAAGGAGCAAATTGGAACAGCAACTAGGAAAGGTCTCCGTAGGCTTCTAGCAGGAGTTTATGAGGTCACTTGGGCCAAAAAGAGATTTGGTCAAGAGATCTGCACTGTAAAGACCCAGTTGTTTGAAGAATTGCCACAGTCTAACTAGGTCAAAGCTAAGAACTGAAGGGGCCTCAGAAAGTGAGATGACATGGGTGAGACACCGAATATAATTCATGGCCCTTAAAATAAGCTAAACAAATGCCCATTCCCTTGCCCCTAGGCTAGTGCCTCTAGAGAAACCCAGATATTCTCAGTGCTCATCCTTATATCAAATCTCTCTCTTGGTTCTCACTCTGGAAACACTCTTAAGACTTCTCTACCTATCCAAATCTGGCCCTTGTATACAGGCCGGATCAATCCTTTGAGAACCCTTTCCCCCCAGCTCAGCCTGTTCTGATCTCTTTTTCACAGTGAAGCAACCACCCTGCACCCTTACATACCGCCTTCTGTTTCTTGTTTATTAATGAATGCAAAGATAATGGTCTTTTCTCCTAAAGGAGAATAAAATTATCTCAATGGCAGATAGGGGTTTGGAATCCCCTGGATCCTGACAACACCTGTGATAGTCATCAATTCACAAATTCTCTTGGAACAGCCAATTCCAGTGCATTCTAATACTTCCACAGTCACAGACTGCCTCTAGAAAAATGGTTTCTTTCTTTCCCTTATTGTGCTTTTCTGTCACTTCTTTTATAAACACACATCTAGTCATTCAACAATCACCAAACACTATGATGAAGTAATGTGGGGGTTATTGCTCAGACACTTTTGTTTATAATCTATTCTTGGAACACTTCTCCTCTGCCCTTCAAGTTACCACTTTCTTTAGGCTTCCCTTCTCTTTCCCCACCATTCCTTCACAGTTGTGCCTCACTTGTATCTCTTCTTGAGTCCCTTAAAATGGTTTACTTTGTAGGTTCCACCCTTGGCCTGCCCCACCTGAGTGACTTCGGCCACTCCACACCTCACAATTCTGATCTTCCTCTCAGACTTCACTTGGGGATTTGCAACTACTTCAATACAGTGAGCACCTCTCCAGACTGACACTGTTCCCCAAGCTGAACTGAGAGCAGCATCCACTGAATCTCCTCCTCTATCTGTTCAAATAGCAGGTAACATGGAACAGGCATTTTTGCATTTGCCAGGCGCCGGCTTAACTTCTTTAGGGGGATTATTTTATTTAATCCTCATGATATTTCCATTACGTGACTGCTATTATTAGTCCCATATCACAAATAAGGAATTTAAAGCACACAGAACTCATATCACTTGCCCTAGGTTATACACCTTGTAAGTTAGTTGTAGGGTCTGGATTTGACAGGAGACTGTCAGGCCCAAGCAGATCTGGGAACTTAGTCTCTACATTCCTCATTCATGAAGGCTTCCAAACTAAAAAGCTAAAAGTCATCCTTCTCTTTGCTGTATTCGATTTGTCTTCAAGTCTATTTGATCCAATTTTAGATATGCCTTTCAAGTCAGGTCCCTTCTTCTAGCTTGCTCTGACTCTCATCATTTGCTGTCCACACAACTGCAAAGAGCATCCAGTATCTTTTCCTTGCACCCATGTCTCCGTCTTCCAACTTCAGTGTGTACTTTACAAAACCATCACAGTTATAATTCCCTCAAAAAAACAAAACAAAACCTGATAAGCAAAACACAAACAACAAAATAAATATTAGCAAGTCATTCCCCATAAATAAAGCAAAACCACCAATCCGTGGCTGGCTCCTAAATGCTCAACAGAGAGGCCATCTCCTTCTGAAATGATCACACTTCCTCTCTCTGGCTGCATTTCCTGCCTCTCCATCTTCCCCCATTGCACCTTAGACTCTAGCCATGCTAGGCATTAGACAGTCCTCTCTTTGTTGCGTGATCATGTCTCTCTGCTTTTGTATATGTTGTTCAGTCTTCCTCCTCCTTGCTCTTGTTCTTTCTCATCCTCTAAGGCTCTGCTCCAAGGTCAGTTGCTGAGAAAACTTTCCCACCTCCTTGGAAAGTGACAGTGCCCTTGCCCCGGGAACTCACCATTACTGTGTGCACATCTCTCATTTATCCATTGGTGTATACAGCAAACAGCAGATTTCTACTATGTGTCAGGATTAAACAAGGGGCTGGAGACACAGAAAAGATTCAGATACCACCCTGTCCTTATGGAGTCCCCATTAATGGCACACTGAATGACCCTTTCCCACTTAATTGTCTGTCTCACCAATTACATGGTATGCTCTTTATGTCACCAATTCCTTGGATATGTTTAGTACAAATATAAACAAGACACAGGTCCTTCTCTAAAAGAGTTTATAATATCAGTAGGGGAGATAACATAAATAAAAATAATGATGACACAAAAGACTGTGGTTAGTGTCATAAAATGAAGCAGGGCGTGGATTCAACAATTCATTACTCTTATTTATTTATTTTTTTCTTTTCCTTTAGGTGTCTAATTGTAGCTGGGAACATCTGCAGAAAGCACTGGGGGTTAAGCATGGAGATGAATTTTCTTTATATATTGATAAGAAACCCACAGGATAATATTGGATATGAGCTGCTGAGTTAAGGGCTGTAAGTGACGCTTTTAAATAAACCTCTTATTACCAGAATCCCCTATCCTCTCCAACCTGTTGCTCCAACCACAAAATGCCATAAACTTAGAGGGCCATTTACTTACTGCTCAAACAGCAAAAGTGTTATCCCTCTGTGATGACTAGTGTAGAGTCTGATAGCAAGACAACTTGACATGCTCCTAATCAATACCCAACTATTGACTGCCCAATGAGAGAAGCACTATATCAGGCTTGGGAGAGGAAGAAAGCTGACATCCTCTTGCCCAACTGCACAGCGAGCTTAAAGGCATTGTTAGGATGTCAGAGGCTGCCCTGCAAAAAGGGATTAGCACAGGCTGGGAAATGGTGAGGAGATCCTGTAAAGGGCCCATGTGAATGTCATCAGACATAGCGAGAAGATCAAGGACAATCCCAGTCAATAGGAGACATAGAGAAGATGGTAAGTAAGTACTTCTATCACTTATTGAGTCCACTCAATGGGAGAGGAATCATCAAATGCATAGTTATGACACCAGATGTTCTTTCAAAAGGTACTTGTTGAGTGATGAAATAAAATTCTGTGGAGATGATCTTATGTATAAGTCACCTAAAAAACAAAACAAAACAAACAAACAAAAACTTTTTCTTCATCTGGAACTCATCAAGAGGGTCAGTAATAATTTCCATTTCAATATGCAAATGTTTTGGTAAAAAAGGATGTCTAGCAGTTTTATAAATTATAGATATTGCAATAGCACATAAAAAGCTTTGGTTCTAATGGGGAGTGAGCTCAGATTTCCCCAAGGGGAAAGTGCTTCATAGGAATATCATTTGGGCTTTGAGAATATATGAATAGAACTATTTACTTTTCTTTTCTTGAGCCAGGGAAACATAGGCAGCAGTCCAAAATATAGCATAGATATTCCTTCCATCATGTCTTGGATCTTGCCTGTTTTCAATAGGCTTTCCTATTTCTTATATTCATTTTAGCTGTCTATCAAGGGCTAATTCATCCTACTTTCTTCTATGATGATTGCATGATTATTCTAAAATACAAAACCTTCCTTATCTCTCGGTCTTCTAGAACTGGATTTTCAATTACGGTATCACAATCCTCATGTGTCTCAAGCGATATGAAGGAAGTCATGGATATCCCATCACTACGTTCAATAGAGAGGTTTGCAAATGTCTTACTTGTTTGAGAAAGGAAATAACATACAGGGCTTGGGGCACCTGGGTGGCTCAGTTGGTTGGGCTTCCGACTTTTGGTTTTGGCTCAGGTCATGATTTCCTGTGCATGAGATCAAGTCCCATGTTAGGCTCCAAGCTGAGCATGGAGTCTGCTTGAAGATTCTCTCCCTCTGCCCCTCCCCCAACTCATACTTGTGGTGTCTCTCTCCAGTAAACAAATAAGTATTTTTTTAATACATATATATTTATTTATCCTAGAGACAGGGTGTCCACACAAGAAGGGGGAGGGGCAGAAGGAGAGGAAGGGAATTTCAATCAGTCTCCGACTCCCTGCTGAGTGCAGAGCCTGATGCAGGGCTCAATCTCACCACACTGAGATCAGACCTGAGCAGAAATTCAGAGTTGGGCGCTTAATCCACTGAGCCATCCAGGTACCCCTAACAAATAAGTATTAAAAAAACAAAGATACAGGGCTTAACTCTGGCATTGTAGCCAGATTCCACCCATTCAAGTCCAGCTTCACTAGCTATGTGACCTTGAGGAAGTTATGTAACCTTTCTGCACTTCAGTGTGTTCATCTATAAAATGGAGATAGTAATATCCATCTCACTTTATCATTACATTGTAGATTAAGTATGCATTAAGTTCCATAATCAAAACCTCTTCCTTTTAATATTAACTTGGATTCATGGTATATCTTGAGTAGGATATACCCTAAATACTTAGAATTTTGGCTTTTACTACACAACATTCTAAACTTGCACACTGTATAAAACCGAGAACCATGGTAACTATCTCTGGTCGTCTGAAGGCTCTGATTATTGGTTGGGTTGACAGGACTTAGGTGGACTGCAAATATTGGTATACCTTCAGTTATTCTGGAGAATAGGATACAGAATAGAGAAGCAAATTCCTAACCAAAGCAACATAAAGACATGACATAATGGTGTTCAGTGACAGTTTATGGGATAAGTGAAAGTCTCACATTTCCTCCTCATATGAGGAGGCTGCCAAATTGGGTAGGAATTGTCCACATACTCACCACCTCTTTCTTGAACAGGTGGTTTGAGTAATGTGTGTTTGAAAAGTAACATAACGTGTACACCCAAGTTCTTTGTCATCAGGTAAGGAGGAAAGAAAAATGAAATGGAATGATGATATATCTACTTTTAACAGCAACCTTCTTTGCCTAGAGACTTTGGGGATTCCCATTTTTCTATTTCTTAGAGTCCATCATACTATCCCCCTCACCCAGATTCATCTCTTATCCACAAAGACTGGACAGAAAGAAGTTAATCCTATCTGGCCTCAGCACTGTTGGTTCATATTCACTTGAAAGCACCCATAATGAAAAAATAAAACACACCCTGAAGAGCTTGAAGAGACAAAAGACTAAGAATACTCAAGAAATTATCAGTCTTAAATAGTATGATAAATGTCTTATAATTCTGAAGCCTTTATTTAGTGTTGTGACTATGGATGACTGCTTCAAGGAAGTATGCCCCAACACACCAAGGACATTGCTATTTCTACAAAAGTGGAGCTGCGAACTTGCTTGTTTTGTTTTACCCAAGGGTATTCTATGGCAGCTCTCATCTCTTATGTCCCATGTCAGGGGCATGTGCCTTTTGTAGTCAGAAAAGAATGCCTTGTTTCATTCAATTTACAAACCTGATTCAAAACAATGGTCCTCACCAAACTGGGGAAGAGGGAGAAATGAGTTAGAGGATGACAAATTCCTGAATTACATAGGTATACCAGGTGTGTTTGCCAAACCTCAGAGCCACCCAAGTACCTCTGATTTCTCCTGGTCGGGTGCCCAGAAGGGAAGAAAGAGTTTAACAATATTGCGACCTACAGTAATAGGCACTGAGCAATTTCACAGCAAGGGAAATCAGAAGGTGTTATAAAACAGAATGGTATTTTTTAAGACTTTGTATGTTGAGTCTCCTGCTCATCAGCTTTGATAGCATTCCTTTAAAAATCAGCACCTCACCTCCATTGATTTTCAACTTCACACTTCTTTTAAGAAGCTGGAAATATTCTATTTTTAGCCTTGATGGATGGAGACAATGAAAGGAGAGAAGTATCCATAGAGACGAACTCCTCAAGTTAGTGTTAAATTACTTTAGGAGAAAGTGAACAGAATCAGCTTGAAAAATCATAGACATGTTGTCACGTGATATGGCCAAAAATTGGGTAGCTTTGACTTAAATCTCCTTCGAGGTCCTTACTATTACATCGATAGCTATTCTCGTTGCTACTGTGCTTCTTACAAGAGCACTGACATGACAATCTGGACAGTACTATATGCATCATGCAATGTGTCTGTGCATGTATACATTGTTCTGGGCTGTTTAAGGATGATATTTCTGGAACTAGGTTCAACACTTATAGATTGTAAGTAATATACTTCATTATAAAGCTAAGTGGTGCTTTTCATTTCCATAGGCATCCAACAGCAGTAACTTCATCCCATGATGACCTTTGGGCTATGTTGTCTTTGATTGGATTAGACACCTCTGTGGGCATCATTGGTCAATTGGTCTTGCAAAGCACAAAAAGGCCACAGAATGGCTGAGAGGTCTTCAGGGACGAGAGTGATGACAAGGCCTACCCTGGATCAGAGTCTGATCTCAGCTCTGCTGACATCTACCATTCATTTTCTGAATCTCTAAGTTCCATCCCAGCCACAGCAGAAACTTAAGAAGCCCTGGTGAGTTTTGCCACGAATGGATCTCACTGTAGTCTTCGGCAGCTCCTTGGTTTTATTCTTACATTTTTTCTAGCAGGTCCTTCTCCTATCCCTAAGTCAATTTCACAGCTCACATTTCCGATGAAATCTCCTACAACTATAGCCAGCACCTTCGATTATGTCTTTCTAAATTATACTTACAGTTCACTTCACACAGTTTGACACAGAGTTCTCTAAATGGCAAACCTCTATTTTGTCATGTGTTTTTGTTTGGTGACCCCAACGAGACTATAAAATTACAGTAATCAGGGCTTGTGCTATTCATTTATTTTTTACTCGTCACCCCTTACTCTTTGTGTATTCCAGCCTGCCTCACTCCCTGCTTTGTCTCTTCCCACTTCTCCCCATTGTTGGCACTCTCCAGCCATGTGAAACCACTTAGAAATTCAGTTTGCTTTTGCTTTTCCTTTTCTGGAGCATTCCTACCAGAGATCTGCTCAGGCTTTCTATGTGAAGCCTCCCTAATACTGACATGCAGTCATCAGCACTTAGCACCATATGCTGGTTCTGTTCTCTTCGATCCCATGGTAAGACTGCACTTCCTCTCCTCTTGAATCCAGGTGTGCCCTTGTGATGCTACTTGGCCAACAGAATGTGAGTGGAAGTGATGTTTGACACTTCCAGGCAGAAACTTTCAACAGTGAGCACATGCTTTCTTGTGCTTCTCTCTGCCATGGCAACCTTCTAGGTGATGGAGCACTTGTGAGCATCCTAGAATGAGGACAAAGTGGAAGAGGAGCCTCTGCCAATGGGAGATGAGCATGTAACACAGGCAGGACACAACCACTGGTTACTTAGGCCATGGAGATGTTATATTATTTATTATAGCAGCACAACTGAGCCCATCTAGACAATGTACTTGACTTAGTAGCTCTCTTTTGTGGGCCAACGCACATTGTCTCACCCCTGCCTCCAACACTTATTCCATTTCCTGTCTGTGTTCCCGGCAAGCCATAAACTCCATGAGGATACGGCTTCTATCCATCTATCTATCCCACATGGCCACCATGGGATGGGCATATATAACAATCTCTAAAGAATGAGTGAACAAAAAGTGCCCACCCCATGTTGAATGCATCCTGAAGTTAACACTGGCATTCCTGGATGTTTGCCCATTCTGTGGGTAAATCATGACTACTCACAGTTATGGCAGGTGGCACCAGTGTAGCCCGTGTTACTGCAGTTACAGTAGAAGGTAGTCCAGGACTGGGAGCAGCTTCCTCTATGTTCACAGTAGTTTGGCAAACACCTAGGGGAAGATAAAGCAAAAGCAAACAAAATAAACCAACTCAGTTGAAATGAAGGGACAGAATCCAAAATGTCTAATATCTAACTGCATGAATGGATAGTAGAAATCAGTCTGCTATATGTCTATACCTAAGTGAGACTTGAGCAATAGCAAAATAATTCTATGGCTTTACCACAAGGGGTGGGTCCATCTAGCACTACTGTGTAATGAAAGGCTCAGAGCTGATGTAGGCGATTACGTTAAGCATTTCAACACTGGGGCAAATTGCCATTGACTTAAAGTTAATTTGAAGTGGTCAGAATCTATAAGATTTTTCATTTACTATAGAACAAAATGTACAAAGACTGTGATTTTTACATCTTGGAAAGATTCTACATTTTTAAAGGGAAGTGAAAAGGGGTAGATAATTGAGGTCACTGTCCTCATGATTCTCTTTTGGATGATGGCCAGGAATCTATTTTAAACTGCACATGAAATTTGAAAAGATGGTACCTGCTCATTTAATATGCAAGGAAATTCTGTTATTTCAAAAAAATTCCAACCCACCCTTAAAACGAGGCCTTTACTACTTATGACAAAAACGGTATGACTATTCTGAAAAATATTTTCACCACACACGTTAAAAATGCTCTGAAGCATTCACAGAATTTGACCTCGCAATCACACTTAAATGGTTTTATCTTAAGCATATATTTCAAAATATAAAACCTACGTATGCTAATTATCATCATTTCTTAGGGACATTGTAGTACATAAAACTAATGGGCTATTATAAAGGTACCGCAAATGGTTAGCAAAAATGATTATAACAGACTGAGACTGGATTAAGTGAAAATTCAAAATATGAATCGTGGCCACAACAAAGCAAACCAAACACATTACAAAACTGATAGGAAGGACAGATGTCAAGCATCACTTGATGTAATGGGAGTGAAGGCAATGTTCCTTTCTTCTGGACAGAGATCATGGGCTTTAGGGTCACTTATATCTGAGTTCAAATCCCAGCTCAGCCATATGCTGCACGGTGTCTTTAGGCAATTTTCCTTACTTCTTACATAAATGATTTAAAGTCTTTACATGGCAGGCACTGTTGTGACCAAAAAATAACCTGTCAAGTGCTCAATACTTGTAATGAATAAAATTAAGAGTAAAAGCAGTGATAAATACTGCAATTCTTGAAACAATCTTTACAAGGGAAAAAATCCCATGAATTTAAAAGGGGAGAAGGTGTGAGCAATGAAGCTATGGAAGTGGTCTAATTCAATAAAAGGGTTCATTGTGTAGCCTCTGAGAATGTGAGGCAAGCAAAAGTAAGATGATTTATCCTAAATGTCCTATATAGGTAGGAAACCCTCCAGCAATGATTGTTTCAAAGCCCAGAAACTAATACTCCTGCATATGTTCAGACATATTATTAGAAATTTTCCGCTTAGCACAGCAAACATGCAATTGTGCTGACAGAGCTTATGTTTGGGAAAAGCATATTGGTAACTCCATGGTATCCAACTATGGCTTAAAGAACAGAAGCGGGGCGGGGAGGACCAGTAAATTTTCTTTGGAACATGTTCACAGAAACCAACCAATCAATACATAAACAAAAACAAGGGGTGTTTTCTGTGTAATTCAGATTTAATCCTTCCTCTTGATTCCCATGCCCAGCTCTTGGTCTTGGTAGAAAGGGAAAGAAACAGATTCGTCACTGAGATGTACCAAAGTCCATGTCCCCCACTATCATTGTGCTGTGGGGAGTTACAGGAACTAGAAGCATCAGGGTCCTCATCTACATATTCCAAGCAAGGACCTCTGCCTCAGGGTGTGCCCTGACGGAGAACCTATGGGGCTAGCCCCTGAAAACCCACTCACCCTACACCTTTCTTCACTTACATCCCAGCACCTCCCTGCTTCTGAATTATGCTGCTCCTGCAGTGCATTTTCTTGATTGATTTTCCCTCTGGAACTGTCAAGTTCTTACACTCCTGTCTTTACCCCAATCCAACTCCATTCCACTCCCTTTCCCCCAATACTAAACACACACACACACACACACACACACGCGCGCGCGCACACACACACAAACTCACACGCACTCCACGATTGGCAAATTATACTATTATTTGCTCCCCTTCCTTCCCCAACATAAACATAATTGCTTTAAAGATGGAAAACTGAGGAGCACCTGGGTGGTGCAGTCAGTTGAGAACCCAGCTCTTGGTTTCTATGTTCAGGTCCTGATTTCAGGGTCCTGAGATCAAGCCTAGTGTAGGGCTCCGCACTCGGGGGTGGGGGGGACTCTGCTGAAAACTTTCTCTCTCCCCTGCCCCTCCTCCCCGCACTCTTTCTCTCTCAAATAAATAAATAAATAAATCTTAAAAAAATATATAGATGGAAAGTTGAACAAAGCCAGGTCGGTAGGCATTTAACCTATAGTTCTCTTGGTTTCAGTACCAAGAAGGTTCAGGTTGGACTCTTTCTAATGGCTGAAGCTATAAAATAGAAAACTCAGAAGTTCTCAGGGGCCACATTTTCAGCCACAAGAAGAAAGTTTGCATGCAATGAAAGAGAAAGAAAGAGAGAGAGAATGTGGGGTGCAGAATGCAGCAGAAAAGACAGATGGGCATCCTTACAGGACTTGTGTGGCTGGTTCCTGTTGTTCTAAGATTTGGTTGCACCCCTGAACTTCCTGAGGGCTGGATGTTTTAATCTCTATCACATGCTGTGAGATAACCTGAGATCTTTCCAGAAAAAAACCATTCCATTCGGGCTGGCTCAAGCCGGGATTCTGTGATTTTCAACTAACAGAATCTTAACCTTCTGTAAAACAGCATTCTATAAATACAAAAATAAATGAAAACACACGTTTTCTCCTCTATTGTACACTTTAAAATATTTTAAAACTCAAGATTTCCAAATTCAGTTGGGCATGTTGTAGGAGGGGCCTTGGGGAAAACAGTAAGAAATATCTGGGCACTTTGAACACATCCTTAATAAGCCTCACAAAGACTTTGTATTGCAGTGTTAATAAACTCAATTTACCAAGGAGAGTATAGGATAGAAATTCATTGCTTATGGTTACTTAAAAAAAATGATATATTTCTGAAAGAGAAAAAGAATGCTTCAGTAAAGGAAAGTCTAATATTCCTAAAATGAGAAGAAAAAAATGAATGGGTGCTTCCAGCTTGGTTCATTTTGGTTCAATACATACTATGATTAGAAAAACTCATCTGTAAAGCTGACACTCAAAATAAAAGATGCATAACCCCAATGTGCTTATTTAACAAGGGCAGTTTTATGAGTATAATTTCCATATTCTTTAATCAGTTTATGCAAACTGGTGCTTTGTTTCTTTTTCTCCCTACTTGGCATAAACTGAGCACTGCAGGCATGACTCAGGAAGAGAAGAGTGGAGGGGCTACCAAAGTAAGAAAAGTTCATTAAGAGTGAGAACCCTGTCACAATCTTAGGGGGAAGGCCCTCAATTCAAATTGTTAGGAGATAAGCACCCTGAATTCCTATCTCCTAAAATTCTAATGCTATTTCATATGCAACTGGATCTGGATGGATGTGCTTTCTCTAGATGCACACTGCTTAAGAAAGAAAGCCTTCAGCATGATCGGGACACTTTCCTTCACCTTGATTATTGTTACCTTTGACCAGATATTGCAAAATGCAATGACCTTTAACCAGCCTTGTGACTATCCTAATGATGTTTAACCAAAAATTGTTCTCATGGCTAATCTACAAAATACACCCACCAAGAGTCAACCCAGGTTTGCCTTCTTGAAGGCTTTCCTCTTACCAAAATATTGAAATTAAACTTTGACATGTACTCACAATTGTATCTGAGATGTTGCTTTAATGTTTTATTTCCCCTGTTTAATAAGTGAAGAAAGTAAGACAAGACGAGGGTAAATAACTTGCCCAAATATGAAGTGACAGAGCCAGGAACATGAGCTATGCTACCTGTCACTGAAGCCTGTATTCCCAAGCACCATGCATACTCTCTCTACCAAATGCCAGATGATTCACCTCCTTAAAAGTGAACTCTCAGCATGCATTAAGGCACAACTTCTGCAAAGAGTGGGATGGACGGGGGCTTCACATAGTTACCCACTTATTCCAGAAATTCATTAGCAAACTTGGAGCTGTGAGGTTGGAGCTTTTAAAGATATTTTTGGTGGCTAAAGAGGTATTAATGATAGTGACAAATGGGTTAATTGGCAATAAATACACCTGAACTAGAGAATAAAGGATATATTTATTATATAATTAGCATAATGACATATAATTCATCCTGCAAATTCTATAAATTCAGTGATGAAGAGTGGGGAAAGAGATTTTGATTCTATTTTCAATCCCTTTTCATGACCAAATTGTTGAATTCTTAAAACAAGAAAAGCTACTGCTAAGAGAGCCCTTGTCCCTGCTCTACTCTTGCTTTGATTTCTTTTCTTTTGTCTTTTTATCTTTTTTTTTTTTTCAGATGACAGAAACTTCCTTTACATTTCTTAAGCTTCCATGAGTTAATGTGATTGTTTCCAGTCTGCCTGCTTTCAGTAGAAAGAATATATAAGTTATCCCAAGCTAGACAAAGCTATTTAACCGATCCAAAAATTGATGGCATAATGTTTAAAATAAACTTCATAATTGTATAATTCTACAAATAGAGAAAAATGAAGAAGCAAATCAAGGTCTATTAAGCAAAATGGAAAATAAATTCAGGATTCAAAGCTGACCTTTGAATGCAGGGCTACGGGCTTCATGTCCAGCCCACCAGGATGTCCTGGAGCCCTTGACCATGCACCCATATGTACACAGCACTCATCAACAAGGATCAAGCTCATATCTCCATCACTTAGCATAGTCAGTGTCCTCTTTAGACATAAAATTTTTAATCCTCCAAATTTCTGAATTCAGTATCAAAAGTTTATGATAATCAAAACCTTAGAATTAATGTTTGGGGGGTTAAGAAGGAATAAGGTACTGAAAGAGAAAAATGGTCTCAAAGCTGATCTCAGCCAGAAACTTCTGTATGATGTAATCTACATCTTCCTGGGAAGAAACTAGTATTCTTGACTTTGATAAAATGCTTAAGCATATTTATAATGGACTTTAATAGGATAAAGACAAATGTCAGTCGATGGCCAACCTTAAAAGGAACCTAAGTTAAACAGTCTTGTAACAAGTCAAAGAGTGTAATTGTAATTAATTCATTTTTTTAAAATTCAGTCTAACAAGGAATATCTTTGAAAGCCCCCCCGCCCCACACACAAAAAAATGTCTTCAAAACAGCTCCTGCCAAGAATGGATCTTTTTTATATTTAAAGGTTTTATTAATTCATTTAAGAGAGAGAGAAAGAGACAGAGAGAGCACAAGCAGGGGGAGAGACAGTGGGAGAGGGAGAAGCAGACTCCCCGCTGAGCTGGGAACCTGATGCGGGGCTGGATCCCAGGACCTGGAGATCATGACCTGAGCCAAAGGCACACATCTAACCATCTGAGCCACCCAGGCACCCCAAGAATGGATGTTTGAATTGGCCTGAGATGGGTCTTTTCTCTTGTATCAAGATTATAATAAAACTTTGAAAAAAATTTTTAACAGTTCTTTGGTATTTGTAGTTTTTAAGTGAATTTGGCCTATTTAATATAAGCTTTGTGAACTCCAATTTAAGAAGTGAAGAATAACTGATTTAGATCTTAAAAATCTTCCCTAGTAGAACATCTAAGATAAATTAAGTTCACCAAGTTAAATGTTCATTTTCTGGATACTTAACTTTTAGAAATATTTGTGGCATTCTATCTTGTAATGCAGTAAATTGTACAAATTAGAAAGTAAAAAATCATATTATTAATGTATGTAGTTTAATAAATTTGAAGGTATTTAAGTAACTAAATCCATAAATGGGATTAAACATTATTCAAAGGGCTTTTAGACCTGAGTTCTAATACTTGCTAGACTTAATAGAATATGATTTTATAAACTGAATTTTTAAAAGAGTAAAAAAGAAAACCTTAACGCAAGATTTTGAGTTCGTAATTTTAAGAAACTCAGTATCACTCTTTGAAACAAAAATTACCTTACAAACCATCCTACCTGTATAAAAAAAAATCCTCCTTTGTACATACCAGACTTTCATCACACATGTGTTGGCTGATTATTCGGGTATTAAGCCTTACCTTCCTAAGGTAAGGTTGAAAACAATAGATTTTAGGTTCAATCTGTTAACCAAATTCTCCTCCCAAATGTCCTCATCTCCTCTAAACAGTTGTGAGGTGAATCTTTCTCTTTAAAAGTAGCCATCTTTCGGGGCACCTGGGTGGCTCAGTTGGTTAAGCGACTGCCTTCAGCTCAGGTCATGATCCTGGAGTCCCGGGATCGAGTCCCACATCGGGCTCCCTGCTCGGCAGGGAGTCTGCTTCTCCCTCTGACCCTCCCCCCTCTCATGTGCTTGCTCTCTCTCATTCTCTCTCTCTCAAATAAATAAATAAAATCTTTAAATAAAAATAAAAAAAAATAGAAGTAGCCATCTTTGGATTTTATTTTATTTTTCTTAATTTGCAAGTGTCAGGGGAAAAAAAGCATTATCTCCTTTAATTTACATTATTTTTTTCAATGCTGGATAGCTCTTCTTTTTATTTTCTTTATGTTTTCAGAGTATTTTTTCTTATTTTACACATTGTTCCTCTACAGTCTTTGCCAGTGTTTCCCTGTCACACTCCTTGCTGTTCATGTCACTTGTGAAGGCCATTGCCACTTATGCAGTGGCATTTCCAAAATGTTGAATATGTATGTACTTTGACTTAGCAATTCCACTTCTTGGAATAATGCCCCAGAAATACTTTTCTTACATGCACAAAGATATTTGCAAAATTATTGGGGCCCCTGGGTGGCTCAGTCAGTTAAGCATCCAACACTTGATTTTGGCTGAGGTCATGATCTCGGGTCGTGGGATTGAGCCCTGTGTCAAGCTTCACACTGAGTGTGGAGTCTGCTTGGGATTCTTTCTCTCCCTCTCCCTCTGCCCCTCCCCCCACTCATGCTCTCTCTCTCTAATCAATAAATAGATAAAATCTTTTTTAAAAGATATATATATATATATATAATTATTATAATCATCAACAGCTTAAAAAATGGAAACATAGTCCACTATTTTGGGAATGGTTAAAGAAATGATGCACCTCCATACTATGGCAATTTATGAGGAAATTAAAATGAATACCTACATCTCTATGTAAGGATATTGGAAAGTTCTACATGTGTAATAAACTATTAAGTACAGAAAGCACATTGCAGAGTATCATGTGTAGCTTCTGCTGTTATTGCCCTCATTGTTATAAAGAGAAAATAAGGTCTAGAAGGAAATAGTCCAAATCGGTAATCTGTTAATAGTGGTTAAATGTGGGAATAAAAGTACCATCCCACTCTTTATTTATTTCTGAGTTGGTCATGGCCTTATAATGAAACTGGAAATAAACATATACATGGGCTTACATTCACATTTTATTTTGCCATTAGACAACAACAAAGAGAAACTCATTCACTTAAGAAATGGTCTCTAAGGAGAGCGAGTCAGGCTGTCCCAAGACATTCTCAGCTCAGGTAGGAGATCAGCTGGACAAGAGAAGTGGTTCAGTTGAATGAATCTTGTTTTCTTCATAAAGCCACAGAGGCTCAGTGAGCTCCCAGGTCACCTGCTGAACAGAGCAGGCACTCAAATCCAGGTCTAACTGACTACCTTCTACCTCCTTCACTAAACTGTGAAAATAAAATTCAGTGGGTGAGGCCTCTGTTCCTTGGAACAAAGCCCACCTGATAATACACTCCTAATGATCACATTCATTATGACCCTCTATTGATCCATGTAATTTTAAAAGTCTCTTGTAAAAATTAAAAGGAAAGGGTCTTTTGTCTAAGAAACTCAGCACAATGGTTAACTGTGTGTCCCTGAGTATCTATCCTTCTATTACAGTTATTTAAACACACACACTCTTAGACACATGCACACCTCCCCAAAAAAAACTCCAACCTGAACACAGCTAGAGGAAGTCATCTGTTTAGATCAGCCTAAAAAAACACTCAGTGTATTTCTATAAACACCCACAGAAATATTTTTTTCCTCAGTATGAAATTTCCTTCTTCCTCAGTCCCCATAACAGACTGAAATGAATAGGACATCTATTGGCAGGCCTTTGAAATTCCCAAATGTTCAGATAAATGGTTACCTATAAATGAGTCTGCATGTATTTATGCTCCATTGAGTTACTTCCCTTTTTAAGAATTCTCATCCCTTCTTTATACAGTTGAAGGTCAGTTTCAATTTCTATATGCTTTCCTTAGAGACAAAAAGAACAAAACATTTCAATGGTCCTCAAAATGTAAGCTGACTAATGTAAGCCTTTTAATGAAGCTCATACACTAAAAATCAGCTAGGTTGTGTTCCTTTGTCTGTTTGCTTTAATTAGCAGCCAACTGCATTGATCTTATTTTGGTCAGATAGCTTCTCTGAAAGCTTTTGAAACCTATTTCTATGCCTCTCCATTCTAACAATTACCATAATCCCATTTTACCCCCCCCCCCCGCCCAGTTGGACCTTCATTATAATTGAAATTTGTTGTAATTACAGCAGATGCAGACATTAAGGAATTAAGTGAATAAAAAGAAAAGTGTCAGAAGTCAGTTTCCTAAATTTCCCGGGGTCTAGTTCACAGCAGGGAGCCAATTGTCAATCATTGCTGAGAAGATCCCCAGCAAAGCAATGGTGGTCAAAGGAATTTGCTGTGCACATCAGTGATCCCAAAGTACTGCCCAGCTTCCAGACAGACCCCAGCACCCACAGTAGGCAGGCCTCCTCCCTGCCCTGGCTTTTGATGGCAAAACAGGAAGGTCCGCTTTCCATTCATCTGCAAACCTAAAGTTTATGACCAAGAGATACTAGTGCTTTTCAAATGCCATTTCTTCAAAGCAGAGGATGTTGTGATTCAAGAATATATCAGTGTTATCTATTCCAATACTGTTAATATGAGAAGTAAACTGAGACCATGAAACTAATACCAAATCATTGCTACCTGGTTACTTGACAAAGATACATGTCCTTTTTCTCCAAATAACAAAATAATGTTTTAAAAAAAATCACAAGAGAAGAGAATTCCCTATTAGCCTGATATGAATAATTTTTTTAAAATTATTTATTTGTCAGAGAGAGAGAGAGCACAAGCAGGAAGAGCGGCAGGCAGAGGGAGAAGCAGGCTCCCCACCAAGCAAGGAGCCCGACACCAGACTTGATCCCAGGACCCCAGGATCATGACCCAAGCCAAAGACAGATGCTCACCCGACTGAGCAACCAAGGCATCCCTGATATGGATCATTTTGATGAAATAAGACAAAATTGAATTTCCCTAATCAATCCATTTGTCTCAATGGCCTAGAAGTGCTTCATTGGATGGAAACATACCACATAATTTACAGACAGGCTCTGTACTTTATGGGAGAGAAATTTGGTCTGGGTTTATCTACTACATACCAATAAGGTAAAAGGTTTTGTGTGCCTTCCAGTGGAATGATTTTGTTTAGCATCATGTAGATGACATCTCAATTGTTATGTTAAAGTTAATCAGGAAATGCAAACAATAGAGTTTTCCAGATTACCGGAGTGGTCTTATTCTTAAAATTTACACCATCACTCATATCCAGCTAGGAATGGGAACAATCCTATTGTCTGGCTCAGTGCTTCTTCAATTTTGTTTAAAATGTGATACAGTAGACCTGGGGTAGAGACTGAGGTTCTGCATTTATAAGTTCCCTGAAGGTGCCAGAGCTGTTGGTCCTCACAGTGCAGTGAGGGTCCAGTTGAATACAAGTTCAAGAACCATCCTGTAGAGATGGGTCAGAGGGGTTGCAAATTATGGAGATTTCTTTTTTCCCTTTTCTAGTTCTTGGGCTCTTTTTGCAAATATTTATATATATATATATTTTTTTAATTAAAACATGATAGTTTTCCAATGTGTTATGTATCAGATTTATTTATTTATTTGAGAGAGAGAGTAAGGGGAGGGTCAGAGGGAGAGGGAGAGAGAGAATCTCAAGCAGACTCCCCACAGAGTGCAGAGCCTGACACAGGGCTTAATCCCAGGACTCTGAGATCACGATCTGAGCTGAAGTCAGAGGCTTAAGGATTGAGCCACCCAGGCACCCCTATATCAGATTTTAATACACTGCACTAGCAATTTGCTAGTTTTGTGCTCCAGGTTAACCCGGGAGACCTGATGTCAATCTTCTTCTGCCTTCCCTGTGTATCCATGGGAATAAGAACATACTAGTGTCATCTATGAGGAGGAATGCTGCACTGCACCAGCTGGGGGCCATGGGGTCTGCTCAGGCCCCAGAAGGTAGAGTGGCTGAAGGGAGGCCTTTGCTACTCTTAAACCCACTTAAATCCATTTAAGCCCAGCCAAGCTCAGGAACATCTGCTAGCCACATGCTCTTTTCACTGCATAATAACAGAGCAAGAACAAATGAATGGATGAACATGATATCAAAAAATTGTCATATTATAGAAAGCGGAGCACTGACTATGCATTTATCTGGCTTTTGTATTTATAAGGAATGAATACGGGCCTCATATTTGAAGTAAAAAATTATACCTACTTTTGAACACTTCTGGATAAATCTTACTGAAAAATATCAGCTATTTCAGGGGAAGGCATTCAAAACCTGTATCTGTTGGCAGTTACTTATCTATGTGAATCAGGAATTTTTAAATATTTAGAAGAGCTACATAAAATGAGTCCTGAGGCTAACACACGACTGCAATGTGTGACCCGCTCAAGGTGCCTCATTGATTTCATAGACCAAGGGCAGAAATATTTAATTTGATCCTCAAATATTGCTTTTATCTTTTATAGATAGTCCTATGATTTTATTTGGCAAAATAAAAAAAAATTCATTGCTAAAACAAGAAAGAAGGAAAACCTCTCAAATACAAGACAAGAAGGACACAGATTATGATTGGGTTCATCAATCTCCTTTCAGGTTTTATTATCCAGACTCCTCCAAGGTTTTATTTTCTAGTGGATACTATTGCTGGCCAGGCTGGCCCTGGCTGTTGTGGTCACTGCCATGGCCCCTGGAATCCACAAAGAGTGTGAACAGACAGGACACCAGCAGGGTCTGGATTATCTGGGATGTTGATCCATTTGGGCATGTTTATAAGGTTCTCTTATTTTTCACTTTAAAGGTCATGCTATCAAATTAAACTTGAGCTGCTGTTTAAGAACCAGAGAATTAGGGGCTCTACCAGAGGCTCTCATTTTTGAGCCTGCTACGACTGAGGGCTGGTCTGGGACCGTCCCCTTGTGTCCTTGCAGAAGGACAGCATGGGCTCCTTCACAGAGGGGACAGGGTGCACTCCAACAACCCAGACTTCAGATTAGGGAGATCCAAGTTCAAATCCTAGTCTGTCATTTTCTGGCTCATGTCACATTCGAAATTACTGATGCTTTTCTGGGCTTTAGTTTCCTCTTTAGTAAAATCAAGGCAAAAATAATCTCTAAATCATTTTGAAAATTAAATAAGGTCTGGCAGAACACGAATAAGTGTCAATAAACTCATTATTCTTTTCATGTATACTTGCAGGGGGGTTCTGACTCAGACCCAGACTGTATTTTCTTTTCTTTCTTTTTGTAACAGATATGTTTCTCCCAGCACATGAAGAGAGAGGTTTGGTCTGCAAGTTGCTAAGCTCAGTTTGCTACTCGCCCTGTCTATGCAGATCTGACATTTCCATTCTCTGTTGTTAACCTCAGGAGCTGCTAAGAAAGGTCACACTTCATCTTTGCTCATTTAAGTTTCATCAGTGTCCTGTCCACTTGCGGAGCTAACCAGGCTTCCTGGAGGGAACTGAGCAGGCACTGCTCTGAGTTAAGCTCTGTGTCTGGGGCTTGAGAGGTAAGGTAGCAGAGACCTGAACCCCTCAAGGGCCATGTCCTGCCTAGCGGTAATACCACTGGTGACCACAGGTGGTCGCTAGTGATAACCATCCACAGCCCGTGAACAGTTTCCTTGGTCCCTGAATTTGTGCCTGTTCTGGGCATAGGCCCTGAATCCAATTTCATCTAAAATGCTTTGACCCTTGCACACGGAGATTAAGGAGAACACAAAAAAGAAAGAAAATACTGAATCCTTCCTATGATCGTTATATATCTGTATTTTTTTTTTTCCTTTTGGCTTGTTTAGATTCTTCATTATCTAACACACAAGTATGGAAAATATGATCTGAAATGTCTTATATTCAGGAGAACCTTAGTGGAAAATACTCAACATTTAAGCCATCCTAGGTCAAGGAGGTAGACACAGGTTCACAGAACACAGTTAAGAGCGGAACTGCAAGGATCAAGGAGAATGGGGATACAAAGCAGGTGAGTCTGTGCACCTGAATACAACCAGGGGATGGATTCACTGCTCCCTGTCCTTTGCTTTGCTCTGTGGGTTGACTTCCCTCACTCTGCCTGTATCCTAACTTCCCCACCGCCACCCCCCCCCCACCCCGAGGCAGGGAGTATGGCTGTGAATGGCCAAGTTTGGGAATCTAAGATGTCTTATATTAGAAAAGAACTTTTCTCGCTAATGTCAAGGTTGGGACTCCCCAGAGGGCACCAATTTGGCCAATGTTGACAGATCTGTCCACTCTGGCCGAGGGCCAAGAACCATATAAGAGAACAGAGTTTCCACAGACCTATGTGGTGGGAAGGGAAGATAGGAGGAGCAATCCCAGATAATAAAGGACAAGAGGTCCTAGACACATAAAATTATAGATGGCCTCTAAAGGACGGCCCACAGTCCTAATTTTAACACGTAAATCTACACACTGCCTGTATTCACTGTCTTTCACTTTTGCATAAGAATCTTCTCCGTCTGGTGCCTGGGTAGCTCAGTTGGTTAAGCGTCTGCCTTCGGCTCGGGTCATGATCCTGCGGTCCTGGGATTGAGCCCCACATCCAGCTCCCTGCTCAGTGTGGAGTCTGCTTCTCCCTCTCCCTCTGTCCCTCCCCCCTTCTCATGCTCTTTCTCTCACTCTTTCTCAAATAAGTAAATGAAATCTTTTTTTTTTTTTAATATAATCTTCTCTGTCATTTTAGGCTCAGCTTAAGTGATATCCTAAAACTGAACACTTGTTCCAAGCCTACACTAATCTGTCTCTTCTCAAAATTGATAATCCACACTGCAATGTTCAGACAGTAAATGCTCAACAATTGTATTTTTATTCAGTTGGAATCGAATGGCATGCTGACAGACAGTTCTTAGTTGACTGAGGGCAACCTGGCATTTCTGTGTTTAATATTTCCTGCATGGCTAAGAAAAAGTTGCTTTCACTCTCTCCTACTTCTTTGGCAGATACCTCTAGTCATCCACTGCAGTCTTTCACCTATGAGTCTAAACTCTATCTTGGAATCCCTGGGAATATTGTCTGAAGCCACCATCATGGTGGACACAAACACTGCAGCCTATCTGTGAGCTCTAGGGTTTTAGAAAATAAATCATACACTGTGCTCTTTCCTTTTCTGCCTGAATTTTCCCCAAATATTTTTATATGTGAAAGAATGTTAACCTCCCTACATTTTATTAAATGCTACACTTGGTGTGCTAAACTTAGTGCTAGGTTATCACACTAATTATTTCAGCTAATCCATAAAACAATCCTGTGAGGCAGTTATCACTATCTCTAGGAAAGTGAGGATAACATATTAAGCAGCTTATTTAAGATTACAGAAGTGTAAAAGGCAGGCTGTAAATCCCAGGGTGTACAAATCAAAAGCAGAAGTTCTAGGCATCAAAATTAGATGGAATTCTTCCTGAATGGAAAAATGTTTGTTTTATTGAGAAAAAGGAAAAGGAAGGCTAATGTCTGCTTATGACTGTCTTGTTTTCTTCAAAGCTAGCTTTTGAGACAACTTTGTCTCCACTATAGACCACCTCCTGATGTTTACTCTGATGTACTGACTATACATCAGGGCAGCATTTCCAAAAGTTTATTTTGTAGATGAGTAGTCTGTGGAAAGAAGGGTTTTGTGGTCAAATATATTTGTGAGGTTGTGAACTTCTTCTAATTAATTCCCCTCTTGCACAGCCTCTAGTGCATACTGCACGTTCACACACACACACACACACACACACAACCACCACATGACTCATTGAGAAATCCTGCAGTAAAGAAACCCATTTAATTTTACTTACTCCAGCATTTCTCAAACTTATTTGAACAAAACAATCATTTTTCAGAGAATACCATTAACATCAGGCAGAACTAAGAGTGTTGTTCCCCACTGTGTAGAGAAAATCTGGATGCGACTGTATTATGATGAGCAAAATAAGGAAATTTCTTTGTTTAATCTGCTGACACAATATTTCTGAGTGACTGATCAACAGACTTCCTGGGGTGTTTGGTAAAATACAGATTCCATGTCTGCATCTCATTGGGACTTAATCAGAATCTCTGGGATTGTAGAGTCCAGAAATCTGCATTTTAAAAGAGCATTTCAAGAGATTTTTACCCATTCTAAAATTTAGAGCTATTCTCCAATACGGCTGGGGTCAAATTTTAAGATTACTTTTTAAAATTATTTTTAAAGATTTTATTTATTTATTTGAGAGAGACAGTGAGAGTGAGAGAGAGAAAGAGAGAGAGCACAAACCAGGTGAGGGGCAGAGGGAGAACCAGACTCTCTGCTGAGCAAGGAGCCAGATGCAGGGCTAGAACCCAGGACTCCAGGATCATGACCTGAGCTGAAGGCAGACTGAACCACCCAGGCGCCCCCAGATTACTTTTAATCCATTGGTAGCTTTGGAATTGTGCTAAGTTAACATCTGCAGTCTAGTATGGATCTTTAGTTGAGGATATGTGTGCTGGTACAAATACTCAGGTGAAGTCAAATATTTGCCTAAAGGGACCCATTAGGTGGCCTTTACCTTGGAAAGCCTCCCATCCAAGGGTTGGTCTCAACCTGCAAGCCCTGAAATCCAATCTTCCCAGATTACCAAGACTGTTAGTCTCCAGTATTATGGCTCATGCAAGCAAATCTAACAAGACATTGGTGTTACTAGAATTCCAATTTGTGGATTTACATCGAAAAGTATAATTTACAAACGGCCTGATATTTCCACCCAATTGTCCAATATGCACTCTTCCTGTAGGTAAGTAAGCTTCATGGATTGCAAAATATTAGAAGGTCAGTCAGTTAAACTTGAAATCAGAATAAGGGTGGTTCCAGGATTTCTGGATTTAATGCCAGTACTGTCTGACAGATTGACTGATTCAAACCCACATTTGTGAGTGAACTCACACAGCTTTCATTGGCCCCCAGTCTACTCTTTACTCCAAATTGCTTGGATTCAGGCAGGCAGATTTTAGAGATCTATCAATAACTAATTCTAGCATTTTCTATGATACTTGAGATTAAAGAAAAAAAGTGAAGATTCTCTTCTTTAAAAATAAATTAGAAACTAAAGCCTTATTGATGATATATAATTAAATTATAAGTACATATTTGCTCAAAATATATCCTTATTTTGAAGGTAATTTTGAACTTGTATCAACAGATACAGCAAAAGAATACTTGACGTAGTAAAGTTATCTTTTAGTCATATAAAGTTCTTGAAATTTTGAACTAATAACAGTTAAAGCACTTGTCTGCCCAGGATCTTGGGAGAAATTAAAGTAGAGTGATAAGCTTTTCTCTTCTGATATACGTGTCTCTGAGGAAAGGTATAGAAAGGTATACCATGGTCACACACAGCCTGGGCTGCTATGGTTGACATTATATCCACTCACCGGGTATTGATTCTGAGGCCCAAACCTAATCTTTAGAGTTACCCCAGGTGCAGCCCCAGGTTGCTGAACTAGGAAAAAAAATATAGTTCCATGGGGACTGGCACAAGCAGAGAGTCTAGTCCTGTATTATCCAATACGGCGGACACTAGTCACACATGCCTATCTAAATCTAAATTTATTAAAATTAAACTAAGTTAAAAATTCACTCCCTCTGTCATAACACCCACACTTCAAGTTCTCCATAGCTGCTAGTGATTAGGTGTAGACAACATAAAAGAGATCATTTCTATCACTGCACAATGCTCTATTGGGCAGTCAAGGTCCAGTCCAATTAGTATTCAATTCATTGAGTCAAACACTTATATTACATCCCCATGCGCTTCATTCATTCCTAGGGAGGGAGAGTCAGATCCATGATGGTCCTTCACTCTGACATCAGGAGTACTAGCAATGCAGGGCATTTGATGCCATTAATTTGGGTATAATTTAGTCTGACTTAGATGACGTGTAACTTCAAGATAATTCATTAAAACCTATGAGATGTTTGGCTTAATTGAAAGGGCAACACTATTCCTTTTATTTCTAAGTTGCTTGAGAGCCCATTAACTTCTAATGAAAATACTTGCTATATAATATATATAATCTTGGAAAAGTCATTTAACGCCTATAAATTTCAGTTCTCTCCTTTATAAAATGAGAATGGTTTATTTTAAACATTTTAATATAGGTCTCCATAGATTTGAACAAGACAATTAGTAGAGGATAAAACCTAGCATGGCACCCAACCCATGGTTAAATTCTACTAAATTTAGATGATTCAAGGTATAGTATAGAAACAAATAAGAGAGAAACTTCATAGGAAAAGAAAAAAAAATATATCTTCCGTGTGTGTGTGTATGTGTGTGTGTATATATATATATATGTGTGTGTGTGTGTGTGTATATATATATATAAAACAAAGAAGCTTTAGATGGCATTTGGCGAAAGTTGGAAGTAGCTCTCTATGTTAGAAAACACTAGAGAATTTGACATAGCCCAATGAATAATAACAATGTTTAAGTCTCTGCCAGGCACTTCAGAAAAAGAAAGAGAAAAAATAAAGACATGACAGAGTATGGATTGTATATGATTCCAGTGCTCCCCCGGGGAAACCTTTATTCTTCTTCAATGACTTAACCTGCAGATAAACAGCTGACAGAGTTACAGACACACTGGTGCCCCCTAGGTATCTTTTTTTTTTTTTTTTTTATCCCACTCCTAATAGGTAAACAGTGCCAATTTTACAAGCCTTCCCAACTCAGTCTCCGGGAGGCTGTTTAGAGCTCACTGAATCCAGGAGGCATGCTCCCCAGATCCTATTAGCAGGAGACTGGTGACATCCTTTGATAATCACCACAGATATTTTCTATGTTTCTCGAGACCCGGCTTCTATTCAGACTCGCCTTCTCTTGCAGAGCTGCCCCCCTTTTCTCCCTTAAAGCATAAGATTGTAATAAGGATAATGTGCTCACGTGCTTCCTTCCACTGTAATATTTATAGGCTACATTGCTCAACTACACTGCTATGGTTTGCTTGTCTAATTTTATGGTGGCCTTGCTAAACAAAAATACTCTTGCTCGCTAGTGCTTACAGAAGGAGCACTTAACACCACGTGAACATTGACAGCTGACACCAGCTGCTTTTATTAGGCACTCTAGCTATTCAAATAGAGCGATACTTGGTGTGAACCACACTGGGAAGTTTTCAATATGAGAAAGAGGTGAAGGGCTTTAATTCCCAAATCGTGGGCAACCGTCTCCAGAGTTTGGGATGTGCAAAGATATTAAAGATGAGTGACTTTCATTCCATCTCTTGAGAAGGTACTACACCCAACTCCAAGAGAAGGGTTGAGTTCTGTCCATTACACATGCAGTTCATCCCCAGCTACTGACAGCAGATGCTGTGAAGGTTCAATTTATTCAACAATAATTGCAAAGCATGTGCTCTCAACAGAAGGCAGAAGTAGGCATCAAGAACTTTCTCTGGGAAGGCACAATACAAATACAAAACAGGTAACAGTAATGATTGGGGGCTAAATAAAAGAGAAAAGAAAGCACTAGAGACAGCCACATAAGGAAAGGTCTTTGTGAGCATCAGTCATAGTCAGAGAGACTTTACAGAGTAGGTGGGATCCAAAGGAGTCTTTGAGAGTTGGGCAGAATTTGGGCAAAAGGGACATGGAAGGGAACTCCAGCCAGGTGCCTGGGGCTGGAATGAGACCCGCTGCTATGGGGCAGGGAGGATGTCCACTTTGGGAATGCCCCTCCACTGTTATTTTCACTTCTGCTTGCCTGTCAAAAGGTAGCTCGGATGTAACTTCATGCCCCTCAGTGCCACTAGTGTCCCTGTGTACAATGTCTGCTATTTTGTCTGGCTTTCTTGCTCTTGAGCTTCCTGCAGGAGGAGATTATATGTATTCTGGAACACAGCAGATGTTTAGTAAATGCATATAGATGGAATGGGAATGAAGCATTAATACAGGAGGTGAGGGAAATAGGAAGGAAAAGGGAGGAGAGGTCAGGGAAGACCTCAAAAGGCAAGCAGGGGGATGTGGATGCTTGTGTTTAATGCCTTGCTCCATCCAGTGAGAGGGCATGTGACGTACATGTGCAGAATCTGAATTTCGCCACAGCTAGACTTGTAATAAAATATATATTTCGGGAAGCAGGAGAGAGGTACGAGGCAAATTGCCACTAAGAGAATAGTTCTCTGCTATTTTATTTCCCTATCTCAAAAGTGGCTCTACATTTAGGATAATTCTATCAAGAAAAGTTGTGTTATGAATTCACTATGATGTGGAGAATGAAGTGGTTGCAAATGGGAAATTTAATGCAGCCAGGAGCTCGTCTGTAGGGCCTCTTCTCATGGGTCCCCATATGACCATGCAAAATGTGGATTCCAGGAAAAGACATCATGGCATCACAGCTTTTGGAACTGTGAGGATTCGCCCTGCTCTTTATCAATGCTTGCCTCCCCTCTTCTTCTCAGATGTCTCAGATGTTGAAGAATTATTTAATATCACTGGAAACAATAGTAATTTGTATTACCCTCCTTACTATTTGCTCAAGTGCCTGCCAACCACATGTTCTCATCCCCTCCTCCAGTGTGTGGATCTTCTCGCAAGAACCCCAGAGTTACAGCTTAGCATGAGTAAGCATGGTAATTGGAATGACCTTTAAAATGCATATGCCTCCTGTCACATTCAGATTCTTGGGCTTTACCAAAGTGCCAGCTGAAATATCATTCCCACCTTTATACTGGTGTTTATTTTGGATGGGAAGACATGGACTTTTTTTGTTTTTTTGGTTTTTTTCTATTTTGCTAAGCATAGGGGCAGCCTATATTATATTAGAAATGTGCTACTAGAAGGTAAAGGTAAACCCATTAGCCATGGCAGCCAGGACAGCCTATGTGGGGGCTGGGATGAATTAAGGGGATGTTAATAATTCCCAGCACACTAATGTTTGGGGAAAATTTAGGGAATTTGTTTTCAGTTAAAAACCCAGTTAAGAAGTTTTTTCCCATGAAAGAAAGCAGAATTTTTCACTACTTATTACCTAGTCCCCGCAGCAAACAGTGATTTCAGCAGAGGACACACAGGCAGGACACTGAGATCAGAATCACCAGCCAGAGCTTTGTATGAGGCATTAGAAAGGGCAAATCTCTGAGAAAAGTCACTGATCCAGATTGGTTCTGTTTGTGGATTCTGAGGACAATGACACCCATTTCTCCCTTTCCTGACACAGGGTCCCCACCCACTTAAAAACCAGCTTCCCTCTCAGTCTCTCCTAGCACTCTGTGTATTTGCTTCATATCAATCCTCATATTTGGGAGCACATATGGTTATGTCCAAGATTATCTGGCCAATCGGTGTCTCTCCATGGAGCTTTCTGAAGTCAGGGGTAATCTACTCTGTTTAGCACATAAGTACAACCTCAGCTCCTATCCAGCCCCTGGTCCAGCAGAGATGTTCCAAATAAAATATTTGAATGAATGAATGGATTATGTATGAATGACTCACAATAGTAACCTACAGACTCCTGATCCAAGGACACCAGGAGACCACAGCAGGAGAAAAACCAGCAACTGTCTGTCGTGTACACCCTTGGATCTCCGGGGGGGGGGAATGGCCTGGCACAAGTGAGTCCTCTGAAAAGATTTGCTGAATAAATGTGTGGGTCCCACAGGAAGATTAGTAGAGCATGGATGGTCTCTCAGCAAGCAGGAACAAGATGTGCACCAGGACTCTCTGGATAGAGTCATATTTTGCGTACTGTGTGTGTAAATGCTTGTGCAAGTTTGTGCTGAAATGCTGAAGCTGATGCATCCAATTCTCATTCCAGAGTGGGAGGTTCTGGCATTCTCAACAAAATGATCTGGTCAAATCTATAAACCTTGAGCTGCTTAGCACCATCTGGGATTATATAATATTGAAAGCAGGCATAGCCCCTTACCTAATTATTATAGTGAAAATTATGCTTTTCAGTATGGATAAAAGCAGGTAGCAAGATGATAATGACATTTTTGTCATAATAAAGTTAATGGTGTTCTGGACACACGAGGTATTGCATAAGGGCAGAGACTATAAAGTTTGATATGTTCATATTCTCTTGCATAACTATCTGCTTCAGGTGTGTAATGCTTCCCTTTGCATTTTCCAGGTGTTGAGATAATCTCCTGCTCCGTCCACAGTATATCCCAATGTTAGGAGAGAAAGACCCTAGTAAATCATGTTGAAGCGATCTGTTGAAGATGAAGATAAACCTGGAGGGAAGATTTCAAATCTGTAACTTGAACCAAGTGAAAACATTAATCACTTGTCCAAAAAATAAAATAGGTTATGTAGGTAAATTATTCAGAAAAGTGCCATCTTTTTCTGCCTGTATATGGGTTTTCTAAAATCTGGCCTGCTGAGATACATACAGACCCATCCATTTCTGTCTCTCTTGCTTTTAACTTTAAGAACTTTTATCTTCCTTCTCTCTGTCAATCCTCACCACAAGTCCAAGAGGGAGGCAGTAATAATATCACATTGCTCTCATTTATCCCCCTAGAGTGATAAAGAGCCTCTGTTGTCCCGTTTGACCATGGAGGAAGCTGAGAGGAAGAGGTTCAGTGACTGGTTGTGTCCAAAGTTAGGCTCAAGGTAAAGAGCAGGGGCTTCACCACCTTGAAAGCCTGAGTTTGATTCTGTTGTGAGGTAAATTCTTGAATTTATGTGAAGGTGGATTTTCCTCATCTGCTAACCAGGAAAGCCAATGTTCCATTTTGTTATGGTTACAGCAGTGGCCCCCTATCATCACACCCACCATACACGTTACACAGGCAGGAGTGGGGCCAAACCCAGCCTTCAGAAGTCCAGGTCACAGTAAAACCCCAGAGGCCAGATTCCAGTTCCGGGAACTTCCTGTGAGATATCTTAATGCAAGATAAAAATAGCAGAGAACTGATTTTAAATTTAGGTTTTGCTGCAGAAACAGGTGAGCACATTTTATCACAGGTCAGATTGCTTTTTCCCCAACTAAAAACATATTAAGCTCCTTTTCTTTTCCAACTGTGCCCATAAACAGTGCTTACAACGAGCCACCGATGAATGCTTTTGTAGTAGGGAAAAATAGTGTTAAAGGTGACAAGAGCTCTGTCTCAGTGGCCCCATGAGTGGACATCAGTGTAAATGAGGAAAAAACTGAATGTGGCATGGGCCACATGAAAGGCACACTCTTTAGAGAACAGGGGAAACAGATGGGAGGCCTTCCTCAGAGTGTTGGGTGAGGCTTAGTGATGTAACGATTGTGAAGGGGGGGAGAAAGAAAAATATCTTTCTTCTTATTAATTTAGAAATGTTTTCTGCACAGTTAAATATAAGCACTGCCTGCCAGAAGTGACTTGAGAATCTAAAATAGCCTTTTTTCCCCATGTTTTGATACAGATCAAAAGTTTGCCTTGGGGGGCGCCTGGGTGGCTCAGTTGGTTAGGCGACTGCCTTCGGCTCAGGTCATGATCCTGGAGTCCCGGGATCGAGTCCCGCATCGAGCTCTCTGCTCGGCGGGGAGTCTGCTTCTCCCTCTGACCTTCCTCCTTCTCATGCTCTCTGTCTCTCATTCTCTCTCTCTCAAATAAATAAAAAAAAAAAGAAAAAAAAAAGTTTGCCTTGGTTTCTATATCATCTAAAACATCTGAATTTCTTAGCCAGTATGTCTCAGGAGAGATGTTCCAAGTACCCCCTGATTTGGAAAGACATTTTCTTACTGCCATCTGAAGGCGCACACCTCACCTTAACCTCATAACTATAGCTCTCAGAATGAATCCTTCATCTTTGGAAGCACTTATGAGCATTCACCCAGATCATTGTCCTGGCTTTGTTTCTTGCATCAGTATTTCAGTTTACTGGTTAGTGAGGGAAGAATCAGTCTCACCACTTTCTGATGGGACAGAATGAAGTGCCACCTTTGGCTTTGTTGGTACTCTGTGGTTTCCATGAATCAAAGGCATCCTGATGCCCTTTCACATGCACAGGTAGATAAGTACCATTTCATCAAGATAATGATTCACTTTTTCTTGTAAAAACAAGGGATGAGAGAGATGACGTTGGTAACAAAACGCAGATGTACTCGTTGATGGTCACTTATTCAAATCAAAGCCAAGTTCCATATTCCTTCAAACTCCGTCTTTCCCCTGACTTTCAAAGAAGTCTAACATAGGTGGTGGGGAGAGTAAGCCTCATTTAATAAGAGGATGAGTAAATCACTATTTTCTAGATCAAAGGCGCTTATAACAAGTCCACTCAAAATCTACCTCCTCAAGACAATCATTCCGAGTTAGTTCTGAGGCTCCTCCATTCCCTAACCAGTCCAAAGATATAAAGGTGGAGGCTTTAAGCTCTCTGAGCATCAGTGTGTTTGTCACAAGGTTGTGACAGTGAGCTGCTAGGATGATAACCCTTCAGGCATCTGTGGGGAGGCCATCTGTCGTGGCCCATATTCCTTCTCTTCCTGCAGTAATACAACCAGCTTCATGACTAGGACACAAGACGAAAGCTCATCATTTTCTACTTTGCAATCGTGCTGAAGAATGTAGGATGCCTCCTAACTACAAAGTTAGAAGTGGTTGAGTGCAAGGACAGGTCAAACCTCTTCAACAAGACTCCTTGGTTTGTAGCCAGACTCTGCTACGTACTTGCTGTGTGCCCTTGGACAAGTTACTTAGTGCCACTCTGTCTCAATCTCTTTCTGTACAATGGAATTAATAATATTACCCACCTCATAGGGTTGTCATGAGAATATCATACACACACACACACATACACACAATATCCTGGCACGCAGTAAGCATTTTTTAAGGATTAACTATTAATATGGCCTGTTATTCAGATTTTAATCTGTTCTGTTTGCTTCAGGTTCCCTATGGCTTTGACTTTAAGTTCTCTTTTACCCATTGATGCCAGTTTTTCCCATGCAGGCAAACACCCAGCACCTCACCCATTCTCAGTCCCAGCATCATGCACTCCATCCCACCTGAAACAGCCTTGACTGACCTTCCTAAACCCAGCCCATGCATCAACTTCTTGAAATCTTATTTCCTCGGGCACCTGGGTGGCTCAGTTGGTTAAGCGACTGCCTTCGGCTCAGGTCATGATCCTGGAGTCCCGGGATCGAGTCCTGCATCGGGCTCCCTGCTCGGCAGGGAGTCTGCTTCTCCCTCTGACCCTCCTCCCTCTCATGCTCTCTGTCTCTCATTCTCTCTGTCTCAAATAAATAAATAAAATCTTTAAAAAAAAAAAAGAAATCTTATTTCCTCAGTGATAGTCCCTTGATTTGCTCTGAATACCTGGGCACATCTCTCCTCTTTCTCTGGCCTTTTGGCAATAGGCCCTCCACCTGTCCATGGACTGAAGTATCAGCAAAATTTAGAGTTGAGTCCTGGCTCCAACGAATACCAAAAATGTGACCTCAGGCAGCTTACTGAACCTTCCTAAGCAGGGGTGGTTTTATCCTTAAACTAACAATAATAGAGCAACCCCATTATTCTCAAATCTGAATGTGCATCAGAATCACTGGGCGAGGGCTTATTAAAACTCAGGTTGCTCCCCTTTCCCCAGTTTCTGACCCAGAAGGTATGGGTTGGGACCTGAGAATATGTATATCTAACAAGTTGCCAGGTGCTGGTCTGGGAGCTGCATTTTGAGAACCACTCTGTGGATTGCAGGACTGCAGAAAGAATTAAATGAAATCATATTTAGAGAATGTTTGCTTAGTAACTATTACATAAACTATAACCTTTCCTTTTCCTCCATGAAATCAACTAAAATGATAAATAAAAACAGCAGAAGTGCTCTTGTTTTGATGTTGGCTCCATCCCATGAGTTAAAGGAGAACACCATATTGTAGCATTTCTCACTTTAGAGTTAGAAGCTCAGATTGTGTGGGCATTGGCCTTACAATGGCTTTTCTGGCACCCAATGGAAAGACTTTCAATTTTAGACAAGAACTAAAACATATGCATTACCATGCAATGTAATCTTTTTATATAGCCTACTGTTTTTAACAGACTCCCACACACAGAGTGGGTTTTTAGCATAAGTCTGTTTATGGAAGGTCATCCAAAATAATGCTTCTCCACCCTCAGTGTTTACAGCACTCCAAACTCTGAACCAAGAAGGTAAGAATCTTGACCGGAGAGTTTAGCAGATGCTTTTCTTAAATGAATGTGTGTTGGGGGAATAGGAAGTGGTTATGGAGTGAGAAGCTACATTTCATAACTTAATCTGGCTGCGAGACATTTTACAGCAGAGTTTCACATGTGATTTACTCATTGGAACAAGCAAATTGTTTCATTTTTTAAAGGGTCAAAGCAAAAAATTCTCCATAGGATACAATAGCAAAGACCCAACTTCCATATCTGGCTTTGCCATGCTCAACTTAGACTTCTATTACCTTCTACGCAAAACCAGAGCTGGATGATCTTTGAAGATGGTTCCTCAATACCATCACTCTGTGAGGAATGGAGGCAGGAAATGGGACACATGACCACAGAGACCCCTTGCCAGGCACCAGGAGACCAAAGGGAATCAGTTTCTATCAATCTTTACAAAGATTTGGAGCAATATGTTTTGGTGGGTGGAGTCACTCTCATTAGAATGGCACCACCAGCACCCACAGGGTGTGAGGCTTGGGTAGAGGGAGAAAGATCGGAGCTATAACCTTGAGGAGGGCCAGCAAGTCAACTGTCCCCCAGATAACACAAAGACAAGTTATGGTTGTTGGCAGCTGCAGCCATTCTAAGACCCACACTCCCTCCACACCAAAATTTCCCTTCACTCAGGCACCCCTGAGATCCGACTGTTTTCATTTATACTCCCAAAAGTTTTGTTTGTAATGGGGAGGAGGGGAGAAGCTGAGTGACAAAAACCAGGGAAGTCTGGAGGGAGATGGAATTCAATTGTGCCCACCCCCCAACAGTGTCCCATGGACTGATTTCAACACCTCTTTGGAGATGGACATTGAGACAGCATTGCTGGAACTTTTCAGAGACCCTGTGAGATCCTGATCAGAAGGGCAGCTGCTTGGGGGTCCAGTGGGGGCAGAAGCCATCCCTCTCTCCCACACTTATACCACTTTTGTACAGAATCTATACAATTCCTTGACCTCCAGGATCAGAGGTTTTAGTGGAGTAGAACTCAAAGTCTGCTCCCATGATCAGCCCACCAGCACCCCGGAATTTGTTAGAAATGCAAATCCCCTGGCCCACCAGAGTAAAATCAGAAACTCTAGGGGTAGGGCCCAGTAATTTGGCTTTTAAGAAGTCCTCCTGGCCATTCTGATGTAAACATGCTGGAATTTGTCTGCAAAATTTAATGAGACACTTACTTCCAGGTTTATGTAAATTCAGGGTCCACAGGTGTATGAACCAGGAAATAAGGACTGCCTTAAAGTCTGCGCCCTTGGCATATCAATCACATACTTTCCTTATCTTACCCAGGCCCCGAGAACCAATGCTTTCCTTATCCTATCCAGGCCCTGAGAACCAAAGACTGCAACCCTGGCACCCAAATTGATGGGCATTTTCCTAATGGGTGGTTGTTGGTGGCCCAGAGGAACAGCTTCCCTGAACAAGTGGAAATCAAAGTGCAAAGGCACTGACTTGAGGGCACATATGAGGTATATCTATGGGGATCCACCCCAGAAGCTATAGGGATCTCTTGGCCATGGTGGGCTGGAGGAACTTCAGAGGGAGACCTGAGCCTTCTCCTTTCCCCATGGAATCTAGAGAGCTAGCAAACCTTTGGCTATGGGAATTAACATGGAGAACATGTACTGAGTAGCTACTGCTTGCTAGACATGCAGCTGAGCACCTGATTTCTCACACTGTCTCATTTAACTCTCATTGCAAAGGTAGGTTTTATGATCTTAGTTTTGCAAAAGAAGAAACAGAAACAAAAAGGGTAAATAATATGTATCATATCTCAAACTGATAAGTAGTAGACTGGGAATTAAACACATTCTATCACCTCTCAAATTTGCTGCCACCTGCATTGAGATTAATGAATTCTCCTAGGTGTGACTTCCACCTGCTCCCCCGCCCACCTCAGACAGTGGCCCTGTTTGCTCCTCTAAGTTTGGCTTCACACCTTGGATCCAGTCTCTCAATCAAATCTGTAGACAACATTGGGTGTTACGCTTCTCCTACCCTGGACTTTGGACTCAGCAAGACTGGGCATGGCTCCTCTAACTGACTTTGTAGATCTTTCGACAAAAATCCTGGGGAGAGGAACTTCCTGACCTGGACCACCAGGACTTACTTCACTCAGACCCTGCCTGACCCTGCATACCACTTTGAGTGTCCCCCTTCTAAATGAAATCTCATAGGGTACCTAATGTTTACAAAGAATTTAACTGATTATCCCTAAAAAACTTTTCTGTGGTTAGATAGAAGATGGGGTTGCTTGTGTAGGAGCCACAGACACACAATGCCTGCCATTTCCAGGTCAGTGCCTTTTGGGTGGAAGTATAAGGGAGAGAACCTGACGGTGTTCAACTCTGAGCCACAACTTTAATCCTGTGACCGTGGAAAAAATGACACATGTCTCCAGGTCTTAGTTTACCCTCTTTAAAAAAAATTGAGACACTGATAGCGATGTACTACCAGGATTTCTGCTGCTCTTACCACCTCTTACACTACCTAAGTATATACATAAGACTGCCCAACTCATTTAGTCAATACCTATCTATGGGTTTGAGTACCTGAGGGTATGATAAAGCTGTTCATGGAATGAAGCATTTATTGAGGGTGACTTTGTTCTATGTAGTTTAGAATATCATGTCTTGCCAAGAGGGTTGTAAGAGATAAGTGCAGGGGTCTAGGGTGTAGAAAATGTGAGGTTGAAGATTCAGTCCACAGAGGAGGGATATTACATGAACATCATATTTTAGAGGTTTAGAAAGACTATTGAAAGTGTGTGGGATCTGCTAGGAATGCTCTGTCTTGTCCCAAATGTGATTCCTAAAAGGGTGCTCTACCTCTTTCTCCTAACTCACCCTTGGACTGCCAGGCACTGGGCAGTTCTACAGATGGAGCCTCCTAAAGCCAGCCCTCTTTGCTGCCCAACTGGGGGCCAGGCCAATTTCTCCACTTCCTTTCTTCCCTGAGACCAGAAGACTTGGTAATTTGCCCATCATTGAAATGCAAATTGTTAGTTTAGATTCCTTAATTCCTGAGAAGGGATCCTACCAGCTGTTACCAGCATCGTCTCATGGCTGGTCTGTGAATTTGTTCAGGATGGGCAGCAGAGGCACCATCTCAAAGGCAACCTGCTTAAGGGACCCCCACTAGAGGAAGCTCTTCAAATTTTGGAACGTCTGCACCTCTTCTGTGAATACTACCTTGGTTTTCCCACAGTGACTGGTACTGAGAGCCTTAAAAGACACTAAGAGGGCAGGGTCCCTCTGGCCAGCCAGGTCAGCTCGCTCTGAGGGAGACGGAGGGGTGGGACAGGCAACCACAGAGAGGCCAGGAAGGAGGCTTGGGTCTCTATAGCCTAAGAGGAAGGGGCAGAGAATTGAGTCTGGGAGAGAAGAGACTCTTAGGTCAGATGAAAGGCTGTTCTTCTTGGACTTTCCAGATGGAGCACAATTAAGAAAAAAACACAGCCAGGAGAAAACACACACACACACACACACACAGAGCCAGGCTTCTCCACCCCAACCTCTTCCACCACACACCACCCTATCCCCAAGTAGCAAGCTCCCTCTAGACAAAGACTTTGCATTTGCCCTTAAATCAACTTCAATTGGCCAACACATTAAAAATAAAACACACAACTTAGAACCCACCTGCTTTTCTAACTCCTGCCCCTCTCCAACAAATGTTAAATACAAGTTCAAGAAACAATTAATCAAGCAAAGCCTTTTACCACAGTATCCACTTCTGTTAGAGGTGCTGTCTGGAAAATCAAGAAAAACCGTACCATTTACTCACTAAACTAAACACAATCCCTTATTATACAATTAACCAAAACACAACTGTATGTAATACAATTATACGGACTACAATTACACAAAAGTAATGATGCAGTATAGATGGCAATGACTTTCACGTAATCGAAAATAATGAGAGCATCCTTGATTAGAAATTAAGGTATCATAAGAGATCCCTATTGATAAATGTTCCCTCTATTGAACTCCACTTTGCAAAAGGCTCTGCTGGCTGATGAGGTTGGATGCTTCCCCCTCGTTGTTAATAAAGACTATAGGAGTGGCAACCATTCTGTGTAGTATCTTTTATTCTGAAGTCTCTAAGCTAGCACATTCTAATGAAGCACACATTTTATTACCCACTTTTCCAGCTGGTCAAATAGAAAAAAAAAATGAAGTAGAAGAGCCAAGAAGTCTGGGTGATTTGTTGAGGATCCCATGTGTAGTGGTATTAACAGAAAAACATGCACATAAAGCTCCATCAAATTATATTGGTCATTCCGAGCATCAGAGGAGACTACAACCTGCAGAGCTGATTTCTGTGCTGCTCAGGAGAGGCACCTGCTACTTCTCATCATTGCTCCCCTGGACAGGGGCAGTTACCTTCCCAGCTCTGGGCTGGTTCTCTTTTAATCCGTCCTTCTTACTTTTTCCTGAGTACTCTTTCTAGGAAGCACGTCTTATACCTTCCTTCCTGATTCTCACCTAGCACATGAGGCCGCATCCCACAGGCACACAAATTTCTTCATAGTTGCTACTGGACCCCATCTCTAACCATATTCACACCACATACTCCACAACAATGACCTTCCATCTCCACTGAGCTATATTTTATTGACTCTAAGACAGTCTTCATTGTAAGACATACCATTATTTTATATGCCACTAAGAAAGAAATGTTGCTGATTGAACAATGATACATCAATTATAAAATTCATCCCAATATTAGAGATTTTAAAATGAAAAACCAGCATCTTGAATTGATGAAATACTTGCCAGCCATGATTTCTCCTATTTCTCTGCCATTTCTGACACTGCATGCAGAGAACTTATCCAGAGAACAAGTTTTGCTTGTTCTTTAAGATCCAGCTCAGCACCACTTCCTAAAAACCTTCTTGACCTCACTCTCCCTAGGGCCAGACTGAGTTATGGCTGCCCTGTGTCCCACAAATAAGGGTGTACTTCTTGGGCATTCATTGCACTTTATCATAACAGCTAATTTATTCCCTGATGAGACATGAGCAGAGACCCTGTATCACCAACACATAGGCAAGTACTTAACACATATTATTCACCCATTTAATAAATGGTATTTTGACAGGGATGAGCAAAATTGTGAGAATGAAGGAAGTAAGTGCTAGAGATAAAACATGGAGAGCATGATAAACCTGGCTGGAAATTCAGAATCAGTCCTCTTTAACTTTCAGCAGCATGTCTTTGAACCTAGAAACTTTATAAGAGGAGTTGGAGCCCAGAAGAAATAAAGAGAGAAACCGAGCTTCTGCTAGATTTGTGAGTTGCAGAGTATAAGTGCTGATTCTCTCTGTCTGTGGCCTCTTCTCTTCTGGGCCACAGAAGCAGTGGGTTAGGGGTAGCAACAACAAAGTTCAGCCGCCCCAGGAGTCACTGCACTCTGGTGCCATCTGAACCTCTGTTCTAGACCCTGAGAGCCTGACACTCATTTGCCCCCATTAGAAAGGATGCTCACTGCAGTAGAGAATAAAATGGTTTAAGAAAGAAGTAATCCTTCCCTCCTTTATGCTTTACTTTTAACTTCAAAGTAATCAAATGTTGTTTATGCATAAAATTTTAATCCTGTCACAAATTTGTATTTTGATTTAATTTGCATATCCCATTTACTGTAAGTCAACATGAAGAGAGACTCAACTAATTTAAACCATTTTTCTCTGGGCCTGAAATCCTTTCAGAAATATTTTCCATTAGGCAACTCAATTATGTCTAATATGGCTAATGTCAGTGGATTAGAATTTTGCTTAAAGAAACTCATATTTAGAACAGTGAGAATGGGAAGGGGGTGGGAGAACAGAGAAGAGACAATAATTACCTGTCTTTGATGCTACACAGATCAATGTGTAAATCACTAAAATTCCCCAGGGAACCTTGCTGAACTGAAATGAGGTCCTTGGGCTGGTTATCAATAAAGATGAGCCTCATGCAGCCTTGGAAAGCCTTAATGGGATTTAAACATTGGGAATCGGTGAGATTGTCAGGGCACCCTGTGGGACAGAGAAAAAAAAAAATGAAGAAGAATACTGAAATGATCAGTCATTTCTTTGGCGACCTATTGATGGAGGACCTGGAGGTCTAATTATTTTGGGGCTTTTTCATTCACAGCAGTGCACGCATTTTTGTTGTAAATCCTAGCATTCTCAGAGAAGGGATGGAGTTGGTACAAAATGGGGCATACTCAATCACTGTACAGAACAGAAAAAAAATGTGTTAAATGGAATATCAATACTATAACATTTATCTCATTCCTCTTTCTTTTCACCTATTGGTCAGCTATCCACCATTCTGTTGTGTGGTATACTTCACTCATCCCAAGGAGGCAACATATTATAACTACTTGGGAATTTTGGTTCTGTCTCAAAACATGCTTTAAATGCACAATTCAATTCTGAGTTACACTTTCAAAGGAAATTATGCTTTGGGTAAGGATGGTGGCAAAGTAATTGTCTGGTTAATTGTTAGCATTAATAGGCTTAGTTCCTGAGAAAGGTACACAAAGGAACATAACTGGAATTTTGAAGAGTTGCACAAAGCAAATCCTGGCGCCAAAGGAACTAAGGGTTTAAATGCACATAGTTATAGGGCTGTAATAGCACACATGAAAGGTTAACACCATACCTTTTTAAAGAGCTTTCTTAAAAAAAAAAAAAAAAAACTGCATTGCATACTGATTTAGCATAGCTTGCAACCAGGACATACCTGCTTCTCATTAAGACAGGTACAGAGCAACGTAGGTATATGAGTGCTTGTGCTCTTTATAAACTCCATCCCGATGGTTTTAATAGGTTCAGAGCATATGGGAATGCAAGCTTGAAAACATGGCAATAACCTATAAATAATTGGGAATTATTTCAGCCATTTCTAATAGACAGTCACTGCTGGGCTGAAGCCCAGCAGCTGGTTAACAGCTCACAGGCACACTATAAAATGAAGAGAGATGCTACAAGTTCTAATTGAAGCTGTAGAGAGAATTTATGTAAGTTGACTATTATTACTCAAACTCATTTTTCACCTCCCTTAAGTTTACAGTCGACGTGTGGGGCACTTCTTTAAATACTGTTTAAATCACAGATAAATCTTCACTTTATAAACCCAGTGCCCCCTAAACTTGGGGAAGGCAGACATTTCCCCTTTGAGGCATTTTGGATGCCATCATTATTGAACATCGTTTTCCCCAGAAATAAGTACAAGAATGCTTCTCTCTCTTTGTTGGTGAAACATTTCATGTGGTGCAAAAATCATGCCGTCTGTGAAATGTACCTTTGGGGCCCCCGAGAACCTTCTTCTGCAGACTTTATGCTACATTCGCTAGCATCCCTTTGCTGTCCCAACCTAGTGGGTTGTGGAGAACACAGACTTGGAGGTGTATCCTGGTCCTAATATTTATACAAGTGACTTCATCTCAGCAAACACCAGTCTTATTATCTGTGAAATGGGGCTAAGATTGCCTACCTCACAAAGTTACCCCATGAATTAAATGAGGTAAGATCCCTAAACCATTTAGAGCGAATGGAAGTTCTCCCTTCTTGGAGGAATCCACTGTCCTTGCATACAAGGGGAAGATTTAGAATGAAGGACAGAGGCCCTTCCTGGGGCCTTAAAATCAAACCACAAAAATACTGCTCTACGCTGCATCTCTTCCAGGATGCCCCGATATGTATGCTAAATCTGCGCCAAGACCATTTTGTATTTCAAAGCCTAACCACATGCCATGACATGAGAGAAGTATTTGTAAATTCTATTTGACAGACTGCACTTTATAATTTTATATGATGCTTCCCTTCAGTTTCTTAATGGAAAAAGAATTAGCAACCTGAGAACAGGTCTAGTCCATTCCCATATTTATAAAAGTTGAAGCCCAGTTTGTCCATTCCTTGCCCTGTTGGAAGCACTGGACTATACACTTAAACTCTGACCTTATTGAAGTTTTCCAGCTCTTTGGCTCTGCTTCCCCATGTCCGAGATAAGGAAGTTCAGGGACCATCAGTGTCTTGCTCAAGGTCAGTGATGGAGTGTACTCTCAGAGACTATTTCTCTAATACCAACAGGTGACTAGGAAATTAGATACTAATATTTTAATGAAAGAAATGCCTTGAAAAAACTAAATACAAATGCACATCATCCATAAAAATATAGTGAATTCCTAATCATATATTTTTCATCCTTTCCAGTTTGCCCCATGTTTTCGTCATTAGGAAGGTCCCTAGGATTCACCTGGCAATGGAGAGAGCTGGATCTGAGTTGTCTGCCTCACTTGGAGCTACAAGTTAATGGGCCTTCTAGACCCTCCCCATGTTTAGAGGCCCACTCCCCTGACATGGCCTACAAGGATGTCGGGAAGGAAGAAACAGATAGGGGATTCAGACAGTAAAGTGGCAAAGGAATAGCCTAGAAGCGGAGCGTGCTGGTTGTGCCTTCCCACCTGGATTTTTCCTTTTGCACGTACTGCTGACTGTTGGTGCGTATTCTCCAAGTTTTCAGCTGACTTTCTCCTTCCCAATGTGATCACAGAGCTTGGCATGGCTACAAAAATCTCCTTTGGACATGTTATGTAACACCAGCTCTTATAACTATTTTTTTTCCTTTTTTTTCCTCTGTACTGACCTACATAGTTCATATCTGCACAGCTGTCAGAGAGTTTTCTTCTCATTTGTGCTTGGGAGTCGGTACCCGTGGTTGTGTGTGTGTGTGCATGTGTGTGTGCGTGTGAATGGTCTAATTGACAAAGAAGAATCGAATCATCAGGGTGAAATAATTGTTCACTGCATTCTCCCTCCCTCCTTTATTTTCAAAAGGGGGAATTTACCTCCAAAGTAGTAGCTATTTCCAGAATAAATCTGCACGCGGGTGGTGTCCTGGGCTGGGAATGCTGCATCATTATCCAGAGAGAGAGTGATGCGGTCCCTTCTGGCGTTGATGCTAACTGAATGCCACAAGCCATCATTCAAACTGCTGCCTGCAAAAGAAACAGGAAAGGCAAGCATAGGGATGATTGAGTGGGGAGGTCTGGAGCAAGTAGGGCTTATCCTCCTCACCTGCTGCGCTCCCCGTGCATCCTTGTGCTTAAACCATAAGCCCCACATTTCCACAAACAAACTTTACCTTTCTTCCTCTGTTTACCATTTTAATTCTATTATTTTCAAAGGGTCTGAACCATGTCTGAAACGTTTGTTTTCAAAACAAAAGGGAAAACACAAATTTGTCTGTATACTACAACCAAAGGTTTTGGCCATGTGAATTGACCTCTTGATATAAATGCGGAGTAAAATGTTGAAAGGAAAAAACAAAACAAGACAAAACAAAACAAAAACAAAAAAACTTCAAAATATCCCTGGTGATTTCATCTCTGGGTGGTGGGATTACAGGCGACTTTAGTTTTCTTTTCTTTTTTTTTTTTTAAGATTTTATTTATTTATTTGACACAGAGAGATACAGTGAGAGCAGGAACACAAGCAGGGGGAGTGGGAGAGGCAGAAGCAGGCTTCCCGCTGAGCAGGGAGCCCAATGCAGGGCTCGATCCTAGGACCCTGGGATCATGACCCAAGCCGAAGGCAGATGCTTAACGACGGAGCCACCCAGGTGCCCCGCGACTTTAGTTTTCTTACAGTTTTCCACAAATGCCTTATCTGCATTTTTTAGGAAAAAATAAACTGTTCTTAAAGGCAAAAGTAGATGAAGAATGCTAAATTCTAATGACGTGCCAGTCAGAGACAGCCTCTCATCTGAGAGAAGTAACAGACCAGTTCAATCCCAACATTTTTCTTTAACTGATTAGGTGACACTGACTGAGTTATGTACCTTCCTTGAACTCTGGCTTTATCATCTTCAAAGATCATCATTCCTACTCTGTGATCGTTAAAAGGATCAATTGAGATCAGGCAGGGAAGTTCCTAGGACAGTTACAGGCATAGTAGGTGTTTTGTTGCTGTTGTTGTTTTTTAATTTTATTTATTTATTTTTTATTTATTTATTTGTTTGTTTGTTTATTTATTTATTTATTTATTGAGAGAGAGAGAGAGTAGAGGGGCAGAGAGGGAGAAAGAATCTGAAGCAGACTCCTCACTAAGCACGGAGCCCAAAGCAAGGCTCTGATCCCACGACCCTGAGATCACAACCTGAGCCAAACCCAAGAGTCTGGCGCTTAGCCAACTGAGCCACCCAGGCACCCCTATAGTAGGTATTTATTACAAGTTAATTCCTCCCTTGTTCTTGTGCCCCAGATGTCTTTGGTGTGTACTACCCTGCTGGCCTATCTGATTGAGAAAGCTGATCTGGGAATTTGTCATGAAGATTGGGACTATTTCCTTCTACAAAGTGTATATCTATTCAGACTGTCAGGTGCCAAGCCCTTGCTGAAGGAAACGCAGTCTTATTTACTAGTCCAGTCCCAAAGATGTGTCTGTGAGAAAAGCACATTGACACACATGTTTTCACTCAATAGACATCTATTGTGCCCTGCTATGTGTTGAGTGGCCTTCCTATTCTTATTGCCTCAGTTTTCTTCCCGGCAAAATGGGGAAAATGATTGTACTTATACACTCTTGTGAAAATTATACAGTAGTTAATACAGTAGGGCATGCAGAATAGTTCATGTCACATCATAAGTAGACAATGATGTTAGCTAAAACAAGTGAACAGAACAGCAACTGCAAAATGGTCCCTCCCATCTGGAAGTGTGGAGAGAAACATCAGATGGTGTCTATAGTCTCTTGATAATGGAAGAGATGTATACAATAAGGATTGGAATACTGTCCTTTGAGTTCAGGGTAGTGGGATAAACAAAGAAGCAAGCAAAAAACAACACTTGCTATTTTGGGTGGTGCAGTAATATGGGAGCAGAGAAGAAAGAAAGCCTAAGTAATGGCATGTGAGGATCCCAAAAAGGCTTCACAGCAGAGATGGTGACAGTTCAGGGAAGTTCTGAAAAATGCACAAGAGCTCTCTACTCATACAGCAAGAGTCCAGGAGACAGAGAGACTGTACAAAAAAGCAAAGGTCTGGAATGAGAAGCAGGAGGGAACAATAGGAGGACAAGTGAGAGAGGATCCAATCACCCAGGGGCCTGGAATGCCAAACAAAGAAATGAGTTTCCATAATTTCTTTGGATAAATGATTCTGGAGAGTGCTTTATTCAATCCAATTCCATCAGAACCTTTGGGGAGGGATGGGACCCTAGGCATCTGAATTTTTTAAAAGCTCCCTGGGTGATTCTAATATATGGGTAGAAATGAAAATCACTGCTTTAGAACAATGGGAGTCCATGAGGGGTCCTTAGCATGGGAACGATCTGGCAGGAGGTACATATCCAAGGACTCCGGTGGCAGAGGACAGCTGGGAGGAATCAAGGCTGGAAGCAGAACTGATGGCGTCTCCTGCTAGCACTGGCCCCAGGAGACAGAATGATGAGAGTTTCAGCCAAAGTAGCAGCAGTGCAAATGCAGAGCAAGATGGATTAAGAACTATTCCTGGAGGTAAAAGGGATCAGATTTAGTAGAGCCTACTGGAGCAGTCCCTAAGAAACCAGCCGGGAAGCAAGCACTGAAAATCAAAGCCGAGGTCTGCCGGGCTTCTCAGAACAGTTGAAGAGCTTATGCCCCTGAGCCCTCAGGTGGTTGGAGAAGCTGCCCAGGGAGAAGCACAGCACCAGGCTGGGGCCCAACTGCGTTGCACCAGGGCAGCTGTGCCCCATCTGCTCACAACAGGCCAGATGTAAGGGACCCTCCTGCATTTCCAGCCATCTCCCTAGCAGTCTTTGCTGCAGCCCTGAACATCTGCTTGGGGTGAACCCAGGGGCTGCTCAACCTGGCGGCCTTACTTCCTCCCAAAAGCCAGAGTTTTGGTCCTAACCACAGGGACTCTGCTAATGAGGTAGAGGCTCTGTCAGGTGTTTCCTGGTGACGAACATTTGACTTCTGGCAGGTGCATTTCGGGGGCATAGCCAGCTGTGGGTCTTTACTTCTTTTTACTCTCATTTGCATCCTGATTGAAATGTATTTGCATAATATAGGAGACTGCATCTGCAGACAAACTATAGACTGTGTGAAAAGGAGTCAGTAACTAATTCAACTTAGAGGATTTAAAAAATAGCCCCTAAGGGCCCAGCGCCCTGCTAAGCATCAGGGCTAAAGTAAAGAAGGAAACAGAGGCCAAGGGGAGAGTTGCACCTAATCAGAGATAGATCCTCTCCTCCTTTTACAGATGAAAGTGGCCTAAAGGAAGAAGTCTGATCCATGTGAGTGGCAGGGCCAGAGCACTGGACTTTGTGTTCTGGTTCTGGGTCCCCTCCCCTTTCCACCTCACTATCCAGTCGCTCTCTTTAACATTGTTATTAATGAGAGTTTGCTTGGTTTTCTTTTTCCTTTTTTCTTTTCTTTCTTTTTTTTTCTTTCTTTTTCTTTTCTGGTCTGCTTTTCCTTTTGGTTTGATCTTTTTTGCCTTTTCCTCCATGGTCCTGAGTCCCTGAAGGGGGAACCCGTGTGAAATCTTCACTCTTCTGAAGAAAATTATTAGGGCAGTAGTTCCTGATGCTGACCACACAAAGGGTGCACCCGGGGAGCTTCTGAAAAGACAAGTCCCTGGGCCCCACACCAGGTTAATTAAGGCAGGCTTCAGGGTAGCCCCAGACCTTGGAAGTTTCAAAGATCCCCAGAGAGTCCCTTGTGCAGCCTGGGTTAACAAGTACACCATTTGAGGTTTCCAAAGAGGAAGAAAAGAAGCTGGGAAAAACAAGGCTGGTTTTAGAGAGGAGCTGAGCTGGGAACAAATTCCAAGGCAAGCAAAATGACATATTTCCTTCTAAAAATCTGCTTTCTGCTTGGGTCCTCCTTCCCACTTCATTCTGTTAATAGCTATAGATAGATAGATAGACGATAGAAAGACAGATAGATAGATGATAGATAGATATACATAGATATACATAGATATAGATATGGATATAGATATATAGATAGATAGATATAGATATAGATATAAAATATATACAAAATAACAGCACTAGAAGTTCTTCAAGGTTTAGTTTCTAATAATTCTCTTTTTAATGGTAAAGGTTTAAGTGCTATTAATTATTCAGAAATTAGGGGAAAACCTCCCTGAGACAAAAAGTTCTGAAACAACAGAAGTTTTCAGTGGAGAGAATGGGGAAGCACTAGCTCTGAGGCCAGGAACACCTGATGGGCAAAAGCGCCTGGTGGTAGAATGATGTAATTAGGGCCACTTTGGAGTTCTAGACATTCATAAGGTTTAGGAGCCCAGGCTTAAAATGTGGGATTTGGTTTCTGGAAAGATTGTTGGATGATGACAAATATAAATTTTCTGACCTATAAGTGATGTCAAATAATATTTGTCACCTCCCAGACAAAGAATAAAAACCAATATACCAAGTTAGTGGATAAAGAGGGAAACAGGCAACTTCATAAATTGTTGTAGGCAACATAATTTTGTGCTTTCTTTCTAGAAGGCAAAATACCAAACAACATCAAAAAACAAAACAAAACAGAAGGCCCTAAAAATATCATACCTCATTTCCCATAAATTTTATTCTGAAGAATTAATCCTAAAATAGTACAAGAGCTGCAGCCAAGATTTACAGTGAAAAGAGTTCATGATGCCATTATTTCTAAGAGCAAAATTTCACAACCCCCAATATTTCCAGGTTAGCTAAATCAAACATGGTATATTTAATAATATGAAATGTAATATAGTCATTAAAAATTATAATGTCCAAGAATGCAAATGACATCTTGATAAGTGGAAAATCTCAGACTAAATAGTATATGTGGTTATCGTTTCCATTTTGTTAAAAATTACTACAAATAGAAAATACTAGAATGACCTGGAATGATTAGTTTTTGTTGTTTTTTTTTTCTTATAGAGAGTAGTGGAATTTTCAGTTTCTAAAAGCAAAATGTACAACTTTTATGATTATTTTTTTAAGACTAACAAACTGTTTAAGTTGAGATAAAGGATAAGAAATATTTTCATTCTATCCCAAATATCTGCGATGTGCCAGACATTTTAAATGTATAATTCCTAACTCTTACAATGGTCCAAGAGGCCAAGTTTTATTATCCTCATGCTATAGATGCTAAAACGAAAACTAAGAGAGCTGCCCAGGTTCACGTGGCTACTAAAGTTGGAGCCAGAATTGAAGGGGTGGTGTTGGGGACCCAGGCTGAGCTCCTACTCTCCACCCCTCCAAAGTCAGCCCTGCCTTGCTCCAGGAACTGATGGCCAATAACTTCTGCAAAACTCTATTTTCTGCCATTGAATTCAAATTTGTGTTTCATTATTTATATTTTTGGAACAGCTCAATTGAGATTAAAATTCACATACCATGAAATTTGTTTATCTAAAATGCACAATTTAATTGTTTTTAGTATATTCACAGAGTTAGGCAACCATCAACACACTTAATTTTAAAGCATTTCATCATCCCCAAAAGAAATGCTGTAACACGTAGCCATAACCTCCCTAATCTCCTCACCCCCTCACCTCCTGCCTTAGTCAACCACTAGTCTGCTTTCTGTCTGTATGGATTTCCCTGTCCTGGGAACTTCCTATACATGAAATTATACACTAGGCTCCCTTTTGTGATTGGCTTCTTTCGCTTAGCACATTTTCAAAGTTCATCCTGCACTGTAGCTTGTATCAGGATATTTTTATATCTGAATGATACTCCATTGTATGGCTAGATCCCATTTTATTTATCCATTCACCAGTTGATGTACATCTGGGTAATTTCCAGTTTGGAGGTATTATAAATAATGCTTCTGTGAACATGTGTGCAAATTTCTGTGTAGAACTAAGCTTTCAATTTTCTTAGGTGTACATCTCAGAGTAGAAGTGCTGGATCATATGTAACTCCATAGCTCATCTTTGGAAGAACTGCCAGAGTGTTTTCAAAGTGGCTACACCGGTTCATCTTCTCACAAGGAAACTTCCATTTTGATAATACAGAGTTGAAACTTTGGTCCTGGCCTTTTGTGGATCTTCTAGCTTCTAAGAATTAAAATACAATTCAACTTAGAATGTCCACTTAGATCTAAATTGGAATTCTAGCTAATCATAATTACTTTGATTTTATTTTTCCAGATAAATAATGTTATTGAGCATTTAACATGTCTTTTTTTTTTAAGATTTATTTATTTATTTGAGAAAGAGAAAGAAAGAGGGAGGGAGGGGCAGAGGGAGAGAGAGAATTTCAAGCAGACTCCTTGCTGAGCATGGGGGAGCCAGTCACGGGGCTTGATCTCAGGACTCTGAGATCCTGACCTGAATCAAAACCAAGTATTGGATGCTTAACCTACTGCACCACCCAGGGGCCCCTTAATATGTCTTTTTAAATATTTTTTGTAATGAGAACTTCACAGCAACTTATAGTTCACATTTGTTGGAACTGAGATTCAGAGTAGTTAAGTAATATCCTGAAAGACCTAAACATTTTTATAGAAGTAAGATTTTCCTTGAAACAGAGTCCCTCAACACTGACACTGGATAATTTGGATCAGATAATTCTTTGATGGGGGTAGGGTGTTATGCACTATGCCTCTTGTGTGGAATGTTTAGCAGCACCCCTAACTCACTAGGACCAGTAACAGCCCCCCACTCCGAGCACCAAAATTGTCTCCAGATACTAACAAAAGTCCCTTGGGTGAGTGTAGGGGGATGGGAGCCTGGGGTGGGCAAATGGGGAATCTCCATTGGTTGAGAGTGACATGTTAAATAATTTTGGAGGCTGCAGAACCTTGGTGCTCTCTCTCACCCCCATTTTCTTTCTGTATTTCTCTTGTCCTTAAATACCTAACAGGTATTTGCATTTTAGATTTCATCTTATTTCAGTGTCTATCTTGATGGTTTGAATACAGAACCTTTGAAACAGAGGGACTGTCCCAGGACCTCTAAGCATGAGCTGTTACAGCCATACGTCAGCATGCAGAGATTCAGCCCAGGCCAGAGCAGAATCCCCAAATACTCTATTTCCAACCCTGGAAATAACTTGTCACGGATGTCTGTGATACCTTTATTCGCCCTTTACCCCTTTCTCAAGGCCCTGCCACTTATAATTTCTAGGAATTTAGACAGGTTTCTTAATCTCTCTAAACCTGCTTCCTCATCTGTAAAAAAAAGACAGAATTGCCTGGCTTGACTTGGAAGTTTCTAGGCTTTATCTTTTCCAGAAAACCCAATTCAGCTGTTTTTTTCCACATCCTATCAGGTCTACCTTTACTTAATAGTTCAAAGATAGTTTCAATTTTTGTGAGAACAAAGTGGGGAATACATAAATAATTGAATAAAGCAGTCTTAAAATGTCAAGCACATCGTAAACGAGCATATTACAATCATTAGTAACATTATTCTACGGTTTAGATCCTGAGTTCTGTTTTTCTTGGGTACCGTTTATCCATCAATTATGAAATTTTATTAACCCTTCCCTATGCAGTAGATAGAATTCACATTTTTCTTCAAATTCTTTCTCCAGCTTTTATTCCATCCTTTATCACTATAGCTGGGAATTTTTAAGATGGTCTCCCTCTTTTCCCAGCCTCTGACTTCTTTCTGGTACAGGACAGCTTGCTAGATTGAACTGTCTAAGTAGCACCTCACAGCAAATGTCCTTCTAGTGGGTCATGGAGTCCAGAGAACAAATCTCCAACTGCTTAGCAATCTTAACTGTACGGATTCTATAATCAAGTCTCCATCTGTCCTCTAAATCCCATTTCCCAATATTCCTACACAAATTCCCTACTGTAGCTAGGCTAGTGCATTCATTATGCTCCAAGTGAATTCACTTATCTAATCGGTGCCTCTACTCCCAGCTCTCCAATATCCAAGCCAATCTCCCTATCCTCCCATACCCAGCATTTGTCCTAGAGCTTCTTCTCCTCAACTGTAGAGATAGGAAGCATAATTTTTTTTAAAGAATTATTTATTTATTTATTTATTTATTTATTCATTCATTCATTCATTCATTCATTCATTTATTTGAGAGAGAGAGAGCAGGAGGAGGAGCAGAGGGAGAGAGAGAGAATCCCAACTGAGCACGGAGCCTGACAAGAGGCTCAATCTCAGGGGCCTGAGATCATGAACTGAGCCAAAATCAAGAGTCAGACACTTAACCAAATGAGCCACCCAGGTGCCTTAGGAAGCATATATATATATATATATATATATATATTTTTTTTTTTTTTACTTTCTATCATAGTCACTAGACTTTCTATCAGCACAGTGCAGGGCATATAACAAGTGCCGAATGATTGAGTGCATCAGTTAATAAATCAAGAAATGAACAAAGCAGGTTGATCTTGACCAGACCAATATAGTCATTTCTCCTTCCAAATTAGGAATTTGTTATAGGATAACATCTGCTGTGTGATCTTTGGATTTACTTCATATAATTTACTGCTTTTTACCATTAATTAACAATGCATCACTGCAAGTCTCATCTCCCTGATGAGATTACAAGTTCCTGGGGGTCAGAATCTGAGTCCTGTTTTGATATACCCCTCAGCATCAACAGGGCAGCATCCTGTCCTCTCCAAATGATCATTGATTGATTGAGCATCTCACCAGCTGAATCTCCACTGCCAAGTGTCAGTAGCAGGGTCTCCCTGGTGCATGGGCCATAAATCACAGGTTAAACCTTTCCTAGTTGTTAAAGTCTGGTGCATATGTCAGGGTAACCTGGATCCTGAAAACCCTTGGTCAGGGTATGCAAGGAAAACATCTGGATTTGCCATCCACTAGAGTCAGAGAGGAAATGTGATGGATTTGTGGTTGATGGTTATCCCCTTGTTTCCTTGATATAGGCCTGAATGCTCAGCTCAAAATTCAACATGGTAAAAATTGAGCTGAGCTCCAGAGACAGATATTTCTCTATCAGCTTCAGGATACAGCCCAAACTCTGATGTCCCTGCCAGAATGCTGCTTTATGTTCTGTCCTCCTTTGCCCTCTGTGACCCAGTCATCCTGAGTCACCTGTGGATTCTTACACTTCTAAATCTCCTACTTCTCTCTTCTGATTGGAACATCCTTTCCTTCCCTCTTTGTTTGACCAAATTCTACCCATTCTTCAAAACCAAGCTGTGTTGCCCCTGCCCCTAGAAAGCCTTTCCTTTCTCACTCATCCAGGTTCCTCTCCTCTATGCTCCCCTACTATCCTGAGCATGTGTCTTCTTGCATTACAAATGTTTCAAGACCATCCCTTCCAACTGTGCCTATGAGCTCCTGGTGGGCAATGCCTCCATCCTCAAGTCTGAGTATAGAGCCAACCTTCCTGAATTAAATGGAGGCAAAGTGAATTATATGAGAGAATTATCAAAGCAGAAAATAGGAAAGAGCAAAGGAAGTGAGATCAAGTTTGACTATGAGAGTTTTCTGATGTAGTAATAAAAGTCTAGCTCCCTCAGTTCCTCTTTTGAATGAGTGGTGGAAGAAGGAAGAGTAAGTTAAGAAATAAAATGACCCCACTGTCATTACTCAGACTTGAAAAAGCTGCAGATGCCCAAGAGATCACTGTTTTGGTAAACGTTCCCAACCTTTGCAGGAAAGCTTGAAGCTCAGGCAATTGCATTTCTCAGTTTCCCATAAAACAGAACGCCTCATCATATTTCTGTCTTCTGAAACTTGAACTCTGTGCTCAGCAGACAGCTTGTTGTGACAGTCATAGCCCTCTGGCTATTTATGTATTTGCCCTTGCTAATGGGATTTTCTCATCAACATTATCTTAGCTGAAATACGGAGGCATTAATGACAACTTAATTGAGGCAGAGGATGAAGTTCACAAAGTTATCATGTTTACTTGATGTGCAGATGGTGGCTAGATACAAACGGTTTATATGAAAAAGGGCAATATTTGGGGAGCAGCTCTGTTAATTGCAGGGCTGTAGCCTAAAACCATCTGGCTGCAAGTATTAGTTAGGGTGAGTACTTCAATCCTGCATGATGTAGCTCTCCCAGCCATCTCCGGCCTCTGGGAGTTCCACTGGCCTTTATCTAATTAGTACTTCCCCTGAGTGTAGTTCATCCCTGGTTTTGACACATTATGCAGCATATAATTGCGGTAACATGAATGTTTGTTAAAAAAACACTGTTAACTCTTCTTTCACTGTTAAAATTACATCCTTCTGAATTATTTTGGAGGTTGACTTACTGGTTTATTCACTTAGGCAGTTGCTTATACATTGGGCAAATAGTTATTGAAAACCTGTTATAAGCAAGGTGCTATACTAGGCCTTGGGCAAATAGCGATGAGCAAGTCAGTGTTCTTGTTCCCATGAAACTTTACACTGTGGTGGTCAGGGGAGCAATGAGCAACCAATTAATAGACTCATGATTGATATACATTGTTACAGACTGAATGGTGCTCCCCAAATTTCATAGGCTGAGGTTCTTACTTTCAGTACCTGAGAATAAGTCTGTATTTGGAGACAAGGACCTTTAAAAAGATAATGGAGGTAAAATGAGGTTATATGAATGGGCTCATATCCAATATGACTAGTGCCCTTATAAGGAGAGAATATTAGACCTCATGAACTACATGAAAATAAATTCCTAAGTCTGTTGTTTGCTTTTGGTAGTCGCAGCAAACTAATGCACACACATACACACATCCTTAGGGCAAATACTACATAGGAGAAGAACTAGAAGGCTGGGTGATGGGGCATCTGGCTGACTTTGGGAAGGTTTCTTGAGAAAACATCAATTGAGATGCATTCTGAAAGATAAGTGGGATGGTGTTGACCATAGTTCTAGGACTTATTTAATTTAAACAGTCAATGTTAAATAATGATCATATAAACATCCATCATGGTTGCTGACCTAAGGTTATACCACTAGAATTTCATCTTATCTTCAGTCACAAAAGTCTCCTAAGTATGGAAAAAGGATAGCTGATTAGAATGGATCGCTTAATTGGTATTTTTGGAATGCCCTTTCTAGAATTCTTCCTATTCAACCCAATATATAGAATTACTGAAAGTTATAAGGTGGTCAAGGAAATATGATGAACACAATTGCTAGTATCTAGGAATTAAATGGGGTAAGCTGGAAGTACCTCTTCAACAAGCTCTTGGCCTTAACTGAAGATATTTCAATGGCATCTGGTTGATTTCTGGATCGTTGCTTGTTATTTTTATTCTTGCCCAAGAATTCTGTTCTGTGCCTGTGGACTGTTTTTTAGTTTCCGTTTTCCAACTTGTAATCATTCAGTGGTGCCCAACTGTTAGGTTGACACCTCTCAACTTGGAGACTTCCTCTTCCATCTCCCAGGTTTTACTCATTCCTTAATCCTGAAAACTGCACTCTGAGTTTGATCCCTCTAGTGATACCAACGGAAGCTCTGGATAGATTATTCCTCTAATGGAAAATCAAAAGTGGCCCTTATGCCATTTGACTTTACTTGTGCTTGTTCTACTTTCTACAGTGTTGTAAACACAGAAAAACTTCGACTATAAGAAAGCCTATCACATATTCAAAGATTTTTGTCATGTCTCTGTCTTGCTTCCTCTCTACCTGTAAAAGATCCAGTACCTACAACTGTTCCACCCTTAACACAGTTTGAAGACCCTATACATTCTGATCACCCCCTTACCAACATACACACACACACACACACACACACACATTCTATTCTAGTTCAGTTTAAAGAAGGTTCTCCCCAAAAAACAACTTCTCATACTGGGATCTTTGGCTCTTAACTATACATGTCACTGAGAGTCACATGCATGACCTTTCTGGGACATTCAAGTCTCCTTCACAAAAATCATTTTATGACAAAGGCTAAGTTCACATTTTTTTAAAGATTTTATTTATTTATTTGAGAGAAAGAGACAGAGATACTGAGAGAGAGCACAAGCGGAGAGGAGAGGGAGAAGCAGGCTCCCTGCTGAGCAGGGAGCTGGACATGGAGCTCGATCCCAGGACTCTGAGATCATAACTGACTGAACCACCCAGGCACCCCAAAGTTCACCTTTCTTACTTCACAAAATGTACCACAATTTTGGGAGTTGAGAAACATAATCTCTGACAGGGGACTTGGCCCTGCATACCCCCATTGAAGGCCTTTTACCCTATTTTCAAAAGAAGACTCTTGGGTTGATGATTTCCTTGAAGATTATAAGGAAAGGGGTTGACCTCTTATTCTTCAGAAACTCATATAAAGGACTAGAAGGGATTTTACTAATTTTAGACCAACTTTCTCCTTTAGCAGAACAGGACAATGAGGTCTAACAACAAGAGTTACTCACATTCCTCATTTATGCAGAGCCCAGGTAAGCCAGAGCCCTGAATGCCAAAGCCGGAGTTCAAGCTCTTTGCCCAGGCTCACTTTTCAGTGGGGAGTTAACACTTTGAGAAGCATCACAGTAGAAAAAGCAGATTTCAAACTTTAATGACTAAAGCCCCCAGACCTCTTTCTTCCATTTTCATTCCCGGCATTCTCCCATCAGAAAAATAAAAATAACATTGAAATTTCAGATCACATTTAAAATAATTATAGTGGGGCGCCTGGGTGGCTCAGTTGGTTAAGCGACTGCCTTCGGCTCAGGTCATGATCCTGGAGTCCCTGGATCGAGTCCCGCATCGGGCTCCCTGCTCGGCAGGGAGCCTGCTTCTGCCTCTGACCCTCCCCTTTCTCATGTGCTCTCTCTCTCTCATTCTCTCTGTCTCAAATAAATAAATAAAATCTTTAAAAAAAATAATTATAGTGATGCCAGCTTTTTCTCTAGATTATTTAATGTTTCACACAAACTTCAAAATGTTCCTCCCTGATTCTCTAAAGAAACAGACCAGGTGGTATTCTTTACTTTATACAGTTCCCTGTTTTCTTAGTAATTCAGATGAGTTTAGACAATATCAATCTCCATTCTCAACATCTCTCTAAGAGTCTTTAAAATGACACCCATTTCCGACATTAAAAAATAGAACAGAGTATCTACTGCTCAGTGGTGTGGACTTGAGAGATGGAGTAGTCCCTGTGACACACAGCACCTCATGAAGTGTAGTAAAGAACTGAGAGCTTATAATGCATAAAGTAGAAAGTCCAGGTGTTTCTTCATTTATTTAAGATTTGCCTATATATCTTTTCTGATTCCTGAAAGGAGAAATGACAAGACTCACTGTGTAGCAGGACACCTTGAAGGTATTCTCTCTGTTCCAGAGCAGCCCCAAGATTTCCATGTGGGGTTTGGAACATGGGGTGATCAGAATGGGAAAGGCTGTATAATACAGGGCAAAGTCTTTGGAAGCAGATAGACTCTTAGTAGTACTTCATGCTGCTTACTATCCTTAGTTCTTGGATGATAATCTTACTAAGGAATTGGCACTAAGCATTTACGTCTTGTATACTTAATGAATACTCGGGTGTGTGTGTATGTTTATTGATATATAGATATGGATTATTTATTTTATAATATTATACAAGCAAACTTAGCTAAAATATATAAGAAGTCTTAAAGACAATAGACTCACCATCTTGTGTAAATCCCACCTAACCCAAGAATCTGTCAATGGAGCCACCAAATAAAATGTTCTGGGAAGAACTAAATTTAGACAATAGATAGCTATTTACCTAAACAGCCTTTTGAACATAGTTGTAAATCTTTTTTCTAAAGTTTCCTCACATTTGAACTACAATATAAAATATGAATATGGGTGGCAGCAAGTTCCAGTATAAAGACCATGAACTTGGGAATCCAAAAGAAAGACCTGAGATTGAACACCACCTTGGTCACTTTAACTTAATTTTTTGGTTACCAGTTTTATCCTATGTGTGTTGGTAAAATTATGACCACTTCGTAAGTTTCATGTATTATTTTTTTCCCTGCAGTATTGTATGAGGAGGCCCTGACACAATGTCTGACCTGCAAGAGAACTGCAATGACTGGCAATTCTACTCTCACATCACTTACAGTGAAAGGATGTCCTCAACTTTTCCTCATCTCCACAAGTATAAGGCTTTCAGGAAAGGACATCTCCTTTCTTGAACAAAAAGTAAAGAAAACAACAAATAAAGAAAAATATAAGGGAAGGGTTACACTGGTGTCTTTAATCTTCTGGAAACTTCATCTCCTAGAAGAACTGAATTCAGGTGCTTTCTACTTTGAGGATGCATTTAGTTTGCACTTCTGTCCCTGACCTCTAGAGCAAAAAGCCATGCACACTGTACAAAGTTCTGGAAATACACGTGAATGTGCCAGGCATCTCTGCACTTCCATTTCCATGGGGGTTACTTTTTCTTTTAGACCCAAGATGTTAGAAACACCTGAACTGGTCTTCAATTAATCTTTAAATATCTGGATTCTCTGTCCCACTAACAAAATGCGGTGTGTTACTGTCTGTTTTCCATGATGTACTGTGTGTCAGGGTAGCCCCACTGGGCCTCAAACATCATCAGGACAATGGCCATTACCTCCTACTTTCTCGTATGGGGCTGTCATCCCTTACAAAGCCACTAAGATCTCAAGTGCTTTGAAAATAAGTTTCCTTGGGCGCCTGGGTGGCTCAGTTGGTTGAGCGACTGCCTTCAGCTCAGGTCATGATCCTGGAGTCCCTGGATCGAGTCCCGCATCAGGCTCCCTGCTCGGCGAGGAGCCTGCTTCTCCCTCTAACCCTCCCCCCTCTCATGTACTTTCTCGCTCTCTCAAATAAATAAATAAATCTTTAAAAAAAAAAAAAAAAGAAAAGAAGTTTCCTCAGAAATGTAAGGAACAAGAAAACTCTTTGTGTTTGACTTTTTGTTTGTTTGTTGTTTGTTTTGCTTGTCTCCCCCACCCTCTGCAGGTAGAAAAATTCCAACAGACACAAAGCATAGTTCCATTTCAAAGAAAAAATGAGAGAAGTTCAAATTTTCCAAAATTCAAAAATTCTTCTTGGGGAAAGAATAAAGCAAGAGTTTTGTGAGACCTACTTCAGGAACTCAGTCAGCATATTTTTAAAACTTCCTTTTACTTGTTTCATTTTTTGAGAGACAGGTCTGAAATAACATGATTTTTTCCCCTTCTGCAGCTGGGCAGCGTGGTAGCTTTTACCAGCTCCTCTCAGTCATAAACGTGTGTTAATGGACTGACATGAGCTTAATAATACAGGCAGCACCTGGATGCTTTAGAGCAAAGTGTCGCCAGGGCCTATCCTATATTAAAGCTGCATTATTGACCTGAGGCCTACAGTCTCTGTACTCAAACATCTCGCCGATCAGAGAGAGAAACAGCCTAGTGCCAGCTCACATTTTTCTTCTTCAAATAGGGATGACTGAAGTCTAACTTTTATAACTCTGAACATGAAAAATATTGTGTTTCTAAGTGATTAACTCACCTCCATTACTGGAAATTTTATAAATTTTATAAAAGTCCTGTGATACACAAATTGACCCAGCTTTTATGACTTTGTGGAGTGAGGTGCCTTCTAGCTATAGGTCTTGAGTCGGTATGGAAGGGAACGGAATTTGCTGAATAGTTTCTCAACACTGTGCTTAGGATTTTAGATACATTATCTCATTTAATCACCATCATGGCAGTCTCCTGATGTAAGAACTTTTTTTTTTTTTTTAATCTTTTCCATCTCATGTTTTAGGCAAACTCTGAGATCGTCCCTTATGATCCATGACTCCTAATATACACAGCTTTGTATAATGCCCTTGGTTTGAGCAGGGCCTAGACTTATTTACTTGTTTCTACTACTGAACAGAGCATGGTAAGGGGATGGAATGCCACACCTGGTGTTAGGTTACAAAAAGACTATGGCTTTTGTCTTGAGTGTTCTTTTTCTTTCTTGAATCACTCATTTTGGGATAAAAGCACTATCATTTCATGAGGCAGCCTTCTGGATAGGCCATGGGATAAGCTTGGAAGTGGATCTTCTGAGGCCTGCCAACAGCCATATGGGTTAGCTTGGAAGTAGATTTACCCAGAGTTGAACTTTGAGATGATAGTAGCCCCCACCAACACCCTAACTGAAGCCAGAAGTACCCAGCCAAGGTGCCCCTGGATTCCTGACTCTTATAAACTAGGACACGATAAACATTTTCAACCACTCTATTTTGCTATAGTTTGTTACACGACCATCAATAACTAATACACTCTCACTTACATATGAGAAAAAGTTAAGAAGTTTATTCAGGGTCATAGAACAGTAAGGAAAAGAGGTACCTTTTTAACTTAAGTTCCAGATCCAGGCTCTCCTACTATTCCAGGGATTCAATGGACTTTTTGCTCACTAAGTGGCATATGAGGCTCTCCCAGAGTCTGACCTGATCTTGGGTATTAAGTCATGCCCTTTACTATTTAAATCAATCTTCTCTAATTTATTTGGATAACAAAACTCGCAGTCCAGTGGGAGAAGGAAGACATTTAAGAAAAACTGTGATGTGGTATTATGCAGTATGGATATTGGCCCAGGATGCCCAGAGGAGGGGTATTTGATTCACATTGTAGAACCAGGGAGGCTTTTCAAATGATTTGTTGACTTAGCAACATGCCTCAGCCCCTAATATGATACCTGGCACATGGTCTAACCTCAGTAAGTACTTGTTGACTAAGTACTACTTCTGGAAGGACAGGATGCATTAGTCAGATAACAGAAAAGGAGGGAGAAAGTTCTACTGTCTCATGTTACAAAAATATCACATGGAAGAGTCAGAGTTTTGAAAAACATGACTTCTTCATAAATCTGTTCCATAGTATTGTTACATATTAGAATCTGTATAGTGTCATAAAAGTCTTTCCAAAATTAGCTATTCGAGGACCAGTTTAAAAAGTTTTGCCATACCTAGAGGCCATATGCACCAGTATTTAATTAATATCTTAAAAATATACTTTAAAATATTTTTTAATTTAAATATTTTTGTTTATTTACTTGAGACAGAGAGGAAACAAGAGAGCACAAGGTGGAGGAGGGTCAGAGGGAAAAGGAGAAGCAGACTCCTTGCTGAGCAGGGAGGGGGCTGGATCCCAGGACCCTGAGATCATGAACAGAGCCAAAGGCAGACACTTAACCAACTGAGCCACCCAGGTGCCCCTAAAAAGTATTTCTTTAAACTCACTAATTTTCACTTGAAATAAAATTTGGTGGTTGTAAAATGTCCACAGAAGTGTGTATGATATACAGGGAAACTACAGGCTTTGAAGCCAGACAAATTCAGTATGAAATTGTTGTTCCATCACTTATTAACATGTGCTTTTGGAAGTTACTTAGCTTCCATGACTCTTCACTTCCTCATCTATAAAGTACCTATAAAATACCTTCCTTGAACGAGCATGATGAAGATTCCATATAATACACGCCATGTCTGTCGAGGCGCAGCAACATGTTCAGAAAGTGGTCTATATTATGTTATATTTAGGTAGGAATTCTTATTGCCACTTCTCAAACAAGTCTGCTGAGGAATAAGGAAAGTAAGAGACTTGTCAAAGTTTCATAGATATGTCTGAATTCAGTGGTTTTTGTTTGTTTGTTTGTTTTAAGTCGTCTCAGGGCACCTGGGTTGTCAGTTAGTTAAGTGTCTTCCTTCTGCTCAGGTCATGATCTCAGGGTCCTGGGATCGAGCCCACGCATTGAGTCAGGCTCCCTACCCGGTGGTGAGCCTGCTTCTCCCTCTGCCCCTCCCCTCTACTCCACCCCCACTCTCAAATAAATAATATATATATATTAAAATTATATATTTATGAAAAGTGGCCTCTTCAGACTTAGAGTAAATTAGTGAATACTGGGTCATCCCACAACCCTGAGAGCTGGATTCTGCACGTTTTAGTTGGAATCTCAAACGTGGGTTGACTTGGCTGAACAAGAAACCGACCTAACAGTTGTCAGAAGTTGGTACCTGTGAGGATTTCAGCTGTGTGTTCAGTCATTTTCTGAATCACGAGTCTCACGGTTCCACCCTCCAGGCTCAGCAGCAGGGTCCCCGAGCCCTCAGACAGCTCTGTGGACAGAAGCAGACCATCCTTGTTCCATGTTCGAAACTGGAAACTCACTGAGAGCCCATCAATTTGGGGGGTGCCGGGCAGCAGCAAATAACTGCTGCTGGAGTTGACAAATGTGATGGGAACAATTTGTGGTTCGGAGCAGGAAAAAGTGACATTGCCCTGGAAAACAATAAAAATCAAACATATAAAAGCCATTTTTTATTCTGCAATCTGACAGCTGATATAAACAACCACCTGGAGCTGACCTTAATTTCAGGATCATTCTACATCTACATGCAGCTACAAGAGCTTAAAGGAAAAAAAAAAAGAATGTCAGCTTTGTTCAGATATGCCTGTGAAACTGTTTCTATTCCTGTTTTATGGATCACACTCTTATCCACGAGAAGGCCATCGGAGACCCCAGTTGGGGTAGGGGGGTGGCATGGGAAGCATCAACATTTTCTAAGGAATGGGTATGAAAATAAGTGCATTCATGCATTTAATAAATATGTACTGCAAATCACTATGGGCCAAGCATGGGATAAAGTTTAAAGGGATCCACATGAAAAAAACTTTGTTATGGCTTGGAAGGTGTTACAAGAGAGATAGACACAAGCTCCCAGGGCAGCCTGGTAGAAGAAAGAACTAAACAAGTAAAGGTTTCACAAGGGAGGTGATGCTTTCCTGGAAGGAAGCGGGGAAAGAGAGTTGTGAGTGTGCCTGGCTAGACTTTTCAGCAAGTGGCATGTTGTATGCAAAGATTTAGAGAAATTAGCAAAATTGGATTCCTGGGAATTATGGGGAACTTGTCATTTCTGAACATTAAGTGATGCAGGGAGGGCTAGGGGCCATGATGGAGGTGAGACCAGAAAGATGAGTAGAGGTAGAGTTTAAAAGCCCCGTTATGTTTGCTGAAGTTATCATCCAAATTTAGAAACAATAAGGTGACACGGTCAGGTTTTAAGCTACTGAAGACGATTTTCAGTAGCATAAAGAGTGGAGGGAGGGGCAGATGGGAAGACTAGAGGTGGGGAATATTAAATATGCATCAACTAGAATCAGTAGATAAGGAAGAATAGTATTCTTTGCATAAGTGAGGGGAAACTGGTCCAAGTTTTCCAGGGGGGAACGCCCTGGCTTGACTGGCTGCTTGAATTCAAATTTTCTACTCATGTGTCCAGATAGGGAGGTCATATACTTAGTGCAGCTCCCAGTACTGGAGCAGGTTGATTGTTCAACTACAAAATCCTCATAGTTTGGAAAAACATCCCTAGGTCCCAACCATGTCTGTTAATGATAGTCCTGCATTTCTGAAAACAAATAGCAATCTCCAAACAAACTTAAACCAATAGCACATTTTTGATGGTTCACTCATCAACCATGCTGCTAGGAGTGTATGCTTGCATTAATCATGTTGTAGTTGTTTAGATGTTTCCTCTTCTTTGGGTTAGATCCCCAGAAGTTAATTAATGTGTCAAAGGGGAAGGCTCTCAATATCCATTAAGAAATTGTCTACGGTTCATACTGCCCCACCGTGCCTGGCAGTAGGCTAAGCACTCACAAACATACCTCATGTATTCTGCATAGTAACACTGCATCCATTTAAATAGTTCACAGACTAGGCTTACAGAAGGTAAGTAGCTTAACAAAAGTCATGTGCCTCGTTAGCAGTGCCAATGCGATACAAACTTCTGTTTGTCAGACATGGAAGACTTTCCTTTTAGTCACCATCTCTGACACATCCCTCCTCTGCACCAGGTAACACCATTCTAAAAATTCTGTCCATTTGTTCATGATATCCATTGTTGTTCTAATTTGCATTTAAAAAATTTCTAGGGCACATGGGGGGCTCAGTTGGTTAAGTGTCTGACTTCTGCTCGGGTCCTGATCTAAGGGTCCTGGGATAGAGCCCCATGTCATCTGGCTCCCCCCTCAGCGGGAAGTCTGCTTCTCCCTTTCCCTCTGCCCCTCACCCAACTCGTGCTAGCTCTCTCTCTCTCTCTGACTCTCAAATAAATAAATAAAATCTTAAAAAGATTCTGGTGGGCTTCTTTTCAAGAATGAAAATATCCTCACTAATGGCAGATTAATTGAGGCAGAGCTGTCTTTTGGAAGAAGTAAAATCACAAATGTTCTTACAGCAAAGTCCAGAGATAGTAACTATTCTTCCACTTTGTTTTTTTTTTTTTCTTTTTCTCAGGTCAGTATCACCTCCTAACAAATTTGCCAGAGCAAAGCTGTACCCCAAGTTTGAGGCTGTGCAGAAGGTGGAATGGTTGGGAGGTAGTGATGAGTCTGTACGCAGAAGAGTAGGAGGTCATAAAAATGCCTCATTTCCCCACTGATTTAAAATCCAATGATTAGCTCAACCCAGTGTTCTCTGGGTGTTCTCTGGATCGGTAGCCATGGGAGGTGGGGGTCTACAGAAACTGAGATTCTCCCCTTATGTGAGTAATTCACTCATATCTGAGAGGTTTGGGAGACCCCTTCCTCAGACTTGCTCCATCCACTGAATGTCTAATGGACCTCAGGTATTTAGGAAATAGACAAGGGGACTCAGCATCCCTTGAAGGTCATTCAAGTGTCCTGGCTAGATTCTGGTAGCAAGAAATTCAGATCAATGCCTCAGGGATTCTCCCTGGTTAAGGTAAAGCCATGTGTGGTGATCAACACTTTTCCTCATTGGGGAGAAGGACACCACTGAAATCATTGGGGTGCCCCTGGTTCACTGCAGGTCATGCTCCTCCAGTCCATTCTCCACCTCCGTCACACTGTCCTCTGCTATCCTTCCCTGGAGCAGCTGCCTGAGCCGTCGAAACTTCCCTGTTGTTCAAACATACCCCTGCTACGTTCTCTGATGGCAAGTCCAAGGACAAACGAGTAGGAGAGAAGAGAAAGGAGTAGATGGGAAATGCTTTCCACAACAAATCTGATCCAGCTCTCCTGGCAAGTGAATGTCTCCAGCTCAGCTCCCCATCACACAGCTGCTGTGCTGCCATTTCTGCTTCTAATCCTATCTCAGCTACACTTGCTGTTTGCAGAAATGTCACAGTGTTGAGAAACATCGCTATCCACCCCCACCCCCATCTCCCCAGTAGACAGAAAAAAAAAAATTGGCTAAATGCAAAAGTGCTACTTTTGAAATCAGCAGAAGATTATTTAATCTTTCTTAATAATATCATTTGTGACTTCAGAATCCTTCTCAAGGCAGCATTTGAGGGAGTCCCCACCATGATTTAGAAACAGCATGCAAGAAGACAATTTACTTTAGGATGCTGTCAAAACAGAAAGTGGCAAAAAGTCTACAGACTATGTTCTACCCTAAATACCCCTTCAATCTATTAATTCAACTTTCATTCCATCTCCCCCACCGCCACCGCACTGCCTGCCAAGAAGGAAGCTCCATTTCTCAGACCCCTTATTCCACTGCACGTTTTCTTCATTAAAGTCAACATTTATTCAAGATTCCTCAAGCATTGTAAAACAATGTATTAAGCACGGGAGTTATCCATAAATTATAAACATGGTGGAAATCCTTTGCATTAGTCCTTAAATGTACATTTTGACTGTAATAGGTACAAAGTGTGCCCTGACACAGGAGCGCACTGTGGCCAAATCTTCAACATAAACCAACCAACTCTGGACCTATAGAAGAGGTAAAGAAGTCAGTATCACTGTCACAGGTCCCTTTCTCCCCTCCATAAACTACAAGACCTACAGGGTCTTTCACTGTCCAAAAAGGAGGTCATTCTACATTGAAGAAGCCGAATCCTTGGTACCTGATGTGTTTCTCCTGATGACTCCACCATGTCCTGGTTGGATGGTGACCTTCTGCTACGTGACTGACTGCCAGTCAAGACTGGGAATAAGGTAACAGCTGGCATGGGTACCTGGAACACATGAGTGGGGAAGCTCCCTTTGTCCCCAGGGTGGCAGTTCTTAGTGCCCTGTGCTTTCACGTATGCTTTTCATGTGCATACATGCCTATCCTCCAAAAGGTGAGGTACCCAAGAGTGCTGGCCCCAAGATAGAGCAGCCATTTGTCCTTTAGAGACCCCCAGACAATATCCATATTCCTTGTCAAGGATCCACCATGGCCTTTTCTTCACCAACCTTAAGACACAGAACTTCCCATCCCTCCTTTCTCAGACAAAAGTGATCACTCCAGATGGAGCACAGAACTTTGAAACCCTAACGATCAATGTTCACAGACCATCTTAGAGAGATTGCCCATATCTGTGTAAAAATGCTGTTCTACAACAGCAAACTGATACTGTCCCCTGTCATGAGAAGGTTGATGGCCTCCTGTAGGTGGTCAGGACTTGAAACCCAAGAACCAAGTTCGTGTCAGAGAAGGAAGCAAACCTTTTTCTTTGATTCATCCTCCCCAAGGAGGCCCTTCCACCAGAGGGCAGAGAAAAACACTTACCTCACTAATAGCTATGAAGGAGCAGTACACGGTTTTAGACAAAGGAAGCCTATCCTAATCTGGACAGTTACAAAAGGGCTCCTTAGGGAGGTGACACTAGCATTGAGATTTTACAGAGGCACAGGAGTGGCTATGTGGAGAGTTGGAAAGTGTGTTATCTGATCATAGAGGGAAAGCATTTGCTAGGGTCAGAGGCAGGAAGGTGTGTGGCGGGCATAGTCAGAGACTCAACAGAAGGTCAGCTGACTACAGTTCAAAAGCCAGCATGTCAGCAGTCTAGATGAAGTTGAAAGGACAGAAAGAAGGACAATCATGTCACTCTTTAGACCATGTTGAGGCACTAGAACTTGATGCTATGGAAAAAAAAAATGGGAATGGGGGAAGGGGGATTGATGTAGAGCTTAGGATACACAGTCGTGTGGTGCTTCATAGGCATCCCTCACGGGGCTATTGTTAGGGAGTGAAGTGTATTGTGTGTGGAGGAGATGAGTGGCCAAGGGCCACACCTCAGGCAGCTGTTGCAGTTAGTAGACCAGAGCAGTTGAGGGTTTACGGAAAGCTCTATCTAGAATGGCAAAGGGGGAGAGAGAGAAAAGCAGATATTTTGCAGGTAAAATTGATAGGAGGTGCTATGCTGGGTGAAGGGACAGGAAGATCAAGCATATTTCCCACTCTTCTCTGCTTGAACAAAGGACTTCAGGTAAGAAAGAGTAGACAGGGAAGGAAAAGATTTCTTTTTTGTTAGATTTCTTTACAGTGCCCTGCCTATTTTTCTTCATGTTAGTGTGTACTCAGAGGCAGCAGGCTTTTCAACTTAGGCAGAAACGGACTCTTATCACAAATATTTACTGGAAAACCCATATATTCTGATCCTTATTTTTGGCTAGTATAATTTGGAAGATAAAGGTAGAGAGTTGACTTGGGATCAAATAAGAACACGTACAACATGCCCAGCATTGATCGTGATGGTTGTTTTTCTGCTTTCCCAGGTCTGCCAATTTTGGGTAATCTGAGGCAAGTCACTTCTAGAGTCTTAGTTTCCTGTTTTGTGCCCTGAAACCATTGGACTAGTTAGTTCTAAGGTCCCCACTGCTTCCCCATTTCTAGGGTATCTGAGACTAAACACCCACATTCTTATCATCTGTCTTCTCTTTGGAGTGGGGCATAGATATCATCTGAACCATTCCTATTGTTGACATGAGAAGTGTAACCAAGTATTAACATTTTAAAATACTTTTCTTTATAATGATTCAGAGCATAAGGAAGGACACTTAGGCCTTTGTCCTGCCAATTCTTTTCGAACTGCAGGGAACAAAGCAAGGGTCTCTGCAAATGATGATATATATTTAAAATATAGTAAGCAGAGAATGATATTGTTTCATATTTTTAAAAAAGATGACCAATTTTTATTTATTTATTTTTTATTCTTATGTTAATCCCCATACATTACATCATTAATTTTAGATGAAGTGTTCCATGATTCATTGTTTGTGCATAACACCCAGTGCTCCATGCAGAATGTGCCCTCCTCAATACCCACCACCAGGCTAACCCATCCTCCCACCCCCCTCCCCTCTAGAACCCTGTTTGTTTTTCAGAGTCCATCATCTCTCATGGTTCGTCTACCCCTCCGATTTCCCCCGCTTCATTCTTCCCC
>NC_138371.1:96989067-97012498 GCF_054177405.1 Leptonychotes weddellii | reverse complement strand
TGATTTGCAAATGTTGAACCGCCCTTGCATCCCGGGGATAAATCCCACTTGGTCGTGGTAGATGATCCTTTTAATGTATTGTTGGATCCTATTAGCTAGGATTTTGGTGAGGATTTTGGAATCCATATTCATCAGGGATATCAGTCTATTCCAAATTTTAGAAAATTACTTTTTCATTATGTTTGCAATCTCCACATTATTTTTGGCAGTAAAACTTCAAGCCACTCAAAATTTAAGCATAGTAGAATCTTTATTTTTTAAAGATTTTTAAAAAATTTATTAGAAAGAGAGAGTGTGGGGTGGGGGAGGAGCAGAGAGAAATGGACAAGGGGACTCTGTGTTGAGCATGGAACCCAATGAGGGACTTGATCCCAGGACCCTGAGATCATGACCTGAGCCAAAATCAAGAGTCAGACACATAACCAACTGAGCCACCCAGGAGCCCCTAAGCACAGTACAATCCTAAAGCACTCCAGTGGATTGAGTTAATGTTTAAATTATGTTTACATACAAAAAGATTAAAAATTTTTACTAAAAATTTTAAAGATGGTGCACCTGGGAGGTTGAGTTGGTTAAGCATCTGTCTTGGGCTCAGGTCATAATCTCAGGGTCCTGGAATCGAGCCCCATGTCAGGCTCTCTGCACAGCAAGGTGGCTGCTTCTCCCTCTCCCTCTGCCCCCCCACCTGCCCGTGCTCTCTCTCAAATAAATAAATAAAATATTTTAAAAATGTTTAATGATATAAAACATATTTTAAGAAAAATATTAACCATAAGAAGCAAGATATAAAATTGCTGATAAAATATGATCTATGTTATATAAAATATACATTTAAAATATGAAAACAAAATACATATAGATGAGAACATTGTTTCCCTCTCCAGCTGGTTTTGTGTTTTACTTTGTATATTCCAAATACATATAAATGTATAATTTTAGCAGTTTAAAGTAATTTTGTTTAATAGTTTCAAATAATGATTTTACTAGGTGAGCTATGAAATCAGCTATCTTAGAAAAACGAGTCATAACATTGATTTAAGGTAGAATGATTCTCAGAGAGGATGACCATTCCACTGTTAGTTTATTATTTTTAACTTTACATTACATTATTCCTCATACAACCTTGAAACTAATTTTAATGTGCCCACCAAAAGAAAGAAAGCAACTTCTCTGGATGTTAATAATTTAGAAAAAAAAATTTTCCAGGTTATGAGGAGCATACAATAGAGAAGCAGGTGATAAGATTGTCAGACTGGTCCAATGACAGTGGAAGACAGTAGGAATGTGGAGAGAGAAGACATGATATGTTAGTTGCTTTTTCGAGTGATTCTTTCCATCAAGGGAAAGTATCATTTATCACAGAGCATTCTCACAGAGATGAAACATGATCCTGGGGACAAATTGAAGAGATTATAGGCTTCACTGGACACTAGGGACTTTTCTCTGAGCAATTTTCATGAACTTCTGGGTAACAGGAAGGTAGGACAAAGGTTGCTGTCACTGTGTGTGTATGCACACATGTGTGTATGCATATATAATGTGAGTGTGCGTGTGATCTTATGTACACACTTATATTTATCTCTGAGTGTATTTTCTTGGCTTCAGAACTACAAGAAATAAACAACTACACTGCAGTGAGTGTTGTGGCAACAGATGCAAACAGGAGACAATAAACCTCACAGAAGCCTGCTATTTTGCCTATCTGTATGCCTGTTACACTCAAGTCCACTGGGCAAAATCTTTTTTACATTCTTTATTTCAATGAAGCCCATCATTCGATAAAATCTGGACTGGAGATGGCCATTCAATTTCCTCAAAAGAATTAGGTAAACAAGTTTGTAATGTATTTACTCAAAACCCACTTCATGGTTCATACGGTTTGGAAATAAACTAAACTTCAGATTCAGGAAGGAGAACCTAAGCTGTCACCAATCTACATTTTTATTTGTTGGAATCATAGAATACAAACCTATGCATTTAGGAATATAACTGGTCTATCAGCCATTATGTTACTGCAAGTGCTGGTTTGAGAAGACCGAGAGGCTTCCCTATCGGCTGAGTGGAAACACATTTTGGGATTGCATTAAGCAATTTCAGCCATGAGGCTGGGAGTATCATTCTGTGTGCTTAGTATTGGATATCACACATTCAATTCCTTAATTTCAATTATTTGAAGACAAAGGCACAGAAGTGAACTGACATGGTCAATTAGCTCCAAAGCCAAGTCTATATCCATAGTCCTGCTATTAGCCATTTGCTTTTTTTCCCTCTTCTATTGAAGACAAAGTAAAGGAACAAGACCTTTTCTACTATGCTCTTCCTTTAAATGAAAAAAAAATCATTTTAGAACCTATAGTGAAGTAAGTTAGACCTCAGCCAATAACCAAACAATCACATTATTCTCCTTGACTCTAGAAGAGGGGATGTAACACTCAGAAAACAGAGCTGAAAAAGAAGCAGCATTTCTTGTGAAGTGGAAGGTATGAATTAATCATTTTCAGGAAACTAGCAGGGCAATATATTTCTTATATTATGTATATAATAATCCACATTACAGGTACTGTACACACACTTCAATGGGCCATTTACTTTCTGATTGTTTATTATATGGTGCTGTATTAGCATAGGATGAAAGATTTGAGGAAGAATAGAGAGGTATTTTTATGTCTACTTTAAGCTGTTAGTTTTACTGCATTTCAGGATGTGGAGGATCGTCTTGTAGTCAAATCAAGCCATAAAGACCAAATTGAATTATCCCCATGGAATAGCTGTTAAATCTCCAGGGAGTGGGCAGGTCCCACAGAAGGGAATGACAAATTGCAATGTGGATGCTCCCTGAGTGCTGCCTGCTAGAGAGGTTCATGCTGGATGAGGTCAACATGGGTGCTTCCCTGAGGCTTGAATCACATTTTGTAATTTATGGGTATTATCATAACACTTTCTACCTGATTTGTTGATTCCTCAACTCTCCTGATAAACTCTGAGCTTTCCAAGGCTCAATAACTGTGAGAGTCTGTGAACACTGGCAAAGGACAAAAGCACCATCCCTTTCAAAAACCCTGACCTAGCACAGCAGTGACTTAGTAACTTGGAGCAAAGCTGATATTATGTCTTTGGGGAAACACTTTAAGCCTGAGTAGGGGAATAAAAGAGTTTGTACTTGTAATTAACAGTGCAAACTCTCCCTTCCCTCACAGAATTCCTAAAGGAAAAAAAACTAGGTATAGAAAGGAGTGTGTGTGTGTGTGTGTCTGTGTGTGTGTGTGTCTGTGTGTGTGTGTGCCTGTGTAGTGATATGAATTCTCACTTAAGCAAGGTAATGGAAGCAATTTGGAATAAAAATAATATTTCTTTTTTTTTTTCTTTAAGTTTTGAAGTTTAAAACTAAAGGTTGTCTACCTGCAAAGTGAAACAGTTTTCTTGGTTTTTTTTCCCCAAGTACATTAGTGCTAAATGGATTCCTTGTGCTTCATATTAATAATACCGACAGCCAATTAAACTCTGAGGAATGAAGTATGCTAGCAAAGTTTCAGGCAACTTGGTAAGTGCTAAAGTAGTATAAAAACAACAAAACGTTTATTAAAGTTTTGGTTAATCATTGTCTCAGAAAAAAAGAGATGATGAAAGCTTCCAGTATTCAGAAATTCATTTTTTTCTCTATGTTCTCCTTTTCTTGCTCTGTGTAACCAGCACATTCTTAAATATATATCATCATTAAAGACATTTCTTTTTTTTTTTAAAGATTTTATTTATTTATTTGACAGAGAGAGACACAGCGAGAGAGGGAACACAAGCAGGGGGAGTGGGAAAGGGAGAAGCAGGCTTCCCGCTGAGCAGGGAGCCCGATGTGGGGCTCGATCCCAGGACCCTGGGATCATGACCTGAGCCGAAGGCAGACACTTAACAACTGAGCCACCCAGGCGCCCCTATCATCATTAAAGACATTTCTAACACATAATATGTATGGGTATTTCCTTTTTTGAATACAGCCATGAGGATTTTAGTTATTTACATATAAGGCTCAGGCTCACATATTTTTGAACCTGTTTATAAACAATGGAAGTGAACAATGTCATGAGCTCCTTGTGTTTCAACACACTCTACCAACTCCTTGCACAATGGCAAACAGTGTCTTGTCTTTCAGATGTGTTGATGTTCATGTTATTACTCTAAACGAAACTCCCAGTAGCATGAGATCTTACAACCAACAAGCAGACTGAAATCAATGACACTGGTACATTATGAAATATTTGTTAGCAATATTGGAGATGGGATGGGCATGAGTATATTTTACATGGCTCAAGTCTCCCGAAGGAGACTCAAGAAAAATATCACCAACAATCTAGGGCTTAGGTCAATTGGGAAATGGACAACCTAAGTACTGGTGGATAAGATAATTGTCAAGATCCCTGAGCATGAGCCAAGGATGGGTAAGTAATGTCACTGGATCTCCTAGAACCAGAGCCAGAGGATTAAAGCCTTCTTAGCACTATCCTTACTCTTCAAAACTACAGGAGTCAGAAATTTGGCACTAACCTTTTAAAATAATTGCAACTTTTAACCCACATATGATTCCCCTCAAGCAAGCAAGTATATCTCACACCCTGGAATCCAATGGCCATTTTAGAAAATGCTTTACCTATATAAAATTCAAATGCCCAAATGAAATAAAATATTCATTATAAGGTATACTTATCAAGGGGAAAATAAATATCAAGGTCATTTAAGTCCCATAGGTTTTACAGAGAATTTCCTGGCGAGATTACAAAAATAATCAGATTTTGCCTGTCAAGTGATGCAATGGCCTCCTCTTGTCATGGCTTTTGGAACAATGTCAGTTTAAAGGACTTCCACTTCTGGGAAGATGGAGTAGTGTAATTTTCTCTATTACTCCCACTAAGTACAACTAAAAACTGCTGGACACTATGTATAAAATAAACCTAAGAAGACTCTGAATGGTGGAGAGAAGAACACATGTTTAAGGATCTTGAGAACCAATGAACAATAGTGAAGAATTTCCCAGATTTTCTTTTTGTCTCATACATCTTAGACTTGTTGCTGAAGAAGTCAGCAACCTGGAGAGACCAACTGGTGCAGATAAAAAGTAAATCCCAATTAGAAGCCTGATCTCTATATTCAAAGGCCCAGGAAAGGGACAGCATAGTAAGACAGAATATCTTTAGACAATAACTGCTCTATGCCAGCCAAACACCATACAAAAAATTCTGACCCTATTTCCATTCATCCATGCTATAACAAGCTGTCAAAACCCCTGATCAAGATTGGGTCAGAGAAGACTGAGTAGGGAACAGGGACTTTAAGCCTTGTCAGAGAGTAGCAAGCCTCTCCCTGTAGTATCAGTTGAAACCACATGTCTGGTAGAGCTTGGACTATGTACCCCCACTCAGCAGTTATGAGCAACCCCATCCACTTCCTGCACGAATGGTACTGAAGACGTTTTAGTGCCAAATCATGCCTTTCATCACAGTTTAGTAATAACAAGGACATCCCCCCACACATACACACTATGATGACAATGGAGGTCATGTGGAGAACAGTGATGAGGTTTTCATACACATGCCAGCCAGTTAGAGATATCACTGAATAGTGTTTGGGGAACTAGAGCTCTTATTCCTCCCCACCTTACACTTAGGTGTCAATGGGGTCTGAGTGGAAAACCTGGACACTACCCCCACCTAGGAGAAATTAGGTAAAATCCCCTCTCCCCTATTGGAATAGTGTCAGAGGAAGACAGCTAATACAGAATAGCTAATCAACAGCTAATATGATTGATCATAGCATAATCCCTAAACTGACCAGGTTAAAATAAAAATCCTCTTGTCATACCAAGAAACAGGAAGACCTCAAATTAAATGAAAAAAGACAATCAATAGATGCCAACCCTGAGATGACAAAAAAAAATAATGTTAGAATTATCTGAAAAATAGTTTTAAGCAGCCATTATAATAAAAATCCTTCAAGCAATGATTGCATATTTGAGACAAGAAAATAGAAAGTGTTAGCAAGGAAACATAAAAGGTAAAGAAGAACCAAATGAAAGTTTTAGAACTTAAAAATACAGTAAGAGTCATAAAAATAATTAAGAGATATGCACAATAACAGAATGAAGATAATAAGAAAAGAATTAGTGAACTTGAGAATCTAACAATAGAAATTACTCAACTTGAACAAAAGACAAAAGAAACCAAGAAGAAAATAAGAAGAGAGGATCAGGGACTTGTGGGCTTATAATGAAATTTCTAGCATTCATTGTTGTGGAATTCAGAAAAGAGAAAAGAAAGAGAGGACTAAAAATTACTCAAATGGCAGAATACTTCCTAAGTTTGTTGAAAGACAGCAGCCCACATACTCAAGAAACTGAATGAAATACAAACAAGATAAACCTAAAGAAATCACACAACACATAATGGTCAAACTTTTGAAAACAAAAGACAAAAGAAAGATCTTGAAAGCATTGAAAGAGAAATGACAGCTTATATATGGGCAAAATATCTTAGTAATAGCGGATTCATCACCAGAAACCATTGAAGCCATAAGAAAGTGGCCTAATATTTTTCAAGGACTGAAAATAAATAAATAAATAAATAAATAAATAAAACCAGAGTCTTCTAGACAGAGAACATACCCTTCAAGAATGGAATGGCTACCAAGACATTATAGATTGAAAGACAACTAAGAATTTGTCACCAACACACACCTTGAAAAATGGCAAAGGAAGTTGTTTAAAACAGAAATAAGAGGATAAAAGAAGGAATCTGGAAAGCTCAGGAGGGAAGAAAGAATAACAGTAAGCAAAAATAGTAAGTAAAATAGATTTTCTTCCCTTGAGTTTTCTAAATTATGTTTGACAGTTGAAGCAAAATGACACTGATAAAGATTCTAAATGTAGAGAGAGGAAATAATAAAATAATTATATAATAAGCAGGCATAGATAAAGGAAAATATTTAAAAAAGAGATTGACAAAGTGGATTTAAAAATGACTGTACTATTTATTGTGTACAAAAAACTCACTACAAATGTGTGATATGGGCAAGTTAAATGTATAAAATGAAAAAATGGTATGTTCATATAAACATTCATCAAAAAAACAGGAGTGTTTATATTAATATCAGATAAAGTAGATTTCAGAGCAAAGTTAATTATCATAGAGAAGAACATTACATCATGATAAAAAGGTCAATCCACCACAAAGACAACAATCCTGTGTATGTATTAAACAGAGATATAAAATATATGAAGCGAAACAGATAAAACTGGAAGTAGAAATGAACAAATCCACAATTATAGTTGGAAATATCAACACCACTATTGAGTAATTACTATGTACAAGGCACTCCTCTAGTTACTGGGTATGCAGTGATGAAAATGAAAAAGACAGTTCTGGCCCTCAGTCTATTGGGGAAGATAAATGTTAATGAATTAGAAAAGTATATAACTTGCCAGCATGATAAATGCTACAAAGGAAATCTCAAAAACACACGAAGTTTAACCTCTTTTGTTCAAAATTCCATATTTTAATATAAATAATGAGACAAATACACAATTCCCAAGCTATAGAATTTAATAGAATCTGTGGCTCCACTGTTGCATTTCCCAGAGATAATAAAGACATTGGTGTTAACCAGGGTAAGCTGCAAACACTCCCCACAGTTAGCACACAGCTGATAGCCAGGAAAATGGAATTCTCTAGGTGCTTCTAATGTATTGTTACTCCTGATAACGCAATTCACACTGACTCAGTCCCTGCCTTTTCTCTTCTCTCCAGTTTCACCTGGGAGACTGATAGGACCTCAAAAAGTATAATATAAACATATTATAAAGAGGTTCAGGAGATGGGATGGGAAAAAGACTTACTCCAATGTATTAGAAACCACCACGCTGAGAAAGATGTTAACTTACCACAGTGTAGATCTGATGCTTTCGTCTTTTAGCCAGGTCAATTATGTTTACTCCATTGTAATAAAGGTTTTCAATACATCCATGGAAGTTTTTCTTTAAAAAGGTCCCAGGTTTGCCTGGTACTGGAATTCCTCCAAAACTAAGCTTTATGAAGAGAAGAAAAAAAAGAATCAACTCTTAGTTATAAGCCCTGAAGGAGTAGGAAAGAAAAGTAAGCAAGTGAATTTTAGTAGTTTCAATTGTATGTGCGAGCCAAGTGGCTTAAATAATTATAGATGCCACTTGATTGCACATTTAAAAGGATACTGATTAGCCCACATAAAAATAACTATAATTGCTCGCTTTTTAAGGGCTTATTTTACAAAACTATTTCACTTCCTTTCTGAACCTTTTTAATACTAAATAAAACAATAATTTATAGAAGGAGGGAAAAATTTTTAAAAATCATCAACTTTATATTTAGCTCTTGTGCAAACATCTGAGAGATTATGGCCAAATGAAAACCAAGGAACAAACAGAATATACCTCTATTCACCTACAGAGATACCTAGTTTAAAAGTCTGCATTGTACCAAAAAAGCTTGTGTACATGATTATTTCCAAATTATTTTCTATAAAGACAAAAGATAGGAAATAATCCAAATATCCCATACAATTTCTTTAAAGGAAATAATCAAGAATTAATATGTGGAAATTTACTTAGTTGTCAGTAATGGTGCTTCTTAAACATGTGTGATAAAATGGCAAATGAGCATAATGCTGATTGAGAAATCAAGTTATGATGTCAACAACAAAAAATTGTTCATACAGTATAGACTTGGAGGAAATGCACTGAACTGTTAATCACGATTGTTTTTGGGAAGAGCATGAGATACTCGTTTTGTATTTTTTTTACTACCGTTCTTTCTAGTAAAATATTACAAATTGCTTTAATAATGTAATACTGGGGCGCCTGGGTGGCTCAGTCATTAAGCATCTGCCTTTGGCTCAGGTCATGATCCCAGGGTCCTGGGATCGAGCCCCGCATTGGGCTCCCTGCTCTGTAGGAAGTCTGCTTCTCCCTCTCCCACTCGCCCTGCTTGTGTTCCCTCTCTCATTGTCTCTCTCTGTCAAATAAATAAATAAAATCTTAAAAAAATAATAATAATGTAATATGATTTAAAGAACAAACATGGTTTGTTGTGAATATTCTTCCCATTATACAAGAGAAAATGGATAGTTTCTATAATCATGTTTATCACAACAGGATTCAATGTGTAAGCCATATTTTCTTCACTGCTTTGAAATGTTACCTTCAGCAAGAATTTAAACCATACTGATGCTTGGGTGTGTTTCAGGAAGATGTATTCTCCCAACCAGAATGCTTTTGTTTTATATGAATATCTCCTCATATACCCTGGGCTACTTCTAGACATCTATTTTTTCCTCAAAAGTTCCACACTATTTTAGAAAAATTGTAATATGTGATAAGGATTATTTACCCTGCTGTCTACTTTTACTTGTTATTGCTTTATTCTGTAGGAAAATTATTTTATATTTTTGCATATTTTATCTTAAAGTTGAATTTCAGAATTATTTTATCTCAAATAACCTGTTGGAATTTTGATTGAGAATTTGTTATTTCCATTGACACATTTACTTGGAGAAGAATGGATATTTTTGAAGTATTTCATCTTTCTATATAAGAACACAATGTCTTTGTCTATTTTCACATATTTTTGGTGAGATCCATCACCTAAGGTTATCATTTTTTACCCTAGTTCATATATTCATCATTAAATTAATTTCTGTGAATTTCATGTTTTTAAATTTTGCTACTGTATGGAATCTAAAAAAAAAAAGAAAGAAAGAAACAAATGAACTCATAGATATAGAGAAGAGATTGATGGCTCCCAGAGGTAGGGGGTAAGGGTAGAAGAAAGGGGTAAAAAGGAACTCAAAAGGTACAAACTTCCAGTTATGAAATAAATAAGTTGTAAGATGTAATGTAAAGCATGGTGACTATAGTTAATAATACTGTATTATATGTTTGAAAGTTGCTAAGAGAGTAGCTCTTAAAAGTTCTCATCACACAAAAAATAAATCTGTAACTATGTGTGATGATGGATGTTAACAAGACTTATTGTGGTGATCATTTCACAATATATACACATATTGAGTCACTATGCTATACACCTGAAACTAATATATGTCAAATACATCTCAAAAAATTCCATTATAAATGAATTGTTTTCATTAATTAAACATTGTGTCATATAAATTACATGACTATCCTATTGTTTTCTCTATCCAGATAATTTTATATTAAATAATATGTTTTAGCTAATATCTTTGAACTTTTAAAGGAAATAATCATGTCATATTTAAAACACTTTACCCTCTTCCAAGACAATGCTTATATATTTTTTCTTGTTCCACTGTCTTCATAAAAACTTTCTAAAATCTGTCCAAAAGTTTTAAAATATTTATTTTACAGAGAGCAAGAGAGAGAGTGCAAGGTGGGGAGGGGCAGAGGGAGAAGAAGAGAGAAACTTGAGCAGACTCCTTGCTCAGTGCAGAGCCCTATGCAGGGCTCCATCCCATGACCCTGAGATCAGGGCCCTGAGATCACAACCTGAGCCAAAGCCAAAAGTCAGATACCCAACAGACTGAGCCACCCAGGTACCCCTGTCCAAAACTTTTAAAACAATATTAAATCATTTGTATGTATGGTATCATACAGAACTTTGCAAAAAAAAATAGTTTTTTTTTTTAGATTTCATTTATTTATTTATTTGAGAGACAGAGAAAGAGGGAAAGAGAGAGAGCACAAGCCCAGGAGAAAGGCAGAGGGAGACGAAGCAGGTTCCCTGTTTGAGCAAGGAGCCCGATGATGAGGGGCTCGATACCAGAACTGAGCCAAAGGCAGATGCTTAACCAAATGAGCCACCCAGGCATCCCAAAATAGTATTCTTTATATATTTCCTGAGTACATATAATACTGATTCTGACTCTATATCACATTAAAGAGATATCCTTCTACTCCTATTTAGCACATAAATTATTTATTTATTTTTTATTCATTTGAATTGAGAAATGAATGCTGTTTTATCCATTGCTTTTTAAGATATCCCTATAAAATAAGAATACAGGGTATTTTGTTTAAACTCCTGATGGGTTGAATTATATTAACAGATCATAAATTAATAGATTCTCTTTGATTGAACCACATATGTGCTCCATTTGCCTTGAAATGCATGTGCTCGCATTTTAAGTAGTAAATGAATTTGAGCTCTAATTTTCTTCTTTTGTCAAGTATTTAGATCAAGTTCAGATTTATCTGAGAACAACTCTTGGAGTTTTATCTTTGATTCTATTTAAGGATGACTCATAAAGCTTGGGGAATACTCTGGGGAACTTAAAAAACACCAATGAATTTATTTAGTTCAGAAATATTTTGTAAAATTCTTTCTTTGATAACTTATATAAAATCTTCCTTGATCTGTTGCAATATTCAAATATTTTCAATTTGATTCAGTTACGTTAAAAAAAAGATACTTTTGGGTGCCTGGGTGGCTCAGATGGTTAAGCGTCTGCCTTCGGCTCAGGTCATGATCTCAGGGTCCTGGGATCGAGTCCCACATCGGGCTCCCTGCTCCTTGGGAGCCTGCTTCTCCCTCTGCCTCTCTCTCTCTCTCTCTGTCTCTCATGAATAAATAAATAAAATCTTTAAAAAAAAAAGATACTTTTCTGTTTTCTAAATTGTTGCCATAAATTAGTAAAAACTAGATTGAATATTTGTTATTTTTACTTATTTTTTTGTAAATAAAATTTGTTGGAGAGGTTTAGGTTCACAGCAAAATTGAGAGGAGGGTACAGAGGTTTCCCATACACCTCTGTCCCCACACAGGCATAGATTGTTTCATTATCAACATCATTCAGCAGAATGGTACATTTGTTTCAACTGATGAACCTGCATTGACACATTATAATCACCCAAAGTCCATAGTTTACATTACAGTTCACCCTTGGTGTTGTGCATTCTTTGGGTTTGGACAAATGTATAATGCCATGTACGGTATCATACAAAATAGTTTTACTGCACTAAAAATAACCTCTGAGCTCTGCCAATTCACCCCTCCCCATGCCCCCCAACTGTAAGCCCTGGCAATCATTGATCTTTTTCCTGTCTCCATAGTTTTTCCCTTTTCCAGAATGTCATACTGTTGGAATCATATAGTATGTAGCCTTTTCAGATTGGCCTATTTCACTTAGTAATATGTATTTAAAGTTTTCCCATGCCTTTTCATGGCTTGATGGTTCATTGCTCTTTAATGTTGAATATATTCCATCTGGCTATACCACAGTTTATTTATCCATTCACCTACTAAAGGCCATGATGGTTGCTTCCAAGTTTTGGCAACCATGAATAAAGCTGTTGCAAACATCCACGTGCAGGTTTTTGTGTGGACATAAGTTCTTAATCATTTTTATAATTTTAAATATATAATGACACTTTTTAAAATGTTGGCCACCTTTATCAATTTGTAAAAATGTTTTTAATGCTCTACTTCACTCACTTGGGATTTAGGAAAATAGTACTCACAGGGAAATACTTGAAAAAGAGATAAAGACAAACACTTTTAAATAGCAAAAATTAGTGTTTGAAAGATTTGAGGTAGGTTGATTTCTTTCTTTCTTTCTTCTTTTTTTTTTTTAGAAGCCAAGTAGTATAGATAATACTATCTACTGCAAAATCGTGATTTTCTGTCACACTAAGGACAAAAACAAAAAAGCTGTTTCTAGGCTGGGTGGAGGACATTTGGAGAAATTTGGTGGAGACAAGATATAGTTAGACAGTAGTGTAGGCCCTGTTCTTTGATTCTCTACAAAACTGAAACCTGCTGAAGTTGGGTGGGAGCGGGGTGTTCATAGTGATCACAAGACAGATTTTGGAAAACATAGTTATTTTCCCCCTTATTCCCCAAACAGTTTATTACAGATGTCTCAAATTTAGCAGGGTCCGAGAGCAAAACTTCGCCAGAAGGGAGACAGACTATCAATGGTTGAGGTAAATGACAATACAGAAAGGTCTGAGGGTTCTTCACAATAACCTGGTCACTCTAGTATAGTGGGAGGTAGACTGTTGAGGATCCCCTAGCCTATGAGAGCAGGATGCAGGATATGGATGGACTGAGGTTAGTAGCTGGATCTAGAGGCCTGAGAGAGTCCAAGTGACCAGACCTCAAAGCATGAACCCATAACAAGTACCATGGACAGCAGCCACAGAAGCCAATACTTTATCCCCAAGTCTCCCCTAGTTCAGGATAATACACAAGCCCTCCAGCCAGTGTTCTGCCCAGGGAAAAGGAAAGAATAAGGGGGAAAGAGAAAACACTAATACAACACAATATTTACACAGTGCACTAAGTTTTAAACAAGCATTAACTAGTTATCATTCATTATCAAGGTTAGATTTTTTTTTTTTAAGATTTTATTTATTTATTCATGAGAGACAGAGAGAGAGAGAGAGAGAGAGGCAGAGGGAGAAGCAGGCTCCCAAGGAGCAGGGAGCCCGATGCGGGACTCGATCCCAGGACCCTGGGATCATGACCTGAGCCGAAGGCAGACGCTTAACCATCTGAGCCACCCAGGCGCCCAAGGTTAGATTTTTCTGCCATCAGGGGAAGCAGGGGCTGATGTGCGTATCAAATTCAGTTGGGGAAAAGAAACAAAATTATGTTTCTGCACATTTGAATGTGTGTGTAAATTTTTGATGTATTTTATATTTTCAAATTTTTCAAGTAGCTAAGAATTCGGGGTTATAATTATACTCTTGAATTATAGATAGTTTGTTATCAGATAAATTAGAATGGAAAAATTTGCTTCATATATTGATTTCTTTCTTACACATATAATATTGATTTTTTTCAGAATAAAAATTAAAATATTATTCTAAACTATGTTTCTGTCCATCAAGCAATTCACACTAAATTCACTCTTCTGCGTGACCTGGGATGGCCAAATTATTTTAACCATCATTTACATATTGAATATTGATTCATTCTCAAGCTATTCTGCTTAGTTCAGCTGGCATCTGATTGACTGTCTCCCAAGTTTGCAACACTGGCTTTTCTCCTTTAATGTTATTAGTTCATTCATCTAGCAGCGTAACTGGAAAACCAATGATCACTTCCTTGAGTTTGGCTCCTGGTCTCCACATCCTGAAATTGCCACACAAGCAGCTCATCTAAGGGTAGTGTTAACCAATATCTAACTAATAGGAATGGACAGTTTTGTTTTGTATTTTGGGGGTTTTTGTATTTGATGATATTTTTCTTGATATATGCATCTACCTAGTGTGGATGTTTTTAGAGACAACACTGATTATTATTTTATGATGACCTTTTTATCTTCTGATTTTAATTTTTACTTCCAGTGGTATTATTTTTTTCCAATTCTGTTTTTTCTATAAATTTGGTTGGTGTATCTTTGTCCCCAATTCCAAATTTCTATAAAAATTTAATTTTTTATTATTTCTGCAAAACTGTGTTTCTTGTAAACAATGTGTATCTGGTGTTTGTTTATTAGAGCAATGAGACTACTTGCCACCTGAGGAAATTTAGGTAATTTTTAAGTTTACTGGGCAATGCTTACTGTGTTTTAATGCTGACTTGGAAGACAGTCACTGTGATTATCTAGCTTCTCAAACTATGACTTTGGATTACTTTCTGTGAAACACAGATTGTTGTCTTTTATACTTCAACCCCAACTTGTCCTGCATTTTGTTTACTTAAACTATTATTATTATTATTAATCAGTCTACCCACTTTTTTCCACTTTGAAATTCCTTTTTAAGGTATTACATTATGTGCCAATTGTTATAAAATTGCATAAATTTATAAATTATGTCAGTATTCATCTTCTCCCTTTCCACAGGCAAGTGTTTAAAGGCAATGCTTCAGAAACTTCTCTTACTGGATTCAAACCCATATCTGCTTTACACTTTCTGTGGGCCTTGGGAAAAATACCTAACTTCTATGGGCTTCACGATCCTCATATGCAAAATGAGGATAATAATAATACTTCTGTTACATAAACAACTGAGCTTGACTGGGTAATGTGAGAACTAAAAACTGTCTTACACCTGAAGAATTGAGAATGGGTCCTGGCACACAGTGCTCGCTGTTAGTAAGGTTGTTTGCGCTGTAGCAACTTCTCAGTTAAGAAGTTCCTCCAAAATGACATTTTGTGTCATTATATTCCAGAACTTCTGAATAAAAAACATATGGAGAGTAATTCTTCTAATATTTTTTCAGTCCGAAGGTTGTGATATTATATATTGATATTTTATTCAATGGCAATTCAATTGAGTGCCTTTTCTTTGTTTTGAATTAATAAACAGACAGACAAACTTTCCCCTAAGAACCTGTAGAAGCCTCGCTCTGGTTTTCAGATGTTCAGAACACTGGAAATTAATATGCTGTGTGCTCCTTTAAAAAGACCACTGGTTGGTTCTAGCTTCCCATTTATATTGAGTGGAAAATAAAGAGAAAGGGAGACCATGCTAGAACTTTATGGTTACTGTCTATATTCAATTTTCTTTTCAAATTTAGGAAGACTAGTAATTATACAGTTGAGTGTAATATTCTGTATCACTTGTTCTGCAAGTAGTGGGAATATCTTCTCAGGTTCATGTTCTGCATTTCTTTTATTCAGTCATTATTATATAAAGTATTACTTTTGGTTTGTTTGGTCTGTTCGTTTGATTTCCTGAATTTCTTTTTTTTTTTAAGATTTTATTTATTTATTTGAGAGAGAGAGAATGAGAGAGAGCGAGTACATGAGAGGGGGGAGGGGCAGAGGGAGAAGCAGACTCCCCGCCGTGCAGGGAGCCCGATGCGGGACTCGATCCCGGGACTCCAGGATCATGACCTGAGCCGAAGGCAGTCGCTTAACCAACTGAGCCACTCAGGTGCCCGATTTCCTGAATTTCTATCCTATTTTTTTTCAGTTACTTCAATTGTCTGTGTTGTACAAACTATTCTTTTTATTGCCTCACATATCATTATTGTGTTTACAATTGCCCATGTATTTCTTTCAAACTTTAATGAGTCTTGTTGAATTAATCTTTGCTTTCAAGACAAACCTGGATGTCCTCCATGAATCTCTTCATTTGCTAATTTCATTCTCTAGGATTCTAATGATATGATCCTGCCCATCCATTCAGACTCCAGCATATTTCACCTTGGGGCAGATATTGATGATATTGAACAGAGATTATATTTCAGGGTGCGTCATCTGTATGTCGCCCAAGGACCTTCAAGATATGGATCACAGAGCTGGAAATCCAGCTTCTGTTAACTCATTTTCTCATATGACACTACATAGTTGTTACAGTGTAAGGGAGCCAGATGCCCTAAGCCAGTTCTTTCCAAATAGCCTTTATTTTTATTTATTTATTTATTTATTCTAAATAGCCTTTAGCAAACTCACTTCTTGGGGTGACTGGGTAGCTCAATCGGTTAAGTGGCTGACCTCATCTCAGGTCATGATCCCAGGGTCCTGGGATCGAGCTCCATGTTGGGCTCCCTGCTAAGTGGGAATTCTGGTTCTCCCTCTCCCGCTGCCTGCTGCTCTGCCTACTTGTGCTCTCTCTCTATCTCTTTGTCAAATAAATAAATAAAATCTTTAAAAAAAAACCTCACTTCTTTTTTTTTTAAGTCTTTGTTCAATTGATACCATCTCAATGATGTCTACCCTGATCAACATATCCAAAATTGCAACCTGTTTCTGTTCATCTTTTTTAAAATTATTTTATTTTATTTTACTTATTTTTTGATAGAGAGAGAGAGGGAGTACATACACATGCCAGGGTTGGGGCACAGAGGGAAAGGGAGAGACAGAACCTCAAGGAGGCTCCATGCTCAGCATGGAGCCAATGCAGGGCTCAATATCACAACCCCGAGATTATGACTGGAGCCTAAATCAAGAGTCAGATGCTTAGCCAACTGAGACACCCAGGTGCCCCTCCCTTCATCTCTGAACTTCCAATCCATGACCTAGATATATTTTTTATTCTTCTTTCTTTTGCATGTGAAATTTACTTACTTGTTATATTTACTGCTTATGGTTTGTCTCTCCTACTAAAATGCAAGCACCATGAGGGTAGACTTCCTTGTTCTTTTCTTTGACATATTCCAATTTTCCAATGATTATGATTAAAATTATGCCTGATATATAATAGATGCTGAATAAATATTTGTTGAATGTTTTGAAATATCTCCCTAAAAATGTTTCTCAAGGACACAGACAATATCTTATTCACTTTTTAATATTTAATGCAAGAGGTATGATTCAAACACAATAAATCCAACAAATACTTGTTGAATTGCTTAAAAAAAGAACAATAGCAATTTACTTCTAAAGTTGCTTTTGCCTTATTGTCCTTTTGGTCAATTCAGCTGCTTTCTTTGCTTACTTTTCTTGTTTGTTTGGTCTTGGCAAATTGCATAGTGTGCCTTTCATTGATCTTAGTAGTCAACAAAACCAGGTGTTAGATTGTAAAGTTTCACTCACAGTCTCAGTGTCTTAGGCAACATTGTCCATCTGGTAAACTGATGGGTTTGTTGGTGTCACAGGTGGGCTCCAACTAGATGACTCCCAGAAGAAAGCCTGCTTTGATATTAAATGTATGAGGTCCCAGAATCTGACACTCTCTCTTCCTTTGATCTCATTCTTCTTCTTTGTCTGGCATTTGCTTCTATCTTTTTCAATCTTTGATGTTACTTCCATGGCAATGAGTTCATTCTTCCTTATTGGCTTTTTCCCTGGCCCTGTTTAAATTTGGGAGTCTTCCTGTCTGGAAGATTCCTTTTTCTGTCAGACTTGGATTTCTGATACTTTTGAAGTTTCTCGTTTGTGAATATTTGTCTCACTTTTGCTCTGATAGTCCACTTTGTAGTACAGGGTGTATGAAAATAGATTCAAACAGCTGTCTTCTTTTTCCATCTTTAAAATTCGCACTGGCTTTGTGTTTGTTGAGCCATATGTAGAGTTCGTGGCCTTTATGGAAGAGGAGTCCATCACTGACCTTTGGAATGTTCTCAAAGGTTGATGAGTTTCTGCCATTTCAAATGAAATCAGAAATCCCAATTTTCCTGTGAAATCTCTTGATTTTTAAATATTAGCCCAAATTCAAATAGTTAAAAATAAAATAAAAAAAAAAAAGCCAAGTGAGATAATAGCAGTCCAAATCTTCCCCAGGGTCACCATTTTATGGCTTCTGCTCTACTATTTGACTTGATCAATGACTCAGTTTGTAACTTTTTTGGAATGTCTGATCTCTTTAATTTTAAAAAGCATATGGTGCATATGATGTCTTATTTTTGTGCCTACTTTAGGGTCACATATTGAGAGGAGGTAATTGGTTACATGTTAACCAAAAAGTACCTCTTCTTCATTGCTTCTATAACCTATTCTTTCACAAATTCCCAGTGTCCCCGTATTTCTGGATAAGAAATGTCCTATGTCTGCTTTACTGCGGACAGAAAGGTGAGCAATATCTGACCCAGACACAGCCCTGCATTGAATATGAGGGAACACTGATGGCATTTTTTAAAGGTTTATTTATTTATTATTTTAGATAGAGAGAGAAAGAGAAGAGAGAGCAGGATAGGGGCAGAGGGAGAGGAAGAAAAAGAATCTCAAGCAGACTCCACACTGAGTGTGGAGCCCAACATGGGGCTTAATCTCATGCCCCGGAGATCATGACATGAGTGGAAACCAAGAGTCAGATGCTTAACTCAGTTATCCATCCAGGCACCCCTAAATGGGTATCTTTTTACAGACTCATAGACATCGGGGACTGACACAGCCCAACTGGTTCAACATGTGTTTGTAATTCGTTTTGTCTGAGTGAACTTACAATACTTTACCTTAGGTTTTTGGACAATGGGTTAAACTTTGTATGTTTTAGTATTCAAACAAAGACCTCATTTGAAATCCTAACTTCATATCCCCTATACACCTAGGCACCTAGGAGGGCCCCACTTTGACCATTCTCCAGTTCCATTCTTCCTCATGGTGGAGTCAAGGAGAAACAGCTATAGGAAGCTGCTACCACCCTTATAAACCACGATCTTCCTACAAAGCATCCCAGAGCTTCTTGCTTAAACAGTTCTGAAAGTACTTTGAGGGCCCGAATGTCTCTCTCCCCATCTGCCCTCCTGAGAATGGACCATGGGCTGACAGGTCTGAGCAGTGGCCTGGGGATAGCTGTTTATACCATGGACAGGATGTGAACATATGGGATGTGGCTGGGAAGGTACATTCATCAAAACAGAATAGAACATATTTTATTCAACAGTTTGTTAGCTTATTTGTAACCCTTTAAATATTTAAACTTATGGTATATGGGCTTTCATTTGTACTCTTGCCTCAGGCTCTACACAGATTCAACTGTGGCCCGACTAATTCTATAATATTTTATTGATGGTTATAATAATTCAGCCCAAATTCAGCCAGCCTCAAGATGTCTTATCAGATAATTAAAACCTCTACAGCTCCACCAATAGCAGCTGAAATAAAATAAGAAGGAAATTTTTTCATTTGTTCTTTTAGTTCATGTTAATAAAAACAAAGATTTTTTTTTTCCATTGTGGCATATTGGTAATATTGAAATACTCCCTCCATCATATTCAACACAATTGGTTTACTTTTAATTTGCATTTAAGAGAAGTTTTTATATTCCAGTTTGCTGTTTTAAACTTGGGGAAACACAACATTAGAAATTCCACAAATCATAACAATCTTAAATTTAAAAGCAGAAAGAAAAATGTTAGAGATTAATGTGACTTCAAGTCTTAAATACATGCAGAGGCCAGAATCAGGACCAGAACACGTGTTTGTATCTTGAAGGATTATTCCGCCTTCAGACAGAATGCCTGGTCACCAGAGGATCTCCAGTTGAGCAGCTGCACAGAGCTGAGCTCAAATCTTGTTTGCGTTACCCAATAGCTACTGGGGAATGGGGATGGGGGGTGGTCATCAGCATCTCTTGTCTTGGTTTTATGTTTATGTATATAAGACATAATAATTTCCCTCATGGTTCCTTCAGAGATAAAACAAAATCACAAACACCAACAAAGTAGTATTTCATGTTTTTTCCCCTTCCATTTTCTTCTTCATTTCCACTTTTCATCTACTTATTTTCTTTTTCCTTATTTTATTTTTTTTCATTTATTTTCCTCCACATAGGCCTTCTACTTTAGCCTTGCAGCTGAGTTTCCATAGAAAAAAGGATCAATAATAATTACACTGCCAAATGATCTGGAAAACCGTTTCCTTAGTGATCTGTGGTTATTTTGATCACTAAATAAGTAGTTGTATTATGTCTGGCCAGTCCTTTAATCATGTCTGAGTTCTAAGAGAAGTGCCCTTTAGGCAAAGTCAAGTAAGGGTGGTGGCAAGAGGTGGCCTTCAAGCATGGCAGACCTATAAAGAACTTCTTACGGAAACCAAAGTTGGCCATCAATCGTTACCTTTTATAATTACAGAAAGAAACTTCCTTCATTTACGTAACATGTAATTTATGGACATCAGCCCTTATGATGAGCTTGAATTCTATGACTGGTGTGGGGATGAGGTGATAGACAATTAAAAATAAGTAAATTCAATAACATTCTAAAGTGACAAGTGTTTTTGAAAAAAAACACTATGAATAAACAAATCAGAGGTTGTAATTTTAGCAGAAAATATAAGAAATACCTTTTAAGTCATATATTCTTTCTATTGCCTCAGTTTCTCCTTAAAATACTTCTACATTTGGTACAAAATTCAAAATGTTTTTAAAAAGTAGTCAGTGAAAAGTAAGGCTTCCCTCTTCATTGAACCCATTCTCTTATTGTCTGCCTTGTCGGTCCTTAGTCACTTCCAGAGATTTCTGTCTACATGCTGTCTGCTGTCAAGTCCATGTTTTCTTTCTAATCCTAAACACAGGTACTCTTACACTGCAGTGCACTTCATTTTTCTTTTCCTTTAACAATTTATATTAGAAATGGTTCCACATCAGGATATATAGGGCTGCCTCATTCTTTCTGATAGCTGCATAATACTTCTGTATGGCTTTGTCAAGCACACATACAAGATGAGCCCAAAGCCAAGACCTGACCCACCTGTAAAGGTAAAGGCACCACTTGTAGGTTCAGATGGTTTGTGACTTACAGAGTCAACAAAGGCAAGAGCAGCCAAACACTGCTGCTCACCTGCCGCACACACCAAAAAATGATGCTAAAAAAGGGAGGGTCAGATGACCACAATATAAGCTGGGGGGGTTCCTTGTTGCTATAGATCTTACTCTAATTATTTCAACTAAATAAGCAGTTGTATTATGTCTGGCCAGTCCTTTAATCATGAGTTCTAAAAGAAGTGTCCTTCAGCTAAGCAATTCTTGATGACACAACTCTATTCTGACAGCACAGGGCAGAATGCCTCATGCCTTATCAAAACCTGGGAGACAACAAGAAACTGTGTTATGACAGTCTCCCAGGGGGCAGGTGCAGTGAAATGGGAAACAGCCTTGAAGCTGCTAATTGCAGGCCTCCAACCTCTGGTGTTTCAGGAAGATCATAAGGCATCCTGCCAAGACTCAGATCAGCTATTGAGCAAAGCTCTGGTTGTGTGGACCACATAGACCGTGTGAGGTCACCAGGGCACACTGGCAGAGCCGTTTCCCTATGGAGCTTAGCATAATTCTTAATAAATGCCCTTTTGAAGGACTTCTGGGGAATTTCCAATCTTTCATTATTCCTAACATATGTCCCATTGCACATATTTACTTATGACCATAGGATAAACTGCTAGAAACAACCGTTGGGTTGAAGACCACGTGTTTACAATTTTAAAGACATCGCCTTTTCTTTGGTATAATATTAATTACCATCCCACTAACAATGGATGAAATAGCTCTGGTTTCTCCATACCCATGCCAACATTATAACATTTTTAGTCTTTGCAATCTAAGTGAAAAATATTGTAGCATGAATTTGCCTTCCTTTTCTTAATGAGTGCAGTTAAACATTGTTTCATATATTTGAGAGCAATTTGTACTTCTTACATATTCATTTTCTTTATTTCTCCTTTAAGTTATCCATTAAGAATTATTTGTAGGAGATGTTTACTTATTAATTAAATTTTGAAATACTTTTCTAAGTTATTGGGGTAGTGATATCACTATGTATGTATTTTTATGGAAGGTTATGTGGAATTTTTATTTTAATTTTATTTGGTTATTTTCATATATTTTATTTCCAGGTTCCTGAAATTTATGTCAGACTTAGAAGAACCTCCCACAATCCTTGATTAAAAAGTACTATCTCATATTTTCTTTAAAATTTTGATAAAACTTACATTTGAAGATATACGTATACATACGCGTTTTTAAATGTTTATAGGGTTTAGTTTAATCTAGTTTTTTTAACTAAGTATTTTCATTAAAATATATATGTATATTTTATTTTGTAAAAAGCCTTTTCATTATTTATGATGTGGTAATATGAAAATCATGTATTTTAAAAAAATGTTTTTAATAATTCTGGTGCTTGTAAAATGGCTATGTAAACAGGATCACTGAGCACTTTTGATAGGAAAAGAATTAATGGATTATATGAATCTCAGAGAACTGGGCCCTTACTAAGATCCTAAAAATATCTCTTTTCTAAAATCCTTCTGCTCCAGACCGGAAGTGAAGTGAATTGCTATAGTCTTTCTCACATGCCTTCGGAGAAAATCATATAGGCTGAGTGATGTGAACTAGGATGACATTCCAATGAGAAGCAAAGGATTTACATTCTTTCTGCTTCTATCTAGCTATCATCTATCTATCTATCTATCTATCTATCTATCTATCTATCTATCATCTATCTATCTATATCTATCATCTATCTATCTATCCTCTATCTATCATTATCTATCTATCTAATTTATTTTTGACAGAAGATTCCCAGCCCTAGATGGGAAGAGAAACAAGAACTTAATACATCTTAATGTAACGAAAGTCCTCAGGGGGCCTCATAGAAAGGCATGATGTCATTCACTGATATCCTTAAGTTAGTCTAAGATGAAAGCTACCATATTTTCTTGCCAATTATTAGTTCATAATGTTAAAATTTTAAGAGGAACATAGGTTTTCATAATATAATCAACCTTGGTATAAAATTTGAAAGGGCATAGCTTTAGAGCAGCAGGGCTCTGACAATGGGTCATAGGAACCCAAGGACCTGATTTTAGCTACCCTGCTAGCTGGTGGTATCCAGGGCACATATGAGCACATATATTCCCATGGCAGAAATCAAATTAATAACCTAGATTCTCATTAATAGACAACATTGTTACAAAATAATCTATAGACTTAGATATTCTGTTTATCTTTATTCCTGCTAATAGGGTGTAATTATTGCTTCTGGATAACTGAAGCTAAGAGCTTTCATTTCCCAGGTTTATACAACTAGTTAGTGGTAAAGTGGCAATTAAG
>NC_138371.1:96975160-96988567 GCF_054177405.1 Leptonychotes weddellii | reverse complement strand
CTGAGAGGAGACGAAATCCAGGTCTCCTACTCCTCCACCATCTTGCTCCGCCCCAGACTCACTGTCTTCTTATATGGTCACTGGGGCAAGCTGGCTGGGCACTCTGGCAGGGGCTTGAATTCTCTGAAACAGAGGTTACTTCAAAGGAATTCTCCAAGATGTTTCTTTCCTAGGTGATATTTTTATAACGCAATGTGAAATTCAGACATTTCCTGAAGAAATCTGTTCCAATTTCATAAACTGAGTGACATCACTGGATTTCATTTCCCTCAAATGCTGACATTCAATTTAATGCCACTCAGCTGTGATCCCATAAACATTCTCTACACAGGAGAGATAGGTAGACACAAGCTTGAAAATAAAGGTTAAATCAGGCAACTGGGAGAATTTTAGAACCATCTCCTAGGCAGGTAGAGTTACAGATGATTTTATGTTTTCTGTTGTCCTCAAGTTCATAAAAGATATCTCTTTTAATGCCATGTGTATTCTCTATTTTTTTTTCTTTTTTCAATCACTTAAATCACTTTCAATCACTTTCAATCACTTAAACTTGATAAAGAAAGATGATTGATATTCATAGATTTCCAGTTATAAGCAAATCAAAAAAAATAATCTACCTGGTATCTTTCTGAGTCAGAGTGACAAATTCTTTTTTGAAGTTAATGAATGGCATAACTTATCAACAGTATGCTAAGCTAAAGTTAGGATCAAAAGAGTAAATCTTTTTTTTTTTTTTTAAGATTTTATTTATTTATTTGAGACAGAGAGAATGAGAGAGAGAGAGCACATGAGAGGGGGGAGGGTCAGAGGGAGAAGCAGGCTCCCCGCCGAGCAGGGAGCCCGATGCGGGACTCGATCCCGGGACTCCAGGATCATGGCCTGAGCCGAAGGCAGTCGCTTAACCAACTGAGCCACCCAGGCGCCCCAAGAGTAAATCTTTCTTATAGCTCATGATGGTGATTGATAAATGTAAGTCAGACCCTAATTTTTCAATTATTCATCTCCACCTCCACTGTTCTAGAATGCACCCCACTGGTGACTAGAATCGTCGCCTAACAGAGTTTCCCACTATCTGTCCATCAATGCCCTGCCTCCACCTCCCCACAAGTCTAAGCTACAGACTTATACTTACTGCTCAAAATAGTACTTTTCAAACAGTAGAGTGTCACCTGGAGGATTTCTAAAACAAATTTTTGAGCTCTTCTCCCAGAGTTTCTGATTCAGCAGGTCTGGGTGGGACCTGAGTATTTTCATTTTTAACAAATTCCCCAAGGGATGCTAATTGGGCTGACTCCTGCTACAGACATTCAGAATTACTAGTCTAAAACATAAAACTGGCCTTGCCACAATCCTGCAAAAAAGTTCTGTAAGCTTCTCGAACAAAAGGACCCTGTTTCATTCATCTCTGTATATTTATTGCCTAGAAAAAAGTCTGGTATACAGCAGAGCCACACTTGTTGAACTGAACTACTCGCAAAGACGGGTAACTTTTGTCTGCCAGTTTGCCGAACTCTGTGCAACCTTCTTTGTGTTGTAGGTTCAGTGCATTTCTTGCTCTCATACAAGAAAGCAAGAAAGAAATGACTGTCCGTGTATATTGTCGAGAGTTGCATAGGAATGAAGGTTGAACACAAGTGCCCCTAGTGTGCATTTTAGATTCCTTTGGATTTTGTTTCTCTCTCTTTTTTTATTCAGGTATACTTGACATATAATATTATGTTAGTATAATTTCTGTATTTTCCCAGCTAATTGAAATTGATTTTTGAAAAAAGAACAACTGAGTGTAACTACAAGACTACACAGTTATACAGGAAGGCTACAGGCAGGACAAAAAATTTTAAAGTGAAAAAGGAGATTTCTTGATTTTAAAATGCACACAATTTGCTGATGTCCCATTGTTACCAAGACACTTCTCCCCACAAACACTGCTCAGATGCCCTCCTTGGACTCTTCACTGAAGGCTGCCTGGGCTTAGACAGAGGAGATGAGCCCATGGTAAGACTTGTCAGAGCACCCCATCTTCTCTCAATTGCTCTTTTGTTTGCTGATTTTTTTTTAACTGATGCTGTGCAAAAGGCCTGGGGACCTGCAGGGAGAGTCAACTCACCTCATAGTCGATGTCTAAGGCATCTGCCTCACCCTTGGTGCGGAAGTGCTGTGTGTGCTTGTCCACAGAGAAGTTCACCTGCTTGCCGACCCGCTCAATGAGGACCGAGTGCCAGTGCTGGTCATCCAGCAGACTGCCCAGGGTGGCCGAGGGTGGGCTGCTGCTGAGCCGAGGTTTGCTGTCATCTGTGAAAGGGAGAGGAAGACTGGATGGCATCCGTGCCCAAGGGCAGCCTTGCATACTAGAATATTCTGCAAGCAAGGCCAGGTCTCTCTATCCTAAAGGTAAAGAATGATTCTCTCCAGGACCAGAATCCTGTTGGATTTGTAAAGGAATAACATGCTTTGCCCACAGATTCCAGAACCAAATTCTAGGTCAGCTGATACACACATCCCTTTCTGGATGTGAAAGGACATGTTTTCAGAACATGAACAATTAAGTAATAAAATGCACCATATCCTAATGGCCATCAATAATATTGGAAACTGGGAATATCACATTGAGAAAAAATACACATTCTTTGTGTTTGAATGGTTTTTGAATGGAGAAAATGAATCTTGAGTTATGCTTTGGAGGAAAACTAAATTCTGGATAAGTAAAGGGAAGACAGTGGGCATCGAGTTAGGTAAGTCTGAAGGCAAAGGCAAAGGTGAGGAAATAATCATTTTAGCTGCCATTTTCAAGTGCCTGCTATACGAACAGCACTTAAATAGGAAGTTTAAACCCTCCATCTTTAATCCCCCATGGGAAAATTATTATCCTCAATTCATGAATAAGGAACCTGAGGATCAGTGAGGTTAAGCACCCATGACCCAGAGGTGCAACTAGCATTCAAATCCAGGTCCGCTTGACCCTTTTTACTCTGCCTGTGGCATGGACCATATGCACTGATTCAGTCTAAACTGAACTTGGAAGACACCCCTTAGGAGGCTGTGACAGATTCAGGGGGAGAGGTACATTTTTTTCTATCTAGTTCTCCCTCCCCTCTGGCCCTCCTCCGATTTTATGGAAGCTCCTGCCAGTACCCTTTTGTCAAAAAAATTGCAGCATTTTTTCCCCCTTCAGAATAGCTCAGACTTAGCAAAATGAACAGTTAAATGCAATTAATTAAGACTTATGTGTAAACTTTCAAGTTTGTGAACATTTTATTGTTTGGTCCCCTTAGAAACTGAAAGCTAAATGTCTCCCACTTCTCTCCTAAGATGTGTTTTAGCAGAACAGCTGCAACAGTCTGCTCAACAGTGAGGCATTAAGGGGGCAGGAGTTGCTTTCTGTTTCCCCTGTAGGCTGCTCACTCCCACCCTCGTTATGGCCCTAAGGCACTGCTTCCTGCACTGAACAACACTTGGTTGCTTCAGATGGGGGGGTGGTGGGCATCAAACTTATTACAATTGAAAAATGATAGATTATGCATTCATCACTGACTTCATTTCATAATTTGTTCATTATTTCTTCAACAACTTTTAAGTTCTCACAATTGGTCAAATTTTGCCAATGATTAAAAATTATTTCTTCTTTTTCTTCCTCCTCCTCCCTTCCCTCTCTCCATCCTTTCCTTTTTTCTCTTCCCCCTTCCTTCCTTCCTTCCCTCCTTCTTTCTCCCCTCCCTCTCCCTCTTTCTTCCTTCTTGAATAAAAAGGTACTGATATCTACCTCTGCCTTGGCTACAGTGGCAGGTGATGTATAAAGGAGATAAAAGAGATAGAGTTAGAAGACACACTCCCCTCCCTAAAAGTCTTAATGGAGTCTCTCAATAAGTAAATTGATAAAAAGTGTGTTGGTAGCATACAGTGTTTAGTGCCAGGAGCCAAACAAGTGCAGGGTAGGGAGCCTTGAAGCTCCAGCAGAGCAGTGGCAGGTCTGAGATTTGGCTGGAAGAAGGAGCACCAACACACAGCCAGGAGAAGCATGTGCCAACACTCGGAGGTGCAAGGAAACGTGGTGGGGGAGTCCATGTCCATGCAGCAGTATCATGATCATGCCAGCCTAGCTTATATCATCCAGGACTAATGCTACCAGCACAATTTTTTATCAATTTACTTATTGAGAGACTGCATTAAGGCTTTTAGGGAGGGGAGTGTGTGCGAGGTAACTGTGTATTTTATTTCCCTTTAAGGAATGGGCATCTGGTGAATTAGTAAATCAGAGATTACCAACTCAAATTAACATTTGCGAAATTTATTAAGAACTCAAATCACACTGAGGATGAGAGGAGAGTTTTTAACTTTTTTTGTTGTTTGCTTTCTCTTATATAAAAAAAATATTATTTTGGCAGCTGTATGATAATTTGATTAGAAGGCGAGGCTGGCTGTAAGACTAACAGTAATCTAGATGAAAGATCCAGGGCCTTAGGTAAAGAGAGGGCAGGAAGGATGGATTTCCAAGTGATAATATGGTGATGGTCTCTCTTGGATATTGTCACTTGGATATTGGAGGGGAGGTGATAAAGGGAGACTCTCCTAAGGATGATCTCTAGTTTTTTTGCTTTGTTTTGTTTTTGTTTTTCTTTCCTTGTGCAGGTGGGTGGAAAGTGGTACTAGTCATGAGACACACACAAGAGAGAAACTAGAACACCTCCCTCTCTCTTTCTCTTCACACAACACACACACACACACACGCCACACACCCTTTATTTATAAAATAAAATTTGTCCAAGAGCTAACAAACTATTGAAGGAAACAGAGTGCCTTATAAATGACCGTTCTAGGTAATAAGCCAAGTAAAATTAATATTAGAGGTTTCACTTTGATGTGTGTCTCAATTTTCTTCTTAAAAGGAAAAAAGACATTTGACAATTATTTCTTAGCAGTAAGTCAGAAACTAAACATTTGAAAATGTAAATCCACCGTAAGTCACAGAAAGAAGAGTAAAAGGAAAAGAATCACATCCTTTCTCTCTACTTATTTATTCTATGTGCTGCTTTTGGTGGGTTTCAGTGTTATACTGTGTACTTTCAGAGAGCCAATGAAAATGATTAAAACCAAGTATTTAAATATTTGTATATATTATTATTCCAGCTTCAGAAGATGAATTTAATTATAAATGGGTCAAAGTGACTATTTTTTTTAATTTAACTTTTTGGATATAGTAATGGATCTTCCTCCCATCCCTGTTTCCATAAGCTAATCTTCTATATATTCCCTATAGCTAATCACTGTTATTAATCGCCTGTTTCTCCTTCCAGAAAAAAAAAAAATTAGGCATATGCAAGCCATATATACTTTATACATGTATATATGTATGCATTTGTGTATATATACTTTATATGTACAATTTATACTTTATATATGCAATACTTTATATATGCAATTTATAAATGCAATATATATATGCATTTTACTTATGCATATAGATGGCAATATATGCAATACTCTATATATGCAAAGATATGTATTCTTTATTTCTCCTCATTTAACTTTTTACCCTAATGGTGAAATACAATGCACATTTTTATGGACCTTTTCATTTTCACTTAATCTATCCTAGGAATTTTCTAACATTAGTATATAAAAAGTTGTCTCATTCTTTTTTGCAGCTGCATAGTATTTATTGAATGATATATGTGATATATGTATTAGCCAGTTTTCTATTGATAAATATTTAGGTAGTCTATCTATTGTTGACCCCTAATATTGCTGAAATACCTCGTATGTAGCCCTCATTTTGGATGTGTGCAAGACTTTCTGTCACGTGCATTCTTAGGTAAAGAACGAATGGTCACAAGTGTTCATCATTTGCAATTTTGACAGGCACTGCCAAATTGTCCCCTACAAAATTTGTGCCTATTCAAACTCCTACCAGCAATTTATGAGAATGACTTTTCTCCACAGGCTTGTCTAGAAAATACGTTCAAGCTTTTGGAATTCTGTCTGTGTGATAGGCAAAAACAGTATATTTCTTAGCAGTTTTAATATACATTTCCCTTAAAGTGAATGAGTTTGAAAATATTTTCATTTTCTCTTTTATGATCTATCTCCTCATATTTTTTGCCTATTTTTTTCTGTCATTTTCTTATCGATTTCTATTTAGTCCATTTTCTATAACATTAATTGTGCCAATATCTTTTTGCTGTTGTCTTTTGCTTTTGCCTTTTTTCTTTGTTTTTTAATTCTAATTTTTTTTTTATCATTCAGACATTCTTTTGCTGAAAAAGCCATCATTTTCTTTTTCTTTTATGGCTTATTTTATGGATTTGTGTTATAGTTTAACATGACCTCCCTTTCTGAGATCATTACAGAATTCTTCCATTTTCTTCCACTTCATTTCATTTGGATTTTATTCTGGTATATGACATAAGGTAGAGTTCTTCCCTTATTTCATCTTTTTAAATGGCTAACTACATGTCCCAAGTCCATTGTTTTTAAATCCTTGGGTGATTTCTTTAAGTTAACCAGATGTATAACTTCCAAATGTAATAAGAAACACCACTAAATTGGATGAGTTGATTTGTTACATGGATCAGATTGAGGTTCTGTGTGTATGTATATTGGTATTTTTAAATCCTGAAACTTCAAGTAGTAAATTTCCAAGTTGGCTGCCGCCCCCGTATTCTACTTCCATCCACGGCCACTGTCATCACCATACTCTTCATGCCTCAGAACATCTGGGCAGGAGGAAGCAGAGTCAGCATTCATAACCCCATCCACATCCTTATCAAGGTTAAAGTCGGCCTTCCTCTCCCACACCCTAACCTTGCCTCAGCAGGTTTGCTATTCCATCCAATAATCCCACTGATAATCTAAGATTCAGAGGAATGAATGTGTGTATCTTATTAAATAAAAGGTAGCTACTTCCCTCTTACTGCATCTAATGAAAACATGAGCTTTAATTAACACACTTACCTTCTCATGAAAAATAGGTTATGAAAATTTCATGAGTATTTATAGCAATTTGTTGACCTTCCCTCAAAAGTGAATTAATATTGTTCCTTCTTTACATTGTTTACTTAATTTAGCCAAATCTTTTTTATTGCCCAAAAATAATGCAAAATAAAAATCCCACCATTATTATTGAAAAAAAACATAAATCAGTAAGTATTGAGGGACTAAAAAAATGTTCATAACTTTTTATCTAGTACCAACATCCTGGAAGTCTCTTCTAAGAAAACAAACTGAAGTATGGTGATTTCTTTTTCAAAATGTCTAATAATTTAAAAATTGGAGGTAAAGTCCAAACATTTGGAAAGAGAGAAAAAAAATAAAACTTTCAATAAACTTAGGCAGAATCAGCAGATGGAATATCACATAGACATCTATATGATACTTATAAAGTACTAATAGCATTTCAAAAGTATACTCAGTAGTGACTGCCATTTTTTGATAAAATTAAAAAGTAATATCTAATAAAAGGGATATTCAATAGTTTACACCTTCCTGATTTAAATTATATAAAGGCAGGATAGAAAAGTATATATCAAAACTAAATCACAACTTTGGAAAAGAAACAGATAAGAACTATGTGAGAATAAACCAAAGAACGCACTTACTAAAATATTAACCGAAGCTTTCATTTTCTTTCTTTTTGTTTTTCTCTGTATTTATAGTGGGCATAGCTATCTTTCATAATGGGAAAAATAAATAACTTTCATTAAAAACAGATTCCTTATCCTGCATAGCTGGATCACTGAAAACTATATAAACTATATAAAACTATATAAAACTATAAAACTTGACACTATATATGACTGATGTGTAAATTATTGACTATCCCCTCCAGTTCAAGTTACTTTTTAATTAATTAAAAAAAAATGGCAGATGTGAATGAATTTTACCCACTCCTCCATCAATTATCCCATGGTAACACTAGAAATCTTCTATTAAAACAAATGGAGTGAAAATTAGTTTGTTTAAACAGTTAGGGAAACAGGGAATTTCTGAAATTCATCAAGAAGGATGTTTTGAATCGTATCTACACTAGGTGTTACTGTGAAGAAAGAAGAATGTTAGTCCTAGGAAATATTCTATCTTACCTAGAAAAGTTCATTATTAGAAATGAAGAAAAACTTAATTCTCAAGAGATTATCAAACTCCGTAATCTGAATTATATATCTCCACTTTTACCTCAGTGGCAAGTGATATTCAACTACTAGCTTTAACTAGTTTCTAATTTCTTAAGGCAAGATAAAATTTCCCATGCGCAACTGTAGAGGTCAAAGACAAAAATATGCATAAGCTAGCTTTCTGGCCAGGAACATGTTAGGGGAAAAACCAACCAAAACAAAACAAAACAAAACAAAACAAAGCAGAACAAAAAAAAAACCACTTTTACTAGTTAAATAAAAACTTGTTTTCATGTGGTTTGAGATATAGTTAAAATGAAACAATGTAAATACTGCTCAAGGCCCTAAAGCACATAACAATTTTTACAGGAAGCTTGAAATGTTTCCAAAATATTTCTAACTTAATTTTTCATCTTTCTCCCCCACCAACATACTGTGGATAAACATGTCAATTTCTTCAACCTTGGAACTAACATCTTCTGTCTAAGGACATACATATCACAGTGTTTTCACCCAAAAGTCTTCTTTGATTAGATCTTCTTGCTTGGTTTTATCTGAACAATTCAAACATGGATGTCACTTTAACTTTCACAATCTTTGAACTTCAGATAGCCTGAACAAAAGGGAATGGGAACTCTTGTTTAAGATTGTATTTCAGCAAAAAGTCACTCGTGGAAAGGCCTTCATTTACAATTAATGAAATAGGTGGGCACTCATATGGAAGTCCCCAATGCCTGACTTCATCTGACCTTCAGAACTAACCTTTCCACTTCTAATTTTTCAGATTATCAACATTGGTATTCACTTATATTATTAAGCTTCTCACATAAAGTGAGTACTTTATTTATGTTGTTTCAATTCTTCCTGAACAAAACCCTACAAAAAGTGTTGTGTCAAAGAAGCCACATGACTTACTCAAGAACACAAAGAATTAGGGTGACAACCAAGCTCTATCTGACTCCAACACTAATATTCTCACCACTACCTTACTGGGAAAAAATTATACTCCCATTCACTCTCGTTTCTTACCTTCTGAACATCTGCATCCCACCATACATACATGTATGTTATGTAGCTTAGCTTAGCAAGAATGAAGAGTCTCAGGAAAGAATTTGATGGGTGGAAAGCAGAGAGTTGTAGAAAAGAAGAATGGGGCAATGCTAAGGGAGAAGCATAGGCTTTAGAATGAGAAGGCAAATTTCAACTCCATGGGTTACCCAGTATTGTAAAGACCCTTGCTTGGAAAGATGCAGGGCTAATGAACATTCTTCCATGTGCCCAAGTGAGACTTTCTGAAAAAAAATATCAGAAACTAACTGTAAGCAAGATGATTCCAGTGGGCTTGACACTCAAACCAGAACAAATCTTTATGTATCACTAAAACAATGAAACATAGGTCTTTAGTTGTTAGGAAATTTCTAAATCTCATTCAATAAAACACTCTAGATTTACGGGTGGTTGCTCAAGTCCAGATTCTAATTTATATCCATATTCTGTCACTTAGCTACCTTAAAAAAATGCTATCTCAATGCAGTTATGGTGTATGGTTTTGGTAATATAGAATCATACTTTAAGTTAATATTACAAAGTTAAAATAATCTAAATAGAAATAATTATTTTACCAGGTTGAGAACTCCCTGAAATTAGGGACTGGTAAATACAACTTTTAACCCCCTGTGGCTAGCTCAGCACCTGACTTAATGTACTTGTTCAACAAATTCCTATTACATTAATGACAAAAGTTATGAAAAATGGGGTGCACCTTGATCCCCTGACACTTTGAAACACCGGCATTCCTTTATTTTTTTTTTATAATAAAATGTCCAGATAAGTCAGGGTTCATTCATAAAGCATTTCTGGGCTCCTGCCCCCACTCTGATCCCTCCATTGTCACAGTTTAACCATGAACATGGACTTAATGATATTTAGTATGTAATTGTTTTATAAGGGTTTAGAACATTTTAATTATTAATGTCAGGACATTGGGGTAGGCCTGGAGGGGGTTCCAACCCCAGGTCTACAATAATGGAACTATGTGATCTTGGGCAACTGACCACATCACTGACCATCAGTTCCTTCATCTGTAAAATGGGTTTGGATATAGTTTGTAGGACTGTCATGTGATTTTAAATGGAATACATATTTAACATATTTAGTATAGTGCTTAAGTGCAGGCTCTTTTTTAAAAGATTTTATTTATTTATTTGACAGAGAGACACAATGAGAAAGAGAACACAAGGAGGGGGAGTGGGAGAGGGAGAAGCAGGCTTCCCGCTGAGCAGGGAGCCCGATGCGTGGCTCGATCCCAGGACCCTGGGATCATGACCTGAGCAGAAGACAGATGCTTAATGACTGAGACACCCAGGCGCCCTGAGTGCAGGCTCTTGAAAAACAGAAGCACTTAAAATATCTTCCATAGTATTCAGTACAAATTCAGAAACATGTTAAACATTTTATAAATATGTGTGGGTTGGCTCATTCAAATGTCTAGATTTCAAAAGAGCTAATGTAAATGTCCATTTGACTTTCTGGAGGATGTGCAGTTCTTTCACCAGTATCTCAAGATATCACAATGAGTTGATTATTCACTCAACTGCTTTGGCCTCTGCACCCTATGCTTGCCTTCCCAAGGACATTGCTGTGCATGTGTTTATGCTATTCCTGGATTCTCACTTTATTACAGCTGTACTCATTGCAGTTGCACATTCTGCCTCAGTTCAAAGGCACCGAACTCTTGTAAGGATGAATGACCTACATGTACTATTGATGTCTTGCTTAGTTCTTACAACAGTTTCCCAGTCATGTAATATCTGCTCTTTGATTCTCCCACCTGCATGTATGGGTTAGTGCTGTTGGAATTCTGCAGAGGTCAGACTGTCACAGGTGGTGTGAATGAGATGTGTTACAAAGTGAGAAGAGGAACGGACTAAGAGAAGAAATCTCTTTCCCATTAGTACTTCTAGGAAAAAAAACAAAACAAACAAGCAAACAAAAACATTGTTCTTCCCTAAGAAATTAATTAAATGGGAATGACCTAGGTCAGTTTCACCATAGAACTGACCGTCCAAGTCAGCCACAGAAGGGGTAATTGGCAATGAATCAGTCAGCAAAGAGCATCACTTAAAAAGAACCACAGCCAGTGTGGATCCAAAGGCCAGCCTCGGCAACTGGCCATGGTGCTGAACCCCTCCACTCCTAGAATTGCTGAATTGTAACATCAGATTATATAGGGGACACACACTGGAGAACTGTCACTAAAGGATGCACCGCTGGAGTGTCCATGGGATCTGGGAAGGGAAAAACTACCTCTTCATTGGCCTAGCACCATCCCTTAGCCCACTAACTTGGATTCTCAGATTCTTCTTCCCTTCTTCCTTCTCTCTCCCTCTTCCTCTCCTTCCTCCCTCCCTTCTGCCCTCTCTCTCCCTCCCTTCTTTCTTTCCCTCCCTCCCTCTCTCTCTGCCTCTTTCTCTCTCTTCCTCTCCCCTCCCTTCCTTCCCTCCCTCTCTCTCATTCTCTCACTCTTTCTGTCTCTCCCTCCCTCCCTCCCTCCTCCTTCCCTACCTCCCTCTCTGCCTCTCTTTCCCCCTCCCTCCCTTTCTTCACATCCCTTTCTTCCTTCCTTCTTTCCTTCCATTATTGATTCATTTATTTAAAAACTTAAAAAAAATAAAAGATAAGCATAAACCAATCAGAGAAAGACAATTATCATATGATTTCACTCATACGTGGAACTTAAGAAACAAAACAGATGAACATAGGGGAAGGGAGGGTAAAATAAAATAAGATACAATCAGAGAGGGAGACAAACCATAAGAGACTCTTAACTCTAGGAAACAAACAGAGGGTTGCTGGAGGGAAGGTGGGTGGGGGGATGGGGTAACTGGGGGATGGACATTAAGGAGGGCACATGATGTAATGGGCACTGGGTGTTATACACAACTGATGAATCACTAAACTTTACCTCTGAAACTAATAATACACTTTAAGTTAATTAATTGATTTTAAATAAAATTTTAAAAAAAGATAAACATGATCATGGAAAATATGAACTCTTTCCATTTTGGAAGCTGTGTGGCAACATGGAAAGAATATGAATTTTGTATAATATGTAAAATTTCATATAAATAATTAAGAAAAACATTTGAAAAAATGCCAAAATGTTAATAGGAGAAATGACTGAATTATAGGATTTCAGTTGACTTTTTTCTTTTCCTTCAGTATAATTACTTTTTTTTTTTCTTTCAGGTTTTCTAAAACTGACATATATTTTATAATCTGAAGAAAATAGTAAAAAATGATTAGATACAGCTACATTTTAATAGTGTCCATACCTAATACCTAGCTGTGTAAATTGAAAGAGTGATTTATCCTTTATGAGACTAATATTCCTTATAGGTAATTTGGGGCTAATATTTACTTACCTATTAGGGCTGCTTTGAGGATTGGATAGGATACTAACATATTGTGGATATTCAGTAAATATCAGGGCTTCATCATAGGAGAGAGAGAGAGTCTCATGAGGAGGTCAGGAGCACAGTTTTGGGGGTGAACAAGCCCAACAATAATAATGTGTGTTGTGTCAGGCCCTGATATTTGAGATGGAAACCCATTTTTTACTTTGTACTCATTTTACCTTGAGTACCTACATTAGGTGGGTGCTTTACTAACTTCTGGAGCTACAGCAATGAACAAATCTTGTCTTTCCCTTGTGCAACCTACATTACAGATTTTCTATTATAAGAAAAGCAAAGCAATTATCATCCTCCTTTCCCCTTAGTGCTTTCAGAGCTCTGCTGGCTCTTTCTGAGGTATGAAGGGCTAAAGAACTGATATGTGGCAGCATCTCTCTAGAGAAGAAACACGAAGATTGGTACTAATCTACAAGAAACCTGGGTGGCTGCTTCAAACAAGTAAGTACAGGGAACACTCAAATCCACAGCATTTCACTTTCCAAGCAGATGAAAAAGATGAAGAAATTCTCAAACTGCAGAATACTGAAAGATACTACTGAATCATTCACTAAATGAGGTTTTACTTTGTCACCACCATGATTAGAAATACAGTGAACGTGGAATCCGGGGGGAAAAAAAAAAAAAAACAACTTTTCTTTTCCATGTATCACAGCAAGGAGCAAGTCCTATTCATTTCATATACCATTTCTTTTTAATTTTTTTAATTTTATTATGTTATGTTAATCATCATACATTACATCATTAGTTTTTGATGTAGTGTTCCATGATTCATTGTTTGAGTATAACACGCAGTGCTCTCTTCAGTACATGTCCTCTTTAACACCCAT
>NC_138371.1:96921770-96975060 GCF_054177405.1 Leptonychotes weddellii | reverse complement strand
CACCCATTTCCCCCCCTTCATTTTTCCCTTCCTATTATCTTCTTCTTCTTCTTCTTTTTTTTTTAACATATAATGTATTATTTGTTTCAGAGGTATGGGCCTGTGATTCAACAGTCTTACACAATTCACAGCACTCACCATAGCACATACCCTCCCCAATGTCTATCACTCAGCCACCCCATCTCTCCCACCCTCCATCACTCCAGCAACCCTCAGTTTGTTTCCTGAGATTAAGAATTCCTCATATCTGTGAGATCATATGATACATGTCTTTTTCTGATTGATTTATTTCGCTCATATACCATTTCTTTTCAGGAAGACTGCCATATGGGACATTCAGATATTTTTTGTTGAATAAATGAGGAATATTAAGAGCTTCTCTTTTTGCTACTTCATTATGTTTACTTCTGACATAAATTATTCATTTATATTATTTTTGGTTTTCATGTCCATGCTCTGCAAGATAGTTATTCCTTAGCCCCAGATTATACATAAGTAAACAGAGACTTCTGGGTTATGTGACTTTCTCCATAACAAATAGCTAGCACATGTCTGCAATTAAAATAGATCTGATGCATGACCACACCTCCTCCTTTCCATCATGCAATACTGTGAGTGAAACTGGTTTACAACATTGGATTGTGTATGTTGGAGCAGAGCTTTGGAAGGGGAATGGCATATCTAATTGAGAATATAAATGGCAGTAATTGGCAGATTCAATGTAACTAGTAGAAGACACCTGTTCGGCTATTGACAAGTAACAGTAACTTCACTCACAATGCACAATGCTCTCTGAGCCATATGCAGTTGCAGGACTGCACTCCATTCATCCATATCCCCTTCCTGAAAATTGAAAGCCAGCTAATAAACTGATGCATTTTTCCTGAATATTTGTATGCTCACCCTTCAGATAATTCATTGATAAGTTGCTTCTTTAGGTATGTTAATACAATTAATCAAGTCATTAGCAAATCACCTTACTACTCTCTTCTGGATAAAATTCTGTTTCTAAAGATGCTTTTGATGTATATTTAATCTAATGCATTAGATGTCAATTTTATTAATTAAACTTGGGATTCCAGATGTTCTCTCTGCCAGTATTCACCATGGTGGTTAAGAAGATACTCAGAAATGCCTCAAAATACTTACGTTGTTTGGCTTTTGAGGTGAGTCCACATTAAACTTCATTCTTATGTCTCTCCTTCTAATTGTGAAAATGTGTTTATCTGAGATTTTTTTTTCAGTTTTCCATGCAACTTAAATTTACAAACTCAATTCTGCTATGATTGTCTTTCTTTACTTTGATAGCAAATACTTAGTGACAATTCTCTTCCACAAGTACAATATTCACCCTTAATATAACAAATATCAATGAGAGGCAGGGAATCAATCTCATAAGGAATGGAACTTCCTTTTTCTTCAACTTGGGCGCTCTTTCTCTCTCTCTCTCTTTTGTTTCTTTTGCTGTGGAAGAGCTTTTTGGTTTGCCTTTGCGCCTTTGGGAATTCTGCCCCCTGCACTCAGCACTTGGTTCACTCTTCCTTCAAAAGTACCTTTGAGCATACAAAAGAGGCTGAGCCCTTCTCTCTCTTTCCCTGGGATAGGAAGTTGATTACAATGAAATTATAATGATGGCCTACCTGTGGTGAGGCAGGCCATGCTGGGTGTCCTAAATACACAGGAGGCAGGACATTGTACTAATTTAGCTGGTATTTGGTAAGTCTAGGGCTCAACCTGGCATAGCCAGGGCACTTAAAGGAAACAGTGTTTCCCTTAACAAGACATGGGAATGCCCAAAAACTTAGACTTTCCCACTATACATATGGCCCTTTCTCTCCTTAACCAAAATAATAATAATAATAATAATAATAACAAACAAAAAAATAAAAACAAAAAAATAAAATAAATGAATTAAAAAGTCTCTTCTCCATTTTTCTCTTGGGACTGAACTTTCATAAATGTACCAATCAGAATAGATTGTGATTCTATTCATTAAAATATGTGTGCATGTGTGTTAAACTTGCTCAAGTTAAATTGTATTAAAAGAGATAAACAGATAAATAGGTAGCTAGATAAATATATATGAGCTTATAGTGATCCCTACCTACCAATATTATCTTGTTTCAAAGAATGCTATCTATAGTTTAACTATTTCACAAATGTTTATTTTTTCTTCTCCAATATGTAAAAGGAGAAAATGTCACTTAGATTGTATTCCAGTGACCTCCACCTGACACACAAGAGCAATAAGAAACTGTGACCCACCACAAAATAGAATTCCTGATAGCTCAACGTGGAAAGGAACAAAACCAGACCCTACCCAAGTTGAGGTGCAGGGCGAGCCTCCCCTTCTGGAGCTCTAGCGTGATGTGGTCTCCACGTTGACCTTCTCCATGGAACAGAACCCCATCTCCTTGCATGCTCTTGAACTTCAGAGAGATCACATCTTTGAGAGTGCTCATCAGCTTCTGATTGAACCTATACAGAAGGGAGCTTCGGCCATCAAAGTCAGCAACATCTGATTCTGGGAACAGGGAGAGAAAGAGAGAAAGAGAGAGAGGGAGAGAGAGATCAGTGAATATCCTCATAATTGCTCTTACTGCTTCTCATCTTTGTTGTTCTCCAATTTATAGGAATGTTCTTAATATTTGGAAGGTCCCATCTCAACAGAAAGCATATGGACTAGACCAAACCTAATTAGACTTAGGGGGATTAAAACCTCTCATTAGTGATATGTCATATTTTGCTTGAGGGGACAGGGTAAGAATACCACAAGTACCTATGTCAGACTCTATGGTGCCAGATGCCTGGTAGTAATAATCTTTCATGATTTATCTTCATTATTAATTCACTTCTGAGAGTTGGAGCCACTTGATCCCCTAATCTCAGGTTCAAGGTTAGAGATGAAAAAATATAGTCTATTATTCCACACCTAACTGAATAGCACTGTCTTCATAGAACCTGTGTTGAGAAAGATTCTGAGGTCTTCTCTGAGTTCAGTGGAAAAGAATGTGCAGTAAAGGAAGACTGCTGTTTGTATAAGGAGGGCAAATACATGACATCCTTACCATCCCTGCCTTATCCTGTGTTAGTGATATATATCATTATATTTTTATATATAAAAATGTTCAATTGTTATTGTTAAAGCAGAAAAAAGAGAAAGTCAAGTAATCATGATCTAAACCAACTTATTTAGTGGATATGTATAAACATACCTGAAAATTTCATGCTAAAATATTAACAGAGATTCTCACCTCACCAAAGAATATATAGAGATGGCAAGTAAGTATATGAAAAGACGCTCCACATCATATGTTATTAAGAAAATGCAAATTAAAACAATAAGGAGATACCACTGTACACCTATTAAAATGGCCTAAATATGGAACACTGATAACAAGAAATGCTGGCTTGGGTGTAGAGTAACAGGAACTCTCATTCATTCATGGTAGGGAAACAAAATGGAGCAGCTGCTTTGGAAGACAATTTGGTGGTTTCTTACAAAACTAAACATACTCTTACCATACTATCCAGCAACCTCACTGCTTAGTATTTACACAAAGGAGTTGAAAACTTATGTTCACACAAAAATCTTCACATGGATGTTTATAACAGCTTTATTCATAATTGCCAAATCTTGGAAGCAACCAAGATGTCCTTTAGTAGGTGGATGTATAAATAAACTGGTACATCAAGACAGTGGAGTATTATTCAGCACTAAAAAGAAATGAGCTAGCAAGCCATGAAAATACATGAACAAAACTTAAATGGATATTACCAAGTAAAAGAAACAAATCTGAAAAGGCTACTATTTGATTCCAATGATACAATGTTCTAGAAAAGGCAAAATTATGGGCACAGTAAAAAGATCAGTGGTTGCCTGAGTTGGGGAAGGGAAGGATGAACTGATGGAGCACAGAGGATTTATAGGGCATGGGAAAAATGAAGGGGGGAAAATTGGAGGGAGAGACGAACTATGAGAGACTATGGACTCTGGGAAACAAACTGAGGGTTCTAGAGGGGAGGGGGTGGGGGGATGGGTTAGCTTGATGATGAGTATTAAAGAGGGTACGTATTGAATGCAGCACTGGGTGTTATACGCAAACAATGAATCATGGAATGCTACATCAAAAACTAATGATGTAATGTATGGTGATTAACATAACATAATAAAATTAAAAAAAAAGAAAAGACTCTGTATGATATAATGATGGAGATACCATGTCATTATATATTTGTCCAATAACATAAAATATACAACACCAGTGAACCATAATATAAATTATGAACTTTAGGTGATTATGATGTTATGGAACCTGGGCTGGATCGCCCGACAGAAGAATGAAGCGGCACCTGGAGATCTTGGAGGATAGGAGGTTTATTTAACACTGGCGGGCTCAGAGGAGAGTGATCTCCAAAGGTCTGAGCCCCTAGCACAAACAAAGGGGGCAATTTATACACTTCTACTTCCACATACTTGGCAGTTTTCGTGCCTGTGGGAAGTGGGGCAGGGAGAAGAACCCAGATTGGTGCACAGGGGAAGCGGGGCAGGGAGAGGAACCTGGAAGAGCCCTGAGGAAGGACTGGGACTCTCTCGCTGGCTCTGTGAGCCATTTTAGGACACAGATTTTCTTTTTCAATGATATGTCAGTGTAGGTTAATCAGCTGTAGTAAATTTTCCACTCTGGTGGGGGATGCTGATAATAAGGGAGGCTCTGCATATGGAAGCAGGGCCTATGCTGGAAATCTACATACCTAATTTTTCTGTGAATTTAAAACTGCTCTAAAAAAAGTAAGCTTTTACAAATCAGTTACTAGATACTCTATTTGGGAGGTGTTCTATGTTGTTTTCACATTATTTCTCCCATTTTTTAATTATAAAAACTTTTACAAAGAATTTTATTACTTTTACAATAGAGAAAATGTAAAGCTATTTAATATAACTTGAAACAGATTCATTACATACCATCTTATGTAGGTGGGACAGTGGTGAATGGGTATATGGAGGAAGCAGGATTAGTCTTATTTGAAATCAAGTACTCAGAAAAATCTCAATTTTTCAGTATTCATCAAGCAATTAAAATGCTCAGCTTGAACATACACAATGATAAGTTAAGTATATTATTTTGGCCAAGTTCAAGGTGCCCAAATTGAAACATTCTTTGTGAAGCCAAAATTCTGAAATGAAAGTAAAAATGAAATCATACTTTCACTGTAATTAGTTTTAAAATGCAATTTCACATTTATTCCTATGGAACAAAGTGATTCTAACCAAAAGGTTGCTGATGACTCTTTAGACCCTAAAAAGAAATAGTCCAGATACAGAGAGGTTTTCACCAATTCCCACTTCCCTTAGGCCCTTCCCATACCACCCACTCACTACTCCTACACATGCCCCCTGAATTCAACTCCTACCCAACCAAATGGAGGCTACAGACAACAACTTGTGATCAATCATGGAATAATGAGGGTCATAGTGTAGATAAGGTCATGGATTTTAAATTATGGTAGTCATAGCTTGTTAGCTGATTCACTTTGGGCAACTCTATCTCTTTGAGACTTGATTTCCTCATCTGTAAAACGGAGGAATTAACAGCCTTTAGAGAAGACTGTGGTAAGAGTTAAGTCTGATGACACATAAAAAGTGATAATACATACAAAGTGATGCCATTATGTCTGGCACATTGTGTTAAATCAATAATAGATGGTAGGGGTATTAGTAGTGATTGAGGTAACTGGAGGGACTTGAGTTCCTAACCAGTACAACCTGGTGGCTGACACTCCACCTTCTCACCCAGAATGGTGTGATTTCACTTTTTGATTCAATGGATTACTGCCCAGGGAACGCCAAGTGTGCCCCAACTTTCATTTTCCGCCATATTTCAGCTTATTACACTCTAGTTGAAATTCTTTGTGTGTGCAGGGTGCATACATTATAAATCTATGTTCTCTTCTTATTGTTCCCTTCTGTTACTGCACCAGACTCTAGGTTAGGAACTGGGTCCTTAGGAACTTTGGTGTTGAACGAGTAGACATGACACATATTATTTATGGACAGCCAAGCTAATACGACTTTTGAGCTAAAACTAGAGGGCACACCCAGTGCTTTGGAAACAGAGAGCTGAAACACTATATTGTCTATGAGTGTGGGACAAATGCTTTCATGAAAAATACGGAATGTGTTATTGCTTTGAAGACATACCTCATGCCTTATGTCTCAGCCTACACTGCCCAGGCTCTTCCTCTCTCCACTCCAGGGCCCTACACCCCCCTCTCCTGATCCATCATGGCATTAATGACCTACATTTCATTCCCTCAAATGTCTAGCTAATCTAGTGACTTAGTGAAGTGTTGATGACCTAGGTTACCTCCAAGAAAATACATCTCCATATTGCCATGAAACCTAAAGCTAACAGAAGCAATCAACAAACAAAAACAACAAAAACATTGTTGAAGTCTAACAGCTCCAGGTTTCCGTTATGGTCTTGCTATTTACTAGCTGGAGGACTTGTGGCAACATTCTTGACTTCTTTGGGCTTCAGTATTCCTATCTGTGCAGTAGAGCTAAGAGAAGCTCACCCTACAAAGTCGTGGTGAGAATTACATAAACCATACCTGGAAATGTAGAATCACTCAGTATTCCACCCCCCTCCATCCATTATTAATCCAAAGGCATTACTACAGTGGTAAAGATTTGTGCATTGCCATATAAAGATGATATGAAGAACATAGTCTGATTTGGTGTCTGTCATATAACACTGAGCAGGTATGCATTCAAGCCTACATCATCACTTGCCACATTCTTAAAATAGCCTCATAACTGCCCTCCTTGATTCAACGTTTGCTACCTCCCTCTGACCCATTCTCTCATCCTCATAAAACATAAGTAACATCACACATGGCCTTCGCTAAAGCCCTTCAGTGAACTCCCTTTACACTAAGAATTATATTCTCTCTCCCGTGATCTGGCTTTTTGCTTTCCCATCTCATCTTTTACTTCCGTCCCCAAACCCTGACTCCCCTTTATGCACAGTGTGCTTTCAACGTGTGTGCATGTGCAATGTGGGGGTTAATCCAGATAACATATGCAGAGCACATATCAGGAGCCCTGTAATGGTGTAATTTTTTTTCCACATGTGAACTTACTTAATGTCAATCAACTTATGAGGAACATACTATTATTATTCCAATTTTGCAAATGACGAAACTATGGTTCAAAGAGATGAAGAAGTATGAAGTTAGCAACTGTCAGAGCCTGGATTCCAACCTGTCCCATCTGATTTAACCTGTTCTGTGTGTGCTGAGCACTTTCACAAGGGCTGCCCCCTTTCTCATGAGGATCTGATGTTCAGCTGTCAGGCAGGTGGTTGGCCTTTCCTAACAGGTTCCTCCCATTAGCTAGTCTCCCCTAAACAACCTGCTACTTCCTTCATAATTCACCTCCCAACTCCCAAGAATTTGATTCTTGGTTGTTTCCCGATGTGTTCATAGTCCAGCTCTCCAGCATGATAGCGACTCCCACGAGGGCAGGGGCCAGATGTGTATTAACCACCTCATTAATTCAGAGCCCCACACTGGGCCCAGAACATTATGCTGCCCAGAAACACCTGTGAAATGACTTAGTGACCCAGTAAGGAACCTGTGCCCAAAGGTAATACTACTGATTGTCCCCTGACTTCCTGCCACATCACCTGCCCCCAACTTTGAAAAGCCTGGTTGCTCAATCACACGCTCAGCCACTTGGGACATGATGCCTACAGGACCCACATACACATGTTCACCAGTGCATAAGTGAGAGGGCCCCTTTAGAAAGCAAAGAATTGGTCTGGTGGAGAGTGAAAACTTTCCTCCTAAGACCACCAACAGCTAATGAGAGAAATATTTCGCCAATCTAAGAGAACTCGGGCAAACACCCTGAACCTTTGCAATATGGGGTCACACCCAAAATGCATCAGCCATTTCTCAGAAGGAGAAACAGGAGGTTAAAAAAGAAAAAAAATGTTTATAAAAGAATTAAAACCTTCCTCAGCTGAATACTTAATACTTCCTCCCAGTATGGAGCTGTGTGAAGTACCCAGCATTCCCAACTTCACTTGGATAAGCAGATTTCAAATGAAAATAATAAAGGCCCATATTTTTAAATTGTGGCTCTTAAGAAAAACAATTCTATTATATGCTGCTTTTTCCTTTTTAGATCTTATTGTAACCTCTTTGTCGCGATTCTCTCGTTCAGCACTTTCAGGACTTAGTTTGTGGTGTGGAGTCTGGTTATGGACATGAACACCTTCCTCATGTCTTACAAGCAAATTGAAAGAAGATTCTCTTTAAAAATACGAAGGAAAGAAAAAAGAAAAGAAAGCAAAAGAAGAGAAAAAGAAAAAAAAAAGAAAAGAAAAGAAGTAAAATGGAGTGTGTTGGAAGGTGTGTAGAGATAGGCCCCTACTGGCAGGTGGAAAAGTGTGTAATTACCTCAAAATGTAGTTTTAAGGGCACCAAGAAAGTAACTGACAAAACTAAATGTATCTTCTTGCTCTTTATTGCTGCCTTTCTACACCACCCATAGAGATTTCTTATTCTGGATGAAGTAATCCATTCTCTAAGGGAAATAAAGGAACAAATTAGCATACATTGCCTGATTTAATGCTCTTGACAGTCCTGCAAAGTTCATATTTTTTCCCATTTGTAACATGGGGAAATCAAAGCACAGAAAGATTATGTACCTTGCCCAAAGGCATACACATAGACTTTTTTAGAGTAGACATGCATTGCCTTCCCCACCCTCACTATCTCCACTAAGTTCAAGTCCGCTATCCTAGTCTATTTCTGTGGTCTCATTTCTGTAAGACACACTTGTATTCAAAATTTGTTGAACCCCCTCAACATGGCAATGCCCGTGTTCAGCACAAGTAGACAGTGATAAACTCTATAGAAGTCCCTGCTCTCAAGGGCTAAGCTAAGAGACAGCAAACACACAATCACATATCCCTGGGAAGAGGGTAAGCACTTTGTGCTGGGGGTTCCCAAAGGAGGGATGCCTAGCCCTCTCTAGGAGGAGACAATGCTACTCCTGAGTCCTGAGGGCTGAGTGAAGATCAGGCAAGTGAAGTGTGGGGACAGGGCTTTGCCAGCAGAGGGAAGGAGCTGTCTGTGTGAGGCATGGAGAGGACATTGGGTCAGATCTAAGATCTGCAAGGATTCAGGTTTGTTGGCAGACTGGCTCTAGCAGTGTGCTCTCTGCACCAGCAGCCTTGGGAGCACCAGAAGCTTGTTAGGAGTTTCAGGTTTTCAGCCCTCACTACAGCCCAATGGAATCAGAAATTCTGGGCATGGGACCCAGAAATTTGAGTTGTTTTGAGCCCTCTAGGTGATTCTGCCAGCTGATGTCTGAGAAGCTCTGTGCTAAAGCACAGAATATCAGGCAGTAGGGAATCCAGAGACTGGGGACAGAGTCAGGACTTTTATGATGGAGCATCTTGTTAAAAATAATATGGGTTTCAATGTGGCCCTGAGGTCAACGGAAAAACAACTGTCAAAGTATTTTTAAGTAGGGAAAGTGTATGGCCAGTTCTGGTTTTTAGAACGAACTCTGTTTTTTTGAAAGTTCATCTGTATTGTTCGGTCAGTCCGCATTCCAGTCCTGGCTACCCATACCACTCCTCCCCAGTGGAGTTACCCAATTTCTTCTTTCAGCATTTCTTATTTTATCAACAATGCTGGCTAGAACACAGCTGTTAGATATTTACTTCCCAGAGTGGACAATTTCTTCCTCTTTCTCAAAATCAATGTTTAGGATCTCATTATCGTGAATTCAATTCAACTCAATTTGTAGTTCTTTAAGGTGGTTATACATTGGCAGATTTCTCTAGAATATGAAGGAGAGCCCATTTGGGGACCCAAAAAGTCTTCAGGATGAGGGCAGATCCTACAGCTCATAAAGCTCTCGTTTTAGGTCAAGATAAAACCAGCACACACTCCCTTCCATCCCAGTGGTGCTGAGAAATGCCAGTGCTGGCCGATGTCCCACTGGGCCCATAATTGCTGATCCAGCTGTCATAGCTTGTTTTCTGAGAAAGAAAGAGTTCTGGAGGCATACTCTGGCATATTTGATGGATGTTGGTAGCTTGTCAACAATCCAGCTAAAACAAGGGCTCCACTGAATAAAAGATTCCAAGCTAGAATCCCCAAGTGAGCTGAGAAGGATTCTGGCGTGGGCCCGTGACACAGACTCTATTTTCTCACAGACAGGAAAGCCCCAGCTCAGAGTTGACAGGACAAACCATTGATTCACCCTGAGACAATTAGTCCCATCAGACTCTTTGGCTGTTCACAGTAAACATGATTTTCAATATAATTACAGTATGAAGCTTAGCTCATGATACATTATATAAGAAAAATGATTATTATTCAGACCATACACTTGCACTGAGGACTCCAAGGCTTTGGCCAGCAAGCAATCCACAAACCACAAAGGTTTCCACAGTCAGCTCAAATTTACACAGATCTTCCACCAATCCTGACTTTCCCAGGCCTTATCAGAAGCTCCTGATAACCTCAGATGAACTATGAAAGCAATGTCAGTTTCCAAAGTTAGCGCTGACAACCCCCAAGAATCGCTTTCCTTATGGAACTTCTGACATTTCTATGTATGATAGCAGGGAATACACAGAATAGATCTCAAGAAGACAACATGAAAAACAGTCATAGTACAAAAAAAAAAAAAAAGGCAAAACTTTGAATTCCAATCCTAACTTTAGCAGATAGAATTTTTAGCTCTGACTGTCAGATGTGCCTTCTTAAAATGCCTAGTTTTTTTTTTGGATATCTTAGACATGTCGACAGCTCTGAGCACACTTAACATTTGTAGTTCAACTGGACTGTTCGCTAACTCCAAAGATTAGGCCCAAATAAAGTAATCATTTTAAGGAATTTTCTACTAATTAGTAGAGACCCAATAGCAATAATAATAATGATAATAATAATAATTACCATGATAATGATAATAATGGTAATTATTCAATAACCCTCTAAAAGCATTATAAATTCTGATAAGACATAATGATAATAATAATTATGATAATTATTATTATTATCATAATTATTATCATAAATAGGACTGGTGGCTCAGTCCATTAATTGTCTGCCTTTGGCTCAGGTCATAATCCCAGAGTCTTGGGATGGAGCCCCATATCAGGCTCCCTGCTCAGTGGGGAGCCTGCTTCTCCCTCTGCCCCTCACCCTGCTCTCATGTTCTCTTTTACTCTCTCTCAAATAAATAAATAAAATCTTTAAAAAAATTAAAAAAAAGTAGATATCCTTTGATTTACTTTTTCTTAAATTCACTGGCAGATATTGGGCATATTTTGCTCTTTGTGGTCACTATGCAGAGTTATGAGATGCAGATAATTGAGACATGGGTTGTTCTCTCCAGGGACTCAGACACAGTACCATGAAAACCCAGCACATGAATTGTTCTGGTGGAGAAAGAGGTGATAAAGGAAAGCATAATTATGGCCCCTACACCTTGTTCCCAAGTAGGGACCTGTGGGACTTCAAGGAAGCATTGGATAATTCAGCTGGGACAACAGCATGGACCAGGACTGATTAGAACCAGTTGGGACATGGGGTCACCCCAAGTAAAAGGCATAGGGAGGCCATGTGAAGTGGCAGGTTACAGCCACTGAGGTGCAACATATTAACAAAGTTTTGTTAAAGGAGTGCTGCTTCACAAATCTTATTCATAAGCTCCGAGAAGGAATGATCAAGGCAAAGGCTGATCCGAACATCCAGCCCTTGTTGTGTAAATAGCATAACACAATTATGAGCTGTCCCCTCACCTTATAGACCATCAATCATCTTCAGCCACAACGCACAAATGTTCCCTGTGAAAGGGTCTTTGTGCAAGGAGACACGTTTACATTGGAGTGACAAAAATGGAGAAAAGAGCTGCTATTTCCCACCCTAAAACTAGCTGGTATTTTTTTCTAAAATAAGATTTACCACAGTTTCAATTTAGCGGGTTACTGAATACTCCTTGCTAATGATTCTACCTGGATACAATCTGTGAAAGTGAGCGCGAGGAAATCAGTGCGGGGAACAAACCACTACAGTGACCATTTGGACAGAGTAAATAAAAATAAAAATTTAATTAAAACAACAAAAAACAAACAAACAAAAACTGTAAGGGGCAAGTCCTGGACGTTTTTGAGGAAACCCACTGCTGCATAAAGCGGTTGATCTCACTATTAATTCATTTTGCCACTTAAGGTTCCTTTAAAATCACAACCGTTAGCATCCGGGTACCAGGAATCAGAGCCATACACTCGGTCAAAGCACACAGCGAACAGCATAACATCAATTCACCAGGAAAAATCATTAGCTGGGAATTTCCCCTCCTTTGCTAGCCTTATAAAACACTTGGTTTACTCAACCTCCATGTTTAGAAGTATGTTTTGCCTTTTGTAGCGACTAAAAATCCTGAATTCCTATAGGGCAGGGATTGTTTTGTTTGTTTCTATACTCCAAGCCTAGCAGAGAGGGGAGCTACTGAGTAATGTTCACCTTCTGTTGAAGGACTTTTAAGATCTTCAATCAATAAGAAAATTTATTCCAGATTTATCAGAAAAGTTGCCTTAAGGTAGAATATCGCTGTGTTTTTGAGTTAATGTGTTCTTACTGCAGATATATATGTATATTGGTCTCTTCACAGAAGAGATTTTATTTTATTTTATTTTATTTTGGTTATTCTTCTATGAACTAAGAGAAAAGAAGAAGTTAACTAACTCAAATTTTTAGACCTTTCTGGACCCCAATTTCCTCTGCTACAGAATGAAAGAATTGCAACAAGAGATCATGGAGATCTCCAAGACTGGGGTCTCCAAGCCCTCAGCCTGACTGCTGTCATCCTGTCCCCTCCAGGGTTTGCATAGCTATAAACCTGGCCTTTTGAGGTCCCCTGTGATATGGGCCTTAACATGCCAAAGATGAAATTTACTACTTTGTGGCCTCTACCATGTAAGACAAATGGCCCCAGAGGATGAGAACAACAACAAAGTGAGCAGCTGAAGGTGGGATGACAAAGAGATTTATTTGGGGAAAGAGAATATGACTTCAGCTCTGAGGCTGATGAATTTTGGATGACACCACTTGGCCATAATTAACCAAATAGGGGCAAAGTCTTTTTTTGGGTGGAAGGAGGCAACTTGAGGTATAAAATAATGGTCGTAATTTTTAATGACATTGGGAAGCCTGACAGATCATTATGTCTTATCAGAATCTATAATGCTTTTTAAAATTAATTAGCTTCCCATATGGAAAAGAATTCAAGTAGAAGCCCCAGACAGAAGTCCATATAGCCTAAAGTCACCAGATGGTCTGATGAGGGTATATAAAAAAGTTTGCCTCTTTCCTCTGAGGTACAGGTGGAATGTGGTCCTGAATAAGAGGGGAAAGGAAAAATGGAGAGAAGTGTGGTGACCAGTGTAAATACAGATGAAGATAATGATGATCATAGCTAATACTTTTTGAATGCTTATCATATGCCAAGCACTCTTTCAGGCAATTTGCATATAGAAACAAGCATTATTTATACCTCTGTTTTCATTAAAACTGTGTCCACAGAAGACCCAAGATAGTCCAGGATTCTACAACCAGTATGCGATAAAGCTAGGTGTGCATCTCTGGCGGTGAGTACACCTATGCATCTAATATTACTGTATACTATCTTTAATAGTGTCTATATTTCATTTTAAACCCTCAAGATTTGCAATCACAGGCATGAAAATGACAACATAGATAAAGAATGAAATGACTCTCATAGTTAGAAGAGGAATTTGAGAATAGGGATTTAAATTCTGGCTCCATATAACAATCACCCAAGAATAGCAAAAAATCACTTTTGCTGGGCCTCTACCCAGAGATTATGCCTTAGTTAGTATTTAGAAATAGCATATCCCCCAGGTGATTCTTATGTAAAGTTAAGTTTGAGAATGCAGGGACACCAGGGTGGCTCAGTCGGTTAAATGGCTGCCTTCAGCTCAGGTCATGATCCCAGCGTCCTGGGATCAAGCCCTGCATTGGGCTCCTTGCTCAGCAGAGAGCCTGCTTCTCCCTCTCCCTCTGCCTGTCTGCCATTCCCCCTGCTTGTGCTCTCTATCTCTCTCTCTGTGTCAAATAAATAAATAAAATCTTAAAAAAAAATTGAGAATGCAGGTAAGGAATAAAGAAGTAAGGAGCTCCTGGATTGGGCAGTAGCTAAACTCTGTCCCTGGACATGTTAGCTATGTATGCTCAGGAATTGAGGGTTGCTCACTTTGGGCATTGTGAATAAAGCAACAATATGGGCATTAGGAGACAAAATATGATGCTTTCTTTCTAATAAGATTTTCCCATGTCATATGATTAAATTCTTTCAGATTTATAATGAAAAGCCCAAGGATATAGGAACAGTACAGAACCAGGTTCAAAACCTGTCTCAGAAGCCCACTGGTTGTGCCATTTTGGGGAAGTTGTTCATTCAATAAATTCAATTGTTATTAATTGAAATGGGCCTCATTCTGTGCTATGAATGGGTATGTAAGTAGATATGGCCCTTGATCTTATGGAGCTTGAAAACTGGTAGGTGAGACAGGTAATTCATAATGAAATACACTTGTAAATAGCTACTAGATATCTATATTGATCTCTTTAGTTCTATCCTTTTCTCTCTTTCTCTCTTTCTCTCTTTCTCTGTGTGTGTATATGTATGTATTCATTCTATATGGTGAATGTTTGTATCTCCTCAAAATGCATATATTGAAACATGATCTCCAGTGTGATGGTATTTGGAGGTGGGATTTTGGGGAGGTGATTAGATCAATGGGATTAGTTCTCTTATAAAAGAGAGGCACAGAGTTCCCTTGTCCCTTCTGCCATGAGAAGACAGCCATTTATGAACGAGGAAGTGAGCCCTCACCAGACACCACATTCATTATGCCTAGATCTTGGACTTTCCAACCTCCAAAACTGTGAGAAATAAATATCCATTCTTTATAAGCCTTTATAAGAGTTGAGCTCAAGAAGGCAGAGGGGGTGAAACCATATGATAGTTGTCTTTCTCTGCTTGACTTATTTCATTTAGCATAATCTACTCCAGTCCCATCCATGTCAGTGCAAAATTTGGGTATCCATCCTTTCTGATAGCTGAGTAATATTCCATTGTATATATGGACCACATTTTCTTTATCCATTCATCTGTTGAAGGACATCTTGGCTCCTTTCACAGTTTAGCTATTGTGGACACGATGAATGGGGGACAAGAACCCATTTGAGGACCCTGAGATAGGAGGCAGCATGGCATGATAGAAGGCAGAACAGAAGCCAACAGTACTTGAGCCCAAGTAGGGAGGGGGGGACATTGTGGGTTGGTGAGGTCAGGGAAGTATGTGAAAGCCAGATCCTCCAGGGCCTCTTCATGCACATGACTTTGGTTTTGTTAAGTGCAGGCAGAAGCCAGTGAAAGGTTTTCAGCAGGGTATGGCTCAACTCTGAATTTTATGACAATCCTGCTGACTGTTGCAGAGATAATGCTGAAGACTAAAGAAAGAAAAAAAAAATTGAAAGTGGATTGCTGAGTTAAAAATCCAGGTGATAGGAGATGTAACTGAATCAGGCTGGAGGAAAAGAAATGGACATGTTTGTGATGAATTTTGGAAGTAATACTGATAGAACTCTTGCTGATGGATCTGCTATGGTAAATAAGGGAGAGGAGAGATTTAAAGAAAGTTCCCGTGACTGGTTTGGACAACTGGTGTTATCTACTGAGATACGGAAGTCCACTAAAGTACAAGGTCTTCTCCTGTTACAATTGCTACTGCTAAATAATTCCATAGAAAACCAAGAAAATAATTTTTAACATCCAGAAGAAACTGAACATGGCTAGAGGGCACAAGTTTTTTTAAGAGTTCCCTTTGGGATATGTTAAATTTGAGCTATTTATGACATAACCAAATTGAGATATCAATCAGGCAAATGAATATATATTTTTAGAGCTCAGAAGAAATATTTGGCTTAGGATGCAAATTACTTATCTAAAAGACACTTCGCCTTTATAAATTTCAGTCTCTCTTTGTATAGTGCATAGGAATAGTCAGTCATTCTTATTTGAAAGACTGTTGGGGTTTGGAGTGTGTTGCACATACTGAGCATATTAAATGGCAGTGGGGAGGGGGATGTCGATGATGATGGTGACATTTCTAATAGAAATTGTAATTTAATGTTGGAAAAGTTGCCACCAACAGGGAAGATACTGGCTTTCTCTCCCAAAAAGAGTCGCCATTAATCACAACTCAGAATAGTGCTCTTCATTCCCCCACCTCTTCTTTTGTAGTCTCAACAGGAGATGAGTTATCTTGCACAATTCTATATTGACATCTTTATTTCAAGCATGCATCTTTACATCAGCAACTCAATGATGTAGCAGGACCCATGTCTTTTACTTGGTTCATCCACAGAAACGTGTTTGGCCAAAAACGAATCAAACTAAAAATTGATCAGAAGGAGAAAACACCCATGCAAAATTCAAAAACCAGATACCCCATCTGACAACAGTGGTGACACAGGAGGAAAAATGGTAATGGAGGAGGTATTCAAGGATTCTTATGAGAATATAATGTAGCAAGCTTGGTTGCCAAACATCCATACATGGAAAATGTGTCAGAGCCATAATGAACTCGGTGCACAGCAAGAAGAGAGTATAACGTGTTCAGAATAACTATCTAGAAGGATGTTAAAAATTATTTTCTTGGTTCTCCATGGAATTATTTAGCAGTAGCAACTGTAACAGGTGAAGACCTTGTACTTTAGTCTTTGTAGAATGCCATGGGAGAACACATTTGATCCTATTCTTGAGCACAGAAAGAACCTGAACGCTGCTGAGAACTGAGATCCCAGTGGTAGTAGAGACAAGAGCAGAACATATCTGAATGTGAAAGAGGCCCTTTGTCTAATAGAGGATAAGGTTAATGTTTCCCCAAAAGGCAACATGTAGTAGCAATACAGGGATTTCCTCTATAGATACACAGCTACATTCATACTAGTACTAACTGTCAGTTACACAGACTATTGACTATATACTCTGCTCTATGCTTGATACAGAATAACTCTGAAGTGACGGCATAGTCTTTAAAGTAATTACAACTGTGATTTGCAGATGAGAAAACAAAAGCTCAAAGAAGTCAACAGGATTTGCTGGGAGGTACATGTTTTCAAGAACAGACCATTTGTTCCATTGTTTATATCTGAGCATACAAAAGAATCAGTTGCTTTGAACTTCCTTGTGACCATGGCGAAAAGATGGCATTGGTGACATGAAAGCAATGGGAACTTCCATAAAAAGAGACAGTCACCCTGGAATGTATAAAAGGGAGTGAAGGCAGGGCACACCTGTGTGGCACAGTTGGTTAAAACATCTGACTCTTGGTTTTGGCTCACATAGTGATCTTAGGGTCCTGGGATAGAGCCCTGTGTCTGTGCTCAGGTGGGAGTCTGCCTGTCTCTCTCCCTCTGCCCCTCCCCCCACTTGTGCGCTCTCTCTCTCTCTCAAATAAATAAAATCTTTAAAAATAAATAAATAAAAGGGAATGAAGGTGATGAAGAAGAAAAGATTTTTAAAACATTAATACTTAAGGAAAATGGAGATATGCTTTTACTTTTCGAGATTTTAAGGCAGCATAATACCAGAATAGCCTAAGGAGGCTCTAAACACATTCAATTTGGGAACTGCAACTACTGATAATCTCACTTATTCAAGGAGAAAATGAGTATATTAAAGAAACCCATGTATAAGGAAGACTCCAATAAGCTCATAATTTTTATTACTTATATATATACATATACACACACACGCAAGAGAAAGGAGGCCTTCATTAGAAAGAGTATTATAGAAAAAAGTATTATAATTTGAAAAGAATACAATAAAATACAATAAAATAAAACATGCAATAAAAACTTTCAAAAATGAGTGAGGATGGCTAGCCTCTAGATCTAAAAATTAAATACACATTAAATATTCATGGAGAGGGCGCCTGGGTGGCTCAGTTGGTTAAGCGACTGCCTTCGGCTCAGATCATGATCCTGGAGTCCCGGGATGGAGTCCCGCATCGGGCTCCCTGCTCAGCAGGGAGTCTGCTTCTCCCTCTGACCCTCCCCCCTCTCATGTGCTCTCTCTCTCAAATAAATAAATAAACTCTTTAAAAGAAAATAAAATAAAAAGCACACGTGTAGTAAAGAATACTACATAGCTGGGGCGCCTGGGTGGCTCAGTTGGTTAAGCGACTGCCTTCCGCTCAGGTCATGATCCTGGAGTCCCTGGATCGAGTCCCACATCGGGCTCCCTGCTCGGCAGGGAGTCTGCTTCTCCCTCTGACCCTCCCCCCTCTCATGTGCTTGCTCTCTCTCATTCTCTCTCTCTCAAATAAATAAATAAAATCTTTAAAAAAATATATTCATGGAGCATACAGCAGTTTTCAGACACTTATCTAGGTCCTGGGTAGCAGAAAGGTAGGACATGATCCCATCTTATAGAACAGACCAGTGATTAGGTGGGGAAGCACCAGGTAACTTGAATTTAACAAGATAAAACCTAGAACTGAAACATAAAACCTAAAAGGGGATCACATGACAAGGTCCAGGAGGCAAAAAGATTTCAAAAGTAGGTGATATTTGATCTGGCTGTTGAAGGGCAATCAGAAGTCAGCCTGGTGAAGGAGAAGGAGGATTAAAAAAAAAAAAAAGAGGCAGCTGCAAATATGAAAACACGGAATCTGGAGAAAAGCTCATGTCTTTGTAGGGAACTGTACATGTACACCCGGTGGAAGTTGAATATAGGGGATGCAGCAAATGAGAGGTGCAGAGAACTGTGGGCTCCTCCAAATACTATGAGGAGCCCTTGAAAGGTGAGTCAGTGCTCCTCTCGGGAAGGTCTTAGAAGCAGGGAGATCACCAGAACAGCTGCTGAGGTGCTGGTTGAGGAAAGGGGAGGGACAAGCACGGCTAAGGGTAGGCAGGCCAAGGCACATAGGTACCAGGACCCACAGGATCACGTGACTGAGGTTTGCAAAAGAAATCTGCAGGCATGGGATTTTCAAGCCAGGTTTGAAGAAAGAAAGAAGAGGGCCAAAGAAAGCAAATGAAACAGAACAAAACTTCCCATTGGGGTCGACTCTGCAATGTTGATGGATGACTGAAAGACAGTGAGGGAAGGCCTGCTTTGACTTCTCCAGCAGGGAGAATGCTTTTCAACGTGGAAAGGGTGGACTATATTAAGAAGGAAGTGAAGCCCAAGAGAGCTCAGAAAAGAGGAAGTTCTATCTCTTACTATCACTGCCTTCCTTCCCACAGGCCAGATGAATTTTTTAAGCTACTGCAAGAAAATGCTGGGGCAGAGAGAGGCAAGTGTCTTCATTTCCCACTTTCCTGTCATTGCCTCTTATACACTAAAACAACAAAACCCGGAGGCCTTGCCCCTGCCTCCCTATGTACCGGCCCCTCCTACTGCCTGGGGATCCTCTCTGTGCTGGGGAAGTCACTACTCAACTTTTGAGAGCCCGCTGAGGTAGACGATATCTCCTGAATCTTTCTGATACCAACAGTGACACTTGCTTACTTTGTCCTCTCTCTCCATTTGGCTCCCTTCTAAGATTCCTACCAGGCACATTCAATCCTTTTTGGCATTTTTTATTTACATGCTCGTTACCCCATCTTGGACTCTCAGCGATGTCAATCATTCAACAAATGCTTACTGAAAGTGTACTGCATACCCAACATACCTGACAGGCACAGTGACTGCCTTTTCGAAGTCTAGACTCTAGTCTAGTCGGAGAAGGCATAGGTCAAAGAAAAAATTATATAATTAATTAATTATATGCAATCACACAAAAAAATGCTTCAAAGAAAAAAGAAATACAGGACTTATAAAAGTCCAGGAAAAGACCTTGTTTATTTCTTATATCCCTTAGGGCTCTGCATGATACTTGGTGTATCTTTTTTTCTTTTTTAGGCTTTTATTTATTTATTTGAGAGAGAGAGAGAGTGAGAGATAGCACAAGCAGGGGGAGAGGCAGAGGGAGAGAGGAAGGGAGAAGCAGACTCTCTGCTGAGCAGGGAGCCCAACGTGGGGCTCGATCTCAGGACCCCAGGATCATGACCTGAGCTGAAGTCAGACGCTTAACCTACTGAGCCACCCAGGTAACCCATGCTTGGTATATCTTAAGTGCTAAATAAAGTTGTGAACTGAATGAATAAATGAGGGAATGAATGAATGAATGAATGAATGAATGAATATGCAGGTATTTCCAAATGTTAAAACTTGAAGTCTTAAGAAATTACAGAACTGTAAGTTCTACCAATCTTGAGCAACATACTCAAATGGAATTTTGAGAAAAGGATTTATAAGCCCATAGGAAAAAAAAAACAGTTCCCCAGAAACTACAGTGGGTGTATTAACAAGTAATTTCAGAAGAATTACATGGTTGCCCATGCTGAGATTGGACTGATATATGTATCCATTCATTCCACAAATATTTATTAACTACTTATTTGTGCCTAAGGGGTACTGAGACTTAACAGACAAGGTGCCTGTTCTCATGGAACTTATATTCTGGTTCAGGGATTTGGGGAGGCAAACAACAAACAAATAAGCCAAAACAAAAGAACATGATTCTGGTTTGTGATAGGCACCAGGAAGAAAATAAAATCACATCATATAGCCAGGGGATGATGGTTGATGCACAGGAAGTAGGGCAGGAGACTTTAGAGAGGTGACCAGGGAGGACTTCTCTGAGGAGGTGGCATCAGAATAGAAAATTGCATTGGCTGAAGGAACTAACTATGTAAATTCTTGGAAAGAGCTATTCTGTGCTTAGGGAAGAGAAAGTGCAAAGGCCCTAAGGTAGAAAAAGCCCGGCATGTTCCAGGAATAGCAAGAAAGCCTCTAAGGACAGAAAGAAGTAAAAGGAATTTTAAGAGATTGGCATGGAGCATCCAAGAAGAAACTTTACTTGCCAGAAAGGAGTCTCAATTTTATTTTAAGTGAAGCAGGCAGGGGAATGATGCAATTTTATCTCTTTTTTATAAAGATCACTTTGGCTGCTGCCTGTTAAATAGGTCTGGGGACACTGTGGCAGGGAGCAGGAAGTCCAGCTGGAAGTCTATTTAAATACGCAAGGTGAGTACCAGAGGCTTCAGCTCTGGAAGCAGGAGAAGTACATGGATTTGGGATGTGTTTTGGAGGACAGAGCTGACTGAGCTACTATGAACTGTAAAGAAGTTGAGACCGAGCCCTGAGATTTAGCATAGGTCACAGTGAACTAGAAGGGAAACCAGGTTTTTAAAAAGTGGAAGTGGCTAATTGAACCAAATACTACTGAGAGGTTGAGTGAAGGAGAAATATTAGAAGTGACAATTGGAGTTGGCGATGTGGAGGTCACTGGTGGTCTTGACTAAAATAGTTTCTGTGGGGCATTCTACATTAGTCAGGGTTCCCCAGAGAAATAGGACTAGGTGATTGATGATGATGATGATGATAGATAGATACATAGATAGATAGATGATAGATAGATAATAGATATGCAGATAGATGATAGATGATAGATATAGATAGATAGATAGATAGATAGATAGATGATAGATAGATAATAGATGATAGATGACGATAGATGAGAGAGGGAGAGAGAGAGAGATGATAGATAGAGGTACAGATACAGATACAGATATAGATATATTACAAGGAATGGCTTACACAATTGTGGGGGCTGGCTAGACAAGTTTAAAATTCACCTGTTATGTCAGGTCAGGAGGGGCAGGCCAGAAACTCTGGCAGGAGCTGAAGCTGCACAGCACAAGTAGAAATTCTTCTTCTTCGGGGAAACCTCAGTTCTGATCTTAAAACCTTTCAACTGACTGAATCCAGCTCACCCAGACATCAAGGCTAATCTCCTTTACCTAAAGTCCAGTGATTGTAGATGTTCACCACATCACAGAAACACCTAAATTCGTGTTTGCTTGAGTAGCAAGACTGCAGCCTAGCCAAGCTGACACTTTAAACTGAACACCACATGTGTACAGACTGAATAGAATCAATCGCAGTGTGCCAGGAGGTGAGCAGGTAGAGTCAGTAACCACGGACAAGATTTGGAGAGAAGCTATTCTGGGAAAAGAAAGGTGGAGAGGGAGAAGTAGCTGCTAAGTAGGGCCATAGGGCTTTTGTTGTTGCTGCTTTGTATGATAGCTTGTCCAGCAAAGTTTTATATTTTTAGGAATGATCCAGTCGAAATGGGGGATAAGATGATGTTGAAAGAGAGTTGGGATCCAGAGGACAGGCTGAGATGTGTTTTTAGATAGAAATGAGGGATGCGTCCCCCCCCCCTTTCCCCCAGGAAAAAGCATCAAAGCACCGGGATTAGTGACTGAAAAGGACCAGGTCCTGGCTTGAGGATGGTCATAGACCTCTGGGTCCAGCAGCTCCCCCAGGTGGCTAATATCCCATCACTCATACTAGGTACCAAAAGGTAACTTCTCCCCTGAGGGGATGCATTCATTAGGCAAGGAGTCTACCTGGAGAGGAATCTATGTAGTACTGGGCTATTCCAAATCAGGGTCTGTTAGGTTGGTCAAGAATTGGGCTTTACCAGATCTGTGGACTTCCTAATATTGTAGAAAAGTCTACTTATAAAAAATGTTACTGTGGGCACTTTTCCTTAAGAGAGGGTCCTTTACTGCCATCAGATTCTCAAAGGGATCCAGCAACAGAAAAAGCTGAAGATGCTGCTCAAAGGTCTCTTTCACCCTACAGTGTGCTATTTAACTTGATGCTCTGAGTCTTTCTGTGCACGCACACAGAACAATGTGCGTGAAGAGCAAGGACAACAGGCTGGACTGGCAGAAAACAATGAGGACAAGTTAAATAGTAATAAGATTGTTACACCTAAATAGATTGGTGAAGTTATAATATAAATAATCTTTTTAACTTCAGCATGAAAGCTTCACGTTGTACTTAAAAATAAACCTCAGAGTAGTGACAACTGTTATCAAGAGAAAAGGTAACAAGAGACTCTGGGTGTGCCAGATATCCCCGGATAGGAAGCATATACCCTCATAGACATTCTATGCTTTGTGGAAGGCAGTGTCTCCCTAGCCTAATGGTTTGTTGATGTATCTGTTGTATTAACACATTCTTTCTGGAAGTGCTTGTTCAGGATAAAGACAATCATTTCACAAGTAAATCCCCTCCATGCAGAAATGTATTTTTACTAGACACTCTGTGTCCATAGCTTCCATAGGGAGCTTGTTAAATACTCAGCTTTCTGGGTCCCTATGCCCAGAATCCTAATCCAGGATGTATAGGACATGACTAGGCAAATGCATTTTTAAGGACAACTCCAGATGATTCTGATACAGGCATTCAGTTGACAACATTACAGAAAATAGTACCAGCATGTAACCAAATAGACACTTCAACAGGACTTGTTGAACTAATTTTAGTGGTAGCAATCACATGTGTTCATTTACTGGAAGTCACTGGGTTTTGGCATATAAGCAGGAGGTGTCACTGCTAAAGTAGAAAAATAATTTATGATGATGCAATTTTAGATTTAAATATAAAATGTATAGGGGAGAATTATAGGAAAGATTACATTTCTTGCATAATTGTTACTTTATTCTAGAGTGATTGCCAGCTCTACCCATGTTTACAACCTTTCTTATTTGCAAGATTAAGCACCACTTCTACATTCAGTACCAACAACTCACAGACAAATGGATGGCCAGCATAATTCCAGGAAAGAAGCATTCCCTGGGTAACACTGGGTTGAAACGTTCCCTTTCCTCCTCTTCTAGAACATGTGAAGAGGGAGAACCTTTTTTCCTCATGGTTTTGAAGGAGGGGCGAATTTATAATACCTCACCCCAATTCTGGGAAAGAATGGAGCTCAGATTACTCTTCTACTTCAAGGACCAATGATGCATAAACTCCAAGAGCTCTTAAAACTTTGAACTTTGTGTTGTTAAGCTCTTATCATGTTATCACCACAGAGTTCCTTCATTCCTACGCAGAAGGGTTTTTTACATTTTCAAATGTGCAGAAGTTATTAGAGACTTGAAAGAACGTTAAAACAATTGAGATTGCCATCTCAATGGCAATTGAGACTGCCATCTCAATGGCAATTGAGACAAACTGGTTCTACTCAATTGTAGATAAACTAGTACCATGTGGGGAAGGCTGCTCACAACACACCAGCATGATGGTACATTTATACACTTACTATAGGAGCATCCATAGACCTCCACCCTCATGCCAATCTTTCCACTTGGATTCCATTCTAGGGGCACAAAGCGAACGAAGCGGGCTCTCACTGAGTGCAGTAACTTGTGGTGCATCACGCTGTCAGCATTCATGTTTCCTGCAAAGGTCTGCAGAGAGAAAAGGAGGCTCAGTGAGGTCTATGATACTATTGCATCTCATTCCCATGCCCAAGCTCAAAGCATCATTGCAAATCCGCATATGTTACTCCAAGAAAATCCTCAAGTTCTCACATATGTCAAATAGAATCTGACTCTCATGAAAATTCTGAATTTAGCAGAGGGAGTTTCTCAAAGAATAATGTATACCTCTATTAGATGCATTGAAGCTACCACCCACCCAAAACCAGCTCAAATGCTGAAGATAACTGAAAAACAATAAGGGTGACAGCCAACTTCTCATAAGAAATGGTGGAGACCAACCAATGCTGAAAGTAGGACACCATCAACCTGGCTTTCTATACCCAGCAAAAATAGCTTTCAGTTCTGAAGAAAAAAATAAGCATAGTTTCATTAAACAAAAGCTGACATAATTTATTGCCTACAGACCCCCACTGCTAAGATTGCTAAATAAGTTCTACAATCTAAAGAAACTGATTCAAGATAGAATTGTCAAGTTACAGGAAAGAAGGAATGAAGAGTACTCAAAGGGATAAATATGTGGGTAAAAATAAAAGACTAGCTTTCTTTCTTTTCCTAAACTTCTTAAGTTAATGCACAGTTTAAGGGAAACATAAAAATGTATTGTGAGATTTATAACATATATAGAAGTAAACATATGTCAATAAAACTATGAAAGATAGGATATAGGATAAATAGAATTACACCAGTATAAGGCCCCACAATTTATGTAAAGTGATATAATAGCAATTTGATGTAAACCATGATAAGTTAAAGATGCATAAAAATAAACCAAAAAGGTATAGCCACAAAGCCAATAAAAGAGAAAGGATGGAATATTAAATGATAACAATAACAATAATAATAATAATAATAATAATAATAAAACAAGAACAACAAACCAGCAACAAAAATCCCAGTTTAACACAAAATAAGACAGGAAAAGAGAAACAAAGGAATAAATCACAAAGAAGAAAAAGAAAAAAAGGAATTTCTAATAGACTTAATTTTAAGAAACATAATTACATTAAAAGAAAAATGAGTTACAACTCTAAAGAAAAGTTAGAAATTGTTAGCCTGGACAAAACAGTAAGGCTCATCTGTGTACTTTGTATATGATACTTTTTTTTTTTAATAGTAAAGATACTGACAGGTTAAAAATAAAGGATGGGAAAAGATATTACATGCAAACAGTAGGTATACAAAACCTGGAATTTTTGTATTAATATCAAAGAGGCTATATTGCAAGATAACAACTTCTCAAAATTACAAAGGGTCAATTCATCATGAAGAAAAAACAAAAACAAAAACAAAAAACAAAACTGAATGTGTTTGCTTCTAAACAGAGATTTGAAATACAAGAATCAAACCCTGACAGAAACAAAAAGGGAAGAAACACAGCAGTGACAGTTACAGTTGACTTTTAATATCTTCCCTCATAACTGATGGAGCAAGTGGGAGGAAAAGCCAGTGAGGATATAGAATATTCAAACAGTGAAACCAACCTAATTACTCTTCATAGAAGATTGAACCACTGCAGATTAGATACATTGTTTTCAAGCACACATGGAACATTCACTAAGAAAGACCCTATTCTATACCATAAAGAACTATACTTTGTTTTCTGACCACAATTAAGTTCAGGATTAATAATAATAAATTATTTAGGAAACCCTCAAGTGTTTGGAAGTTAGTCAACACACTTCTAAATTACCTATAGGTCAAAGAAGAAATCAAAATGGAATCTAGAAAATAGTTTGAATTGAATAATGATAAAAACACTTTTATCAGCATTTCTGGAACACAGCCAAAGGAGACCTTAGAAGAAAGTATGTGGCTCTAAATGCTTTTTTACATAAAAAGAAAGAAGTCAAGTTAAAAAAAAATCTACATTTCCATCCCAAGATGTGAGAAAACTAGTAAATCCAACTCAGAATATTAGTAGATTGGATTACTACTCAGTAGTAAAAAATAACCAATAGCACCTACAACAAACCATGTGTTGAGCAAACGAAGCCAGCTCTGAAGAGGGCATACTGCATGATTCTATGTTCATGAAGTTCTAGAAGGGGCAGAACTAAGCTCTGATGATAGAAACTGGATCAGTAATTTTTTTTTTTTTTTGATGATGGGAGACAGAAAAAGACTACCAAGCCCATCCATCAACTCACTTGAACAGAATATCCTTGTGAGATAGAAAATCTGTATTATCTTCATTTTAAAAATAAGAGAACTTAATTTTGGAGAGTTTAAATTGGATCATAAATCCTAAATCACGAAATTACCAAGTTGAGACCGGATTACAGAGACTCTGATGAAAGTCCAGTGACTCTGATTTAATTCCCATTATCACCGCATATGTCGGGTTTCTGAAACCAAGTATTGCCCCTGGCACAATAATAGCTCCCAGTTTTGTGGGGCTGCTCCACACCAGACACGTCCTAGGCCGGCCTCTGCATATTTTAGCTCACTGCACATATCATCAGGAAGGTTGAGCCAGCTTCCTCACTAAGGAGGCACCCCCACCCCCGCACATGTACATTCAAACTTTCTGAACTTGCAGTACATCTTATAATTGTGTAGCCAGCCCATATAGGGCTCCCCACCTCACCAGCAAACCCTGGGAATCAGAGAGTTTAATTTTGAACGTCATTATATATAGTATTTCTCAGAATAGTTTGTTTTGTTCTCATCCCACATCAAGCAGTAACATACTGAATTTGAGCACAGACCTTTTACTGTTGTCATACTGTTGGATAAATGGCATCATCATCATCATTATTATTATTGTTATTTTTATTATTATAAAATATCATGCATATGGTTCTTGACAAAACTGTTCATTGATTTTGTTCCTACATAAGAACACAGCGCACTAGGTAATCTTTCTTCCCCCATGTCTCCCCCTATAGTTAAAGAAATGTAAGGATCACAGAAGTTCAGTTCCTGTGTGCTTATAAGAGAAAGCAACCACATAGAAGGGGGCTCACCAGGGAGAGCATGGAGGAGAATGCACAAGAAAATGAGAGTGCTTGAGTCAGCATTCAGCAACTTCCACTTAGGCATTCATTCCCTGACAGTAAACAGCATTTTGGCTTCTGAATGGAAGAATCGTTGGTCATACTGAAGGTGCTGATGTTCTTCGTACTCTTTACTAGGCAGCTAAATAGAGTAGGCACAAACTAGGAGTCTAAGATGGGACAGTAACTGACACTTATCAGTGGAAAGTAGAAGGATCTGGGTTAGCTGCCACCAGAGCAACTCACTTGGCTTCAACAAATACATCACATCACAGCCAACCCCACTGATGACTTGGAATGGCAGCAAGATCGTAATCAACCAGGTATCATAGGGAAGATGTCATTAATTTGCCTAACTGCAGTCTGAGCAATAACTAACAAGAGCAACAACCAAATTCTGCCTCTGTAACCTTGACAGGGAATATCAGGAATCCTCAGGGAGACCTATTTCAAGTCTGGTGCTCTGCCAAACACCATGCTGTCTAGGGGTCTCTTTTAAAAGAAGCAGTAGAGTGGGAGAGAAAGGAGATGAACTTGGAGGGCTAATCCTAACCATCCTTGTGATTCGCTCTGTTGTCCCCATACTAGGACTGTAATTCCTTTGGGGATATAGACTGTATCTTTATTTTAAACTGGAATGCATAGTGCATGGAACACAGTATTTCTTTAAAGATTTATTTTATTTATTTGACAGAGAGAGAGAGACAGCTAGAGAGGGAACACAAGCAGGGGGAGTGGGAGAGGGAGAAGCAGGCTCCTGGCTGAGCAGAGAGCCCAATGCGGGGCTCAATCCCAGGACCCTGGGATCATGACCTGAGCCGAAGGCAGACGCTTAACGACTGAGCCACCCAGGCACCTCGGAACACAGTATTTCTTAAAGGTATGGTTGAAATGGCATTCAGTAACCTAAACCAAATTTGTGCATTGTAGTAATCTCAGAATCAGTGAATTACAAACAGCACCTTGACATAGCTCCCACGGTTATTAGTAAGTTGCTGAATTCACTGAGTGAATGAATGAGCAAAGGAGCGCAACTTTTTTGACTCTTGGTTTTCTCATCAGGAGAAGAGTAAAAATAAAATCTCCAAGGCAGTTGTGAATATTACATTAAATGCTATATGCATATGACAGTACACATAGTAAACTCTCACAGATACAATACATTCACACAGAGAGAAAGAAATTTCAATCACTAATTCTTGCATAAAAATATCTTTGTGTGAGAGTATATTCTAAAGCAGTGACTTTATTAATACTCTCAAGCCCCATGCAAGGCATTTGTCAATCATACTTAAATTTTCTGAATGACATTCAAAGGGTTTTCCCAGGAGGAAAAAAAAAAAAAAAACAGTACAAACTAAAGCTAAGGAAGGACTAGCAGCTCAGAGCTAATTAGAAATACATTTTTTTAATTTAATAAGATATATTTAATAAGGCAGAGGGTAATTAAAATGCAAACTGCAGAGTTAAAACTAAAATTGATAGGGGCGCCTGGATGGCTCAGTCGTTAAGCGTCTGCCTTCGGCTCAGGTCATGATCCCGGGGTCCTGGGATCGAGCCCCGCATCGGGCTCCCTGCTCCGTGGGAAGCCTGTTTCTCCCTCTCCCACTCCCCCTGCTTGTGTTCCCTCTCTGGCTGTCTCTATCAAATAAATAAATAAAATCTTTAAAAAAAAAACAAAAAAAACCTAAAATTGATAAACCCGCTCAGGCTTGTGTTCTAACTGCTATGCAGGGATATGTGTGGAAATGGATTTCAGGCAGGCACTTAGAGAAAAGGAAATGAGAGAGATATGTATAGGCACTGGACACTATTGGCTGACAGGCATTCTTTTTTTTAGCACTTATTTTTTATCATTTTTTTATTTGAGTATAATTGACACACAGTGTCACATTAGTTTCAGGTGTACAATGTAGTGATCTGACAAGTTCATATGTTATGCCATGATCGCCGCAAGTGTAGCTACCATCTGTCACCATAAGGCACTATTACAACAGCATTGACTCTATTCCCTAAGTGATACATTTTAGGGGTGTAAAAAGGAAAATTAAACTGCTGAATTCTTTTTTATTCTACTCTGGCTTGTAGTACGGTGTCCATGACATCATTATATCATTATAAGTGCAGATGTCCTATATCTATTTGAACTTCATAGGAGCAGTTATTGAATTGGGCTAGAAGACTACCCTGAACTTGACAGCAGTATAAAAAGGGCCCCGCCTCTGTCGCTTGATCCCAATAGTTGGCAAAGAGGAAAACTAATCCATGCCATTATCCACTCCGTCTCCTTTGCCAGTGTGGCCTCCAGAGTAGAAGAACAACTCAAGGATTCAGGGCAACAGTAGAGAAAAACTGTCACTCCGACTTGACCTTGACCACAAGCAGAGTGGGGCTCTCAGGTGGAGCCCTGATAGTTACAATCACACCCTCATGTCCTGTTCCCTTCTTTTAGGAATGATGTGTTCTCTCGTGCTCGCTTTGGCAGCACATATACTAAAAATAGGAATGATGTGTTCTTGCTCTTTCCAGGTTGTGTGACTGTATCACTGAAGAGATATTTGTTTCCGCCTTGGCTTCTGGCATTAGAAATGCCCTCCAGCATGAGGTGTGAATGCTTCCTCATTCCCGTACGAACCCTGACACAACCTTTGTCACACATGCTCTTGTGCAGTCAATGGTCAATTGTCACTTTGCTCTTACTCTCTCCTTAACTGCTAGTCATCCTCTTGAAACACGGTTACTGCATGGCCAGTTCAGAAAATGGAATCCTATGTGAAGTCCTAATATTGGGCACTTTATTATTAATTTACCAATATCAAAGTTATTCGCATGAAAATCTCATCAGGTATGAAGTCTCCAAATGCAATAACCCATCACATGCCTTCTTGCTTATTCCCAGTAAAGGGAGATAGTGAGACTTGCCAGCAGAAGTTAGTAAGTAACTAACCTGGGGGTTGCCAGGAGAGCCTGGTCTTCTATTATAGGACGTAGAGTGAAGGGACATTGCAGTAAGGGCCAGGCCTAGAGATAGAAAGGGACTAACCGCTGTGTCCAGGGTAAAGTCATGGGTGAAAACCAAGATGGAACGACTGTTGAGCTCTTCAGTCCTTTTATGCTCACTGCAGTGGCTTTAGTAGGGTATCTTGCCAACTCCTTTTCCCTCTCCAGCACAACCTGTTTTCCTATCTTGCTTTATTTTCTTTCCTAAACTCATCTTGCTTTATCTGTTTCTCTCTGTACATGCACTGCAAGCTCTAAGAGAGGAGGGTCTTCTGGAATCACAGGTGAGGCCCGGAAAGATCTGCTGAATGAAGGAAGGATCCATATTTGTTCCTCTAACTTGTTTCATTATGGAACCTGGTATTTTTTTCCATGGAATATCTTAAAGGGATTGTGCTCCATAGAAATGTGCGCATAACATCATCTTGAGAGAATTTCATATTCACCGATTTCGGTTGACAAGCCAAAGATAAGATTTATAAGACATTTTCTCAATGAAAGATAATTAGTCGAAGGGGGGATTGAAACAATACTACATATGGGAGTTCCTTCCACTACCACCGCTGACTTTATTTTATTTTTTATAAAGATTTTACTTATTTATTTGAGAGAGAGAGATATAGAGCACAAGCAGGGGGAGTGTCAGGCAGAGGGAGCAGCAGACTCCCTGCCGAGCAGGGAGCCTGATGCAGGGCTTGATCCCACGACCCTGGGATCATGGCCTGAGCCGAAGGAAGACTCAAGTAACCAACTGAGGCACCCAGGCGCCCCAGCCACAGCTGACTTTAATGCTCTTTCTTTTTCCTCTTGAAACAAATTTAATTTTTTAAATTTTTTTATTATTACAAAAAAATTAGCCAACATATAGTACATCATTAATATACGATGTAGTGTTCAATGATTCATTAGTTGCATATAACACCCAGTGTTGGGGCGCCTGGGTGGCTCAGTCATTAAGCGTCTGCCTTCAGCTCAGGTCATGATCCCAGGGTCCTGGGATCAAGTCCCACATCGGGCTCCCTGCTCTGCAGAAAGCCTGCTTCTCCCTCTCCCACTCCCCCTGCTTGTGTTCCCTCTCTTGCTGTGTCTCTCTGTCAAATAAATAAATAAAATCTTTAAAAAAAAATAACACCCAGTGTTCATCACAACAAATGCCCTCCTAATACCCATCACCCGGTTACCTGATCCTCCCACCACCCTACCCTCTGCAACCCTCGGTTTGTTTCCTGGAGTCCAGAGTCCCTCATGGTTTGTCTCCCTCTCTGATTTCTTCCCATTTAGTTTTACCCTCTTTCCCCTGTGGTCCTCTTCACTATTCCTTGTATTCCACATATGAGTGAAACCATATGATAGCTGTCTTTCTCTACTTGACTTATTTCACTTAGCATGATCCCCTCCAGTTCCATCCATGTCGATGCAAATGGTGGGTATTCATCCTTTCTAATGGCTGAGTAATATGCCATTGTAATATGAACCACATCTTCTCTATCCATTCATCATGTCCACAATAGCCAAACCGTGGAAGGAGCCGAGATGTCCTTTGACTTTAATGCTCTTAATTCCTAGACTAGAGCCCTTCAGAGAGGCAAAGGGACAGCAAAGTTTCAATCTATATAGTTGGAAAAGCCTGTGCTATCCACACTGTCAGAAACTACCTGAGGGACAAGTATCACAAAGAGAGAGTGGGCGACACATGCTGTGCGTATTTCTTCCTTGATGTTATTCTGTGCCTGTGAGGGTCCAATTGTTGGCCTCACAAGCTATTTGCAGACTGTGGGTCTGGTTCCCACTGTCTTTTATATTTAACTAGCCAGAGAACAGGCTAAGCCTGATGCTAGTCCTATGAGGACCAAGTGAGGACCAAAAGGTTCTAGGATGCCCTTACCATTATTTCCTCCACAGTGCTTTATGGGCTCACTTCCAAATAGCAATGTGTATACCAGCTGATAAGCCCCAATTCACCTGTCACGTAGCTGATTTTCTGCTAAGATAATTTAACTTCGCTGAATAGAAACCTTTGAGGACAGCAGATTTCTCTGGAAATAGGAGCATGAAAGCAGACAACATGTGTCTTTTTTTTATTATTATTATTCGTTTTCCTGAGATTTGGATCTCAAACTAGCACTCTGAAGAGAAGTTAGCTCATTGTCAGCTGTTGGCAAAACCATATTATAGGCCAAGTTTATCATGGTCTGCTTCTCTTCTCCTTTCCTCCTTTGTTCCATTTCTGCTCTTAGTTGACTTTCAGCTTTTTTTCTTTTAAATTATGGGTAGCTGAAGCAATGATCCTTCCTAGGGAAAATCAGAACTTCCATTTTTTTTTCCAGTTTTACTGAGAAATAATTGATATGCATCACTATATAAGTTTAAGGTGTACAGAATAGTGGTTTGATTTACCTATATTGTGAAATGACTTCCACAACAGGTTTAGTTAATATCCATCATCTCATAGAAATACAATAAAAAGAAAAAGGAAGAAAAAAAAATTCCTTGTGAGGAAAACTCTTAGGGTTTACTCTCAACAACTTTCCTATATCACATAGCTGTCATCATGCTGTGAGTCACATCCCTAGTACTTATTTATCTGATAGCTGGAATTCCGTTTGTAGCTTTTGACCACCTTCCTCCAGTCCCCCTCCCCAACACCTTCTTTATCCATTCATTTGCCAATGGTCCCTTAGGCTGTTTCCAGGTCTTGGCTAATTGTAAATAATGCTGCTGTTAAAATGGAGGTGCAGATATCTTATTTTACATTAGTGTTTTCATTTCCTTTGGATATATTCCCTGAAATGGAATTGCCGGACTATATAATGGTTCTATTTCTAATTATTTGAGGATCCTCCATACTGTTTTCCATAGTGGCTGTGCTAGTTTATAATCCCACCAACAGGGCACCAGGGCTCCCTTTTCTCCACATCCGCGCCAACAGTTATCTCTTGTCTTTTTAATGACGGCCACTCTAACAGGTGTGAGGTGATATCTCACTGTGGTGGACATTTTTTTTTTTTTAGATTTTATTTATTTATTTGACAGGGAGAGACACAGCGAGAGAGGGAACACAAGCAGAAGGAGTGGGAGAGGGAGAAGTAGGCTTTCCGCTGAGCAGAGAGCCCGACGTGGGGCTTGATTCCAGGACTCTGTGATCATGACCTGAGCCGAAGGCAGACACTTAAGGACTGAGCCACCCAGGCGCCCCTGTGGTGGACATTTTTAAAAGGAACACTTGAAACACAAAGGAATGAAGGAGAAAGGAAGGAAGGAGGAAGGAAGGAAGGAGGGAGGGAGGGAGGAAGGAAGGAAGGAGGGAAGGAAGGAAAAATTATATGCAAAAATATTTCATTTCTGCTGACAGTGTGGCTAATAACTTGAAATCACTGAATATTTGCTGTAAGCCCTGAGGTGTGGCCATGAGTAAATGAGAAAGAAGAAAACATTTGGTGTATGGTTCACTTCTTTCTTTCTCTGCACCACCTTCATCAGCTCTTCCCTGGGTGACTGCAATAGCCACCAGATAATCTTTCTCCCTCTGGTGTTACTCCATTTAATCAATCTTACAAGAGAGTTTATTACCTTTAAAATCAAGGATAAATTTCTAGTATTCCCTATTATAAAGCCCTCCGTTTTGCAAACCATCTCCTGCTGCTTCTCTCCTTACCCATGCCCTTCTTCTACTGTATCATTCTGCTAGAGTTTCCCTCAAACACCTGCAAACTTCTCCTTTAAGGATCTCTGCTATGCTCTTCCCAACCTCTTTGTTTAAGCTGGCAACACTCCCCTTGTGGATCCCTGCTGCCTCTTCTCTCATGGCATCACACCAACAACAGGGCTAAAACCTGTGCGCTATACTGGTCCCCTCCTGTAGACAGCAATCACTTTGAGGACCTCCATCCTGAATCATTTTGTGTCTCTAGCACCTGATACATGGCAGGGGGGAATGCATGACATTTTCATTCTTCATTTCACTTATTATCCCTAATACCTCTTGAGATGTGTTACAGGTTCCTCGACTGCATGATGCAGTATGAAGCTGCGGGGCTTTGGGTGGAGGTACCCTTGAAAACAACCTCCTACCATTATTTCATATATAGCCAAAGGCCATTTATTTTGTCTTTCAGAATCTTGGTTTCTTTATCTATTAAATGGGAGTAATCGAGGTGCCTGGGTGGCTGAGTTGGCTAAGCATCTGCCTTCAGCTCAGGTCATGATCTCAGGATCCTGGGATGGAGCCTAACATCAGGCTCCTTGCTCAGCGGGGAGTCTGCTACTTCCTCTCCCTCTGCAGCTCCCCCTGCTTGTGCTCTCTCATTCTCTCTCTCTGTCAAATAAATAAATAAAATCTCTAAAAAATAAAAATAAATGGGAGTAATAATACTTATGAAAGGAATTATATACTAAAACTTCCTTTTTCCAGGGGCACTGGGTGGCTCAGTCGGTTAAACGTTTGCCTTCAGCTCAGGTCACGATCCCAGGGTCCTGGGATCAAGCCCCTCATCAGGCTCCCTGCCACTGGGGAGTCTGCTTCTCCCTCCGCCTGCCATTCCTCCTGCTTGTGTGCGTGCGCACTCTCTCTCTCTCTGTCAAATAAATAAATAAAATATTTTTTAAAAAAATCTTCCTTTTTCAAAAAAAAAAAAAAGATTACCTAGAACTATAAATTGATAGGCCCTTCTCCAATAGTGTGCACTGGCTTCCACTGCTAACGTTAACTGTCCTCCCAGCTGCCCCTGCAACTAAGTACCATGGAGGTCTTCATGCTCTGCAGAGAATGCAGAGGATTAAACTTGGGAAATGCCTTTGGACCTCATTGTGTCAAGGAACACTCAAGCCCTGTCTGTACTCTGCTTCATCCCCAAAATGAAATAGTCATTTTCAGACTATCCATCTTGATAATTCTACACTTGGTCTGACTTCATTGCTGACCATATCTGAACGAAGTCGAACGGGCAATTTCAGCTCTTTAGTGTGGCATCCAAGGCCCTGTTAGCTGACCCTATTCTATTTTTTATGAGTCTTATTTCTCACAATCCCTGTGTGCCTTGTAAACTCCAAAAACTAGGCTCTTCACTGTCGTTGGCCATGGATATTACAAAGAATTTTCTTTCAGTACCTTCTTGCTATGCCTTTGCAGCAAGTCAGTACAGACTTAAGAGGACAGACTCTGGAGCATGTGCCTAAGTTCAAATCCTTACTGGGTGTGAGGACTTGGACGAGTACTTACCTTTTCTGTACTAATATCTGCCCAAGTTTAAAATGAGGATAAGAATGCATTCCTTGGGATTGTTGAAATGAGCGTGCGTGTGCGCGAGCGCATGCACAGGCATGTCTGTGTGTATATTTGTTAACACACACATCTCATATATCATGCCAGAATGATCCTAAATAATACATATATTCATATAGACAGCTTGGATATTGCTTAGAATAGTTCTTGCATCAAGTATGAAGTTCTGACCTAAAGTATTACCTGTATAAATATTAACTACTATTATGTTAGGTCATAATTATTTTTCAAACCCATGTCAAATGTCAATTTGTTAATTAAATGAATCCTAATTCCCTAGGCAAAAGAGGAAGGAGAACTCACATTTATTGGATGTCAATTATGATCCAGGCACGTGTTCTCCAATCAGTCCTTGTCCCATCCTACGTTGTTTCTGGGCATTTTGGAGACAGACTTAGATGTCTGGTGAGTCCCTGACAGTGGAGCTAGGAGCAAGCACAGGGCTGCCCATCTGTTCAAGCCTCCATTCTCCTTGACCCACACAGTTGCTTTTCAGGAGCCACGGTCTCCCTGTCCTCTGAACTGCAATTGTATGTTATTTCTAACTGTCAGGGCACTTAATACTTTTTCTTTTGTATTAAACCAATGCATGTGCATACATGACTTTTACAATGAAAGAATAAACACTTTTCAGTGCAAGATTTTATATATAATTCCATCTGATAACCTCCACACTTGTCTAATATCATGTATTAAACATGTGCTTAAACCTTGACCTTATACAGCACACACCCAGCTCCCCACCTCGCTGCCCCCTAACCCCCTCCGCTTTCCATCTTTGTTCTTTCCTTTGCTTTATCAATGGGCATGTTTGTTTCCTTTATGAGTCTACATTCCTTGAGTGAACTTAATGTTTGGAAGACCCTTTCACCCTAGCATTTATCAAGGGTAACGTCCAAAGTATTTTAATATGCATGTAAAAAAAAAGTAAATAAATAACTGCTATGACAGGGGGTCTTGACACTTTCATCGGATTTTAAGCCTAAATCTGAGCTCTACTAGATTCCTATGGAGTGTAGGTAGAATGCATGATTCAGGGTAGGAGTGCATTCAAAAGGAAGGGTGAAGGGGCACCTGGGTGGCTCAGTTGGTTAAGCGACTGCCTTCGGCTCAGGTCATGATCCTGGAGTCCCTGGATCGAGTCCCGCATCGGGCTCCCTGCTCGGCAGGGAGTCTGCTTCTCCCTTTGACCCTCCCGACCCTCCCCCCTCTCATGCTCTCTCTCTCTCTCAGTCTTTCTCTCTCAAATAAATAAATAAAATCTTTAAAAAAAATAAAATAAAAAAAAAAAAAGGAAGGGTGAAATGCAACACAATGGAGTGCACTCTCATCTCCATCACAATGGGGTTTCCATAAATTACCTTACCTCTCTGTGCATGCCTTTGTCTCCTCCCCTGTAGAATGGGGATCAGGGCCCTGTGCACATCGAAGGGCTATTGTAAGGATGAAAGATGATGGTACGTGTAAAATACATAGTAATCCTGCATGCAGCAAATGCTCCTTACATGTTCACTATCCATCTCCTCCTTCTCATTAATAATGTGTCATTTGTCAAGATAGGGTCAGGATGGACTCAATCTATCCCTGGGGATCTAAGCCATGTTCTGTCAGGGACTGTGTTGTTGAGGCTGGCCTCGTGATGTATCATTTCTGTCTTTCCTGTTTCCATCTCCGTTTTCTCTTGTATGGCTAGAGAAAGTACGCAATGGCTGTAACAATTAAGTCGTATTAGAAATGCCTAAAATATGAGTGATATCTCCTACAGAGGGTTCTCTAATTTACTCCGAACATTTTAAAACCTTGGTGTCTGGAATCCAGGATGAACTGCTCATTTAAAGCTGACTACATTGATTCATTCATGTATAGAAGGAAGGAAATTGCACAATTGTTTTGTGCTCAATGCTTCATTTGGCCCCTTGGTCTTCTCAAAGCAAAGCCACAATCCGGTTTGGGTGAGGTGACACCTGGGACAATGACCTGTGTGGTTGCTCTGCATATTGACTATGCCCAGGGCAAGCCTCCTCCCGGAGCGGGGGAAACTGTATCCTCCCCCCTTAGAGTAAGCTGGGAGGAGTGGCACCCTTGGTTTTGGAGCAGTCCAGTCAAAGGCACCCTGTAGGGGCAGGCAGTCACCTGAGTGTCTGCAACAGAGTGCTTTGCCAGGGATGCAAGAGAGAGATGCCCTGCAGGATGGCCAGCTGGAGGTGCTGAGCAAGCTGGTCTAGGATCTTTAACACGTGATAATCGGTTGGAAGTTTTACTAGGTTGTAATTTTCTTTTACTTATTTCCAAGCTGCCTTCTTATGTCCAAACCCTACAGTTGAGTTTTAGCTTGTATTTAGATAATTCTCCGAGGGAACTGGATCTTCACTTGGGGGAACCGGAGACAGCAAATCCTGATACAGTAAATCCTGATACAGCAAAAGGCCTGGAGTCCTGGCTGAAATGAAGAGTAACCACCAGGATGGACTTGAGGGATGTGTAAATATTTTTTAGCATCTCAGAAATATTTAGAGGTCAGAGAAAGTCACGAGAAATGAAGGTTTGACTAACGCCACATGGGAATTAGGGGGAAGGGTGGCCCCTGCAGACCAGGAGCTCAGGCACACCACACAACACAGTCTCCATACTTTACAGTGTGCATCGGTATACAGGCATGGCCTCGGATCTGACCAAAAACTATGCCCATTTTACCATGTTCTCTCATCCCTGAGTTTAGATTAAATGATCAGGAGGAAAAAGTAACAAAAGATAAAATAAGCTAATATTTGGAAATTGGTTACAAAGAAAGTAAAAAGCCAAACAACTTTTAGGAGTGTTCTGAGGTCAAGTAGATTAGTCTCAATTGTCTGTACATCCCAGAATATATTTAAGGAAGAGTTCTGAAAAGTGTTAAATCGAAAGTGCTTTTTCATAATTCCTCAGTCAACCTGATACCCAGATTGCCAAGACAAACTGATCAAAGCACGATTTTTTTCCCTTTTTGTCCTTCCCTCCACCCTTCCTTTCCTTCCTTCCTCCTTTCCTTCCTTCCTTCCTTCCTTCCTTCCTTCCTTCCTTCCTTCCTTCCTTCCTTCCTTCCTTCTTTCCTTCCTTCCTTCCTTCCTTCTTCTGTATTTTCTCTTGGTCAAAAAACAAAACAATATAAACCAAAAGTCAGTCTTATTCAAATATTACACTTAGGAAACATACCTGAGCAAATTATTCAAAGCAGGAACTAGGGATTCTGAAAGAGATGGCAGGATCAAGTGAATAAATTTCAGTATGGCTTTATTTTGTTATGATATAATCTTGGTCTTAATTTCCAATGTGGCTGTCAAAATGCATGAGAGCTCTCTCTCCATTGAAGAGATTTTGGTTTTGTGAACTGACTTACTGAACTATTTGGAGATTTCATTTAACTAACCCATTCCTAGAGACTTGTAAAGACAACTGGCTTAAAGGATTAGCATCCTTTTAACTGTTTTCCTTTTAAAGGAAATCAAAGCCATTTCTTTCCATCATCAGGGGTAATTGTTGAGTATATACCATTTTATCCTGTTCAGATTATTTGACCTTTTCCTTGTCAGCTTTTATAGTTCTTCATTCCTTCTAACGTTTTCTTCCCAGTAAGCAGTCTTGTTATATAGTAAATGCTAATTGGCCTTTAAAAGGTTCCCATGATAAATATCCTTAAGGTTTCTGGGCACAAAGCAGAAATGGGAGAAGCCACTTTGCTCTGTGTCTTTCATCCAGATCCATGTCCTCTGTCACCTTTCTCACTCTGAGCAATGTTTGATTATTTCCTCCTGGCCTTTTTCAGCAGTCGTTCCTGATGCCTGGTCTCACCTTGCTTTTTTTGGTGAGAACAGCAAGTGTTCTGGATTAATGACACTGTCACTCTTCCTGTTTGGAGTTTCTTTACCAGAGCTAAAACAAAAGACTCAGAGATTACAAAGAAAAGCACTGAGGTGGACTGCCACATAACCATTCCCCCAGTGCAAGTGGCAATTTCCTGAGGGCAACGAGTGAAGGGGGCCACTTTATTCTATGTTTATTGCCTGAGTTAAGTCAGGTACAAAGTGATGTGAACAGGTCGATGAGTTGAACTCAACAAGATGACTTTATCAAGTCCGTCCATTTTTATGATCAAGTTGTGTCTACTTTCAGTTTAAAAATTCTATATTTTCTATCCTTGTTAACATAAATATGTTAATAGTTTAACATTTAAAATATCTTAAGTATGCAAAACATCTTACTCCTTATATCCTTCTTAGCAAATATTATGCATCTATTATGTAATAGCTTTTTCCCCCACACACACTAGAAATCTGTTACTTTAGCTAATTCCCCAGTCTCTGTGAGATAGATTTATTTATTTATTTGTTTATTTATTTATTTTAAGATTTTGTTTATTTATTTGACACAGAGAGACACAGCGAGAGAGGGAACGCAAGCAGGGGGAGTGGGAGAGGGAGAAGCAGGCTTCCCGAGGAGCAGGGAGCCCAATGTGGGGTTCGATCCCAGGACCCTGGGATCATGACCTGAGCTGAAGGCAGATGTTTAACGACTGAGCCACCAGGCGCCACCTAGATTTATTTATACCCCATCTCTCGATGAAGACTCAGACCCACAAAATTCAAGTAACTTCTCCCCGGCACACTTCCTGTAATTCATAGAATCGAGATCTAAACCCGTGCTGGTTTGGTTTCAAAATTTAACATTTCTACTGGACAATGCAGAATAATATGTGAACCCACAGCTCTCAAAACTGATGTCCAGCACAAATTCTCATTATATCTTCCTGCAGAAATGCCTTTACAAACTCTTGATTCCAGTTCTATGTCTTTACGGAGAGTGGATATGCTTTCCTGATCTTGTGGAAAAATATTGCTGAACAGCATTTTTATCACAACTTTTATGCATGGTGTGTAAAACTACAATTTAATGCACTGTCCATGTGACATTCAATGACTTTATACACAGGTGTGATTTAATGATTACTTCTTGAGTTAATCATAGCAAAAATAAATTACTACAAAGCTGACTATGTATTTTCTATTAATACAGGGAAGAGTATGCAACTCAACACGTTATCATTTTTGCCTTAGCTGCTACACAAATAAATCTTTCCCAGGTGGTAGTCAGTTTAGTTTAGTCAGATAGGTGCTTCCAACTATATTCAGCTATATTTTTCTTCAGTATGTTCATCTCCAGTTGTCTTTGTCTTCCATGGTTTCATTTCTCATAAGCTGATTGGAATCAGTAAGTGTAGCCAAGGAGAAAAGCAGGGACTGGTGGGCTGCTCTGGCCTTTCAGAGAACCTTCTGCTGGAAAGTCAACTTTCCTACCTAGTGGAACAGATGTTACAAAATTTAGGAAGTCAGAAGTCACTCATCGGGGTTGGCTGTCAAGCTGTTAGGTAGACAGGTGAGAGGTGAACCAGAGGATGCAGATGAGGAACAAAAATCACCCACATGAACATACACACACAATAAATAAATAAAAAGCATCTAGAAGTTGACTTGGTTAGCAGTTGGATTATCTGAAGCCAGGGGGAGGGCCTAGCACATGGTTTGTTAACTGGGAGACCAACCAGACCAAATTCTCTTCCCTTTTGCTATGATTAGCCATGCTTTGGGGGCACTTATACCTCTGATTCTTTAGCTGGAAGATACCTTGGGTCTCACCTTCACATCAGTGACCAACCGACGCTTTGTTGTTTTCACTGCTGTTGCTATTGTTTAGTTTTTTGTTTTATTTTGTTTTTGTTTTTGTTTTTGTTTTTAAAAGAGGGTCTACCAGTTCTTTGCATTTGTTTGCACCTGTATTTTCTGTGAAAGGCAGAAATGCCTTGGTTTTGTTTTTTCTTTTCTTTTTTTTTTTTTTTTGTTGTCTCAAAGCAACTAATACCAGAATCCTATTATGTGAATAATTCATTCATTTGTTAAGTATATGTGTGCCTTTTGCTTGTCAAAAACTAGTACTGGTGTCAAAAACATAGAAGCAAAAGCATATTTTAGAAGACAAGATACATAACCTATGGGCTAATTAACCATACTAGAGGCTGTGAAAAGTGTCAAATGAGTAAGAAAGACACTAAGTGTTATGTTCTTACTACTGGTAAAAAAAAAATAATCAACATAAAAAAAAACTTGTAGAATTTTATTTTGAGTGGGATTGGAAAGGAAAACTATAAAATGTTGGTATTTCCAGTAGATAACTTTTTCTCCCAAAATGTAGGAATCTATCTATCTATCTATCTATTTAAGCAATTCAAAATTTTTGTTTGCATTTCCTATCTGCACCTAAACATTACCCCACATTAAAGGTGGTTTCTCTGTTTGTTTTCTTTTCAGCCCTGTTTCCTTTAATTTGTCCACACTGAGTTGGCTCTACTGAATCGAGGTTCTGGAAAGAAGATGTGTTTGGAGAAATGGGTTCCTTTAGTCTCTCAGGTCCCATGGACATAGTTCATTCACTTTGACTCATGGATGAATAAACCCTGAGCCCTTTTGTGTGCCTGGCATTCTGTGAAGCACTGGGGATAATGGTGAGAGCAAAACTAAGTCCTACGCTAGGGTCAAAGTCAGGCCCAGGACAGATATGTTGTAGTTTTCATTCACACATATGAATGTGTGATGATGAAGGGGAAGGAAAGGTGCATATCTATGCCTTGACAGCACATAATCCTGGTACCTGGCCTAGAATGAAGGTTCACAGAATGCCCTCCCATGGGGCGCCTGGGTGGCTCAGTCGGTTAAGCGTCTACCTTCAGTTCAGGTCATGATCCCAGGATCCTGGGATCGAGTCCCAGGTCAGGCTCCCTGCTCAGTGGGGAGTTTGCTTCTCTTTCTCTCTCTGCCTCTCCCCCGCCCCCCCAGCTTGTGCTCTGTCTCTCACTCACTCTTTCTCTCAAATAAATAAATAAAATCTTTAAAAAAATGCCCTCCTAGAAAATTGATGTTTGAGCTAAATGAAGCTTGCTCCCTAAGCTTCTTAAAAGCCAAGGTTTTTTTGCTAAACCTGGGAAGGAGGAAGGACATAACCCACTAAGGTGTGATGAGTCACATCCAGAGGTCCCTTCAGAGCCCCACACCTACAGTGCAGGAATGCCCCCTCCCCCTCCAGGGCTCTACATGGCTCCCAAGTTCTGTTGGCTGTGGTAGTTGCTACTGCTGTAGGGCAGGATCACTCTAGCACAGCTGCTCTCCCAGCCACAGCCCTCCCAGCCACAGCCTGACAGCACCTTGACTAGAGCCCAAACCACGCATTTCTGCACTCCTGCCCCAGAGGCACAGTCTGTGTTCACAAATGGTCAACTGAATGTGTGAGCAGTTACCACGTGGAGAGGTAACTCATCTATGACACAGAGTTGATGGATACATTCCTCCCCTTAGTAATCAGGCATGCTGTTAGGATGTTCCGTGGCTCCATAAGGCCCCTTGAAAGCCTTGAGGAGATGTGGCCAGCTTGGAATTCCACTCCTTTGTAATGGCATTCCCTCTTTCCCCTCCTCCATCCCCTTTTCCTTCACTCTTGCTTCCTGGGAATTGCATTTGTCAAAATAGCTTTGGCCTCAGGCTTGTTTTTCTCAGGAAGCACTGGCTAAGATAAGAATGAACTCAAAATTAGCCTCCATTCTATTTGTTTTGATCTCAGAGTACAAACCCAGAGATTTAATTAAAAAACAAAAACAAAAACCCTCTTCCTTGAAAATAATGGATTGTAAGAAAATTAGCAATGGAATATAGCAGCCAAAATAGGCAATGCCTATCCCCAATGGAGGGATGGCCTTCTAGTTAGGCTCTACTTAGGTCAAATCTGAAGCGTGTGTATTTGGGGTGGGTGAGGTGGGCACTGGTGCATTTTTAGGAGAGCATCTACCAAGCATGATCAAAAGAGGCTACAAGACTGAAAGGATATTGGGAATGATCACATGAGGAACACTGAGGCCCCTGAGGCATGAAAGAGAGGGTGGTGAGAAAGGGAGGTGAAAATTACCATCAGATCATTATTGAAGAAAAATGCACCTTCTTTGTATAGTTTTAAATTATAGACATAGAACAAACTGGAAGGGATTTTGGGGAATAATGCTGTTCTAGAATGGAAGAGTCTGCATGGTGAGGTAGCAGCATCACCTGCAGGCTATCAGGGCTATCCAGAGATGACGCAGGAAGGGGGATTCCTGCAGGGGGAGACTGGGTTGGAGGAGTGCCAAGGTCGTTTCCAGTGTGAAGAGTCTGACCCAGGGTCTCAAACCTGGTTAGTATAACGTGCCTACCATTTATTCGCTGCATTCACCCCCAGGAAGTTCACTTCTTCACTCACTCATTCGTTCACCCGACAGACATGGATGCTGTTTGCGTGCTGGACACTACAGAGATACAAGGTGAATGATGCATTCTGCAGGAATCCACAGTCAAAAGGAAGGAAGCAGGAAAAAGAGAACAAACACACTGTCACCTAGCATGTTAAAGAAGGGAGTGGAGACTGGGAAGGGTACTGTGCTCCCATATGGGCTTGAGTGCTGGGAGGACTCTTCTCAGTTCTCAGAAAGGGACATTTTACTTGTCTTGAAGGTATACATATGATTGTTCTTGGTAAAGAAGGAAGCACAGATTTGTTTAATGTAGCACTTAAGATTCTCAGGTGGCACTGAAACTGTATCCTGATTCGGCCACTTACTTGCTACTTAAGCATCTGTAAAAGCAGATTCATTTACCCCCCCCAAAAAAATATTTTTGAGTGCTTAATCATGTGGCCAGCATTGTTAAAAGCACTTAAAATAGAGTTATGAAAAGATAGACACAGACCCTGTCCCTGCAGAGGGTATAGCCTTATGGGGTAGGTAGTCATTAATTACACATCCATCCCTAAATACTTGTATGGCATAATTGTGATAAGAGGAACAAGGGCCTAGTTTGGCCATGGGTGCCAGGGATAATAAACACACTTATTTCTCAGGATTGATATAGGGGTAAAATGTGACAATGCATGCTCAGTGTTTAGCACGGTGGCTGGCCCACAATACGTGATGGAAACACTATCGCTATTGACATAATGTTGATGATGATGATGATGAGTGTGCCTCTCCCATTAATGCCTCTGTGATGAGAACAAACATAACCACTGACCTCATCTACCAACAGACTTTTGTTTCCTGATTTTGAAGCTGAACGTCCCTGGTACATCTACAAAATTAATTTATATTTTCAATTTGTGTTCAAATAATATGCCTTTTATATCAAAAAATGAGGTGTGGTGGGGACCTCTTGCTCCATGGCTAGGTGTCTGCCATCTGCAAAGTGACCTCTAATCATTTGTTAAGTACCAGCTGTTTCTGTAGAAATAGTCAAGACAGTGAGGCCCATGTCCCACCCAAATTTGAGTCCATATGCTATCGGTGTCTTTTTCTGCAATCTCACTTGTAGGAGCACAGCTGTGGATGGGAAAGGCAGGCAAAGTGAGGTGAACAGAAGACCATGAGTGGAGGCACCTTTAGCTCTGAAAGTGTACCTGCTCCTTCCTTGTAGGTTATAAGACTGAAGAAGTCAAATAGCAGAGGAAGAACAAAACAAATCCACAGCTCATTTAAGATGTCTATTTTTTTCTATTTAACTGAATCCTAAGTTTGGGATTCAGAAGAACTCAGACTGAAACTTACTTACCTTTTATAAGTTTGGTTTCCTAATCTTTAAAATGAAGATAATATGCCTTTATCTCAAATGGGGATTAAAATGCAACATCTAGGGGCGACTGGGTGGCTCAGTCGTTAAGCGTCTGCCTTCGGCTCAGGTCATGATCCCAGGGTCCTGGGATCGAGCCCCGCATCGGGCTCCCTGCTCCGCGGGAAGCCTGCTTCTCCCTCTCCCACTCCCCCTGTTTGTGTTCCCTCTCTCGCGCTGTCTCTCTCTGTCAAATAAATAAATAAATAAATCTTAAAAAAATAAAAATAAAAATAAAAAATAAATAAAATGCAACATCTATTATACATAATAGTTATTCAGTATATATCCCCCCTTCCTTATTGCCCAAGTTTACCTCCTTTCTCTATTCTCTATACTACATTGGACATAACATCTCCAAATTAGCTCAAGCAAACCTCCAAATTCCCCACTACAACAAAGTACACATACATATGTTTCCATATGAGAAAGAGAAGTGACATGAAATGCTGAATTCTATATGTAGGTTAAATTAGATAAAATGTGGCCATGTAAAGTCAGTTTAACAAAGAATGCCCATTCTTCTCTGGCATGCTTGGAATATTTATAAATACCTATCCTACCAAAAGAAAAAAAAATCTACCCTACATGATGTCAGAAAAGGGATTTCAATAAATTCCAAGAAATTAAACACATATAGACCTATGTTTACAGACCACAAAGACAGACAATAAAAATACATAATCAAAGAATAAATTTTAAAAATTATATACCTGGAGACTCAATAACCCACTAATAGTAAATCATGGGAAATAATAGGAGAAATTTATACATTTAAAGCTGAACAACTGATGTCCCACATCCAAGTTAAAGCATTATCTAGAGAGAAACATGTAGCTTGGCTACACTTCTTAGAAAATGTGGAAGCATGAAGGCAAGTGAGCCAAGTCAAACCTAAGAACTCAGTTCTTATAATGTGATATCCATCATATCCTGCAGGACCTTATTATTATCAAAAAGATAAAAGCATATTTATGTGAAACAATTGGCAAATGATAAAATATATGTCGATTACAGCTCATGAGTTGTAATTCACTGAGCCCAATTATGGTGAGAAACATGCTCATGAAGCGCTTTGCATAAATTAGTCTTGACCTGCATAATAGCCCTGCAATTTCTACAAATAAGGAAAAGGGAGGATCAGAGATTTTATGTAACAGCTAGCAAATGATGGGCTTTGCTTGAAGCTCCAGTTTGATTCTGATGTGTGTTGTTTTTCATTCTATCAGAACACATTGCCTCCCACTGCATCACCGTGCTTGGGGCCGTCAACACAGTGATGGACGTGTTTCAGGAACAGTGTCAATCATTGCTGCAGTGATTAGGGAAGGCTGCGTGGTGCAGATGGGCCGCAATGGGCCTCAGAAGGCTGCTAGAAGCTGGTGAGTTAGGAAGAAGGACATTACAGGCAAATGATATAGCTATGCCTGTAAACTCTCAAGACCTTGGTTTCCCTGTCCACATGTCCGAAACTAACATTTGCTTCAAGATGGTAATGGAAGAGTAAATCAGGTAATATGAATGCAGATAGTAGGCTCCAGGGAAGGCTGTAGCTATGCAAACCTAAAGAACTGTTATCATTACTCCAGAGATAATGTTTGCCAAGTGCTTTAAACTCCTTGAAAAGAAGGTGACTGGGAAATGCATAGGGCCATCGTGATCCTTGGCGTGGGAATGTAGGGCTGGGGCTGGGGGCCTAGAACATAACTGAAGATGTGTTTGCAGAACATACTGAAACAAAGGGAAAGGCTTTGCAGCTGGTCTGCAGGGGGGCATTTGAAAACTTGGAATTTCAAAATACTTACCTAATTTCATTTCAAGAAAATGCTAGACTTTGAAGAGTGTTAAGAACACTTTAAAAGGAAAAAAAAAAAAAGATAGTCTTTCCTGTGTTAAATACCTTGTTTTGCTTTAAAAGAAACACAGGTTCAATTTCCAAACTTCTGACAAAGGAATTAAATAGGAGTTCTTAGAATCAATCAACCACCAAATAGTTTGACATAAGATTTATGGGTAAAAAAAATGGTAGCAAAGTATTTTAATTGCTTGTTTTTTTTTTTAATAGTTTATATTGCCCTTTCAAATATATATTTACTTTCTCCAAATAATCTCATAGTAACTGTCATTATCCTCATTGTACAGATTAAATGGAAGGGTGTATATGAAAGTGCCTGACATCTCGGGGCTTCTATGCAAAGGTTCTCCATAATTATTTGAATTGTATTGACGGAAGAGACTAGGTTAAAATATTTAAGCAGTTTTTGCAAGATTGAGAAGCTGGGGAGGGGAATAAATTGAAACTTAAATCTGTTGTTCAGAGTTTTAAAACCATCGCTGGGTAAATTCACTCTCCCACTCTACAAGAAGATAATTTCATGCAATCTTCTCTCTTCTCAAACCTCCAAAATTCCCTCCTCACTCCCACACTTGGCTGATGACTCCTTCATATTTTTAGAACACAACAGAAACAGACTAGAACTAGCTCATCTACCCAGCCCCAAAGCCATACCCTGCCGGAATCAGCTCACATAGGCCACCTGCCGTCCAGAGCAGCCAGCTGAGCCGGGGGTCCACCTTGGCACATGGGACCAGCTAACCACTCTCATCTTCACCCTTCTGCCCACCTCCCCTTCTGAACTTACTCCTTGTCATCAGCTTTCTCTTTCTACTGCATCATTCACGTGGGCATGTTAAGTATGCCTCAAAGACCCTCATCTTATAAAGCAAGTAACAAAAATAAAGCAAATAATAAAAATGACCTAAATTGCACTTCCCCTTGTTGCTATCACCCTGCTTCTCTGTTTCCCTGCTTCCCCACATTGCTTCCTTGATATCCTGTCCTCCTTGCTCACCTAAACTTTCACTCTCTCTCTTTCTCAGTCTGCTCCCTGGTCCTGCTATTCTAGCTTCCTACCACTGGAGGCCCTGGAGTTTAGTGTCCTGTGTCCCATTCTCTTCATCACCAAGAGGAAAGTTTTCCTAGATGATCTCATTCACCCACAGCTGTAACTACCCCTGATATGCTCAGTGACTCTGTCTGTAGGTCTAATTTTCTAGCACACCTGCTTGCAGGCCCTGCTCCACATCTCCCAGGCTGGCAGCTCAAATGTTTTAGAACTGAAATAAAACCCTCCATTCTCTCTCCACCCACCAACAAATGATCTTTTTCTGAACGCTTACTCAGGTCAGTAAGGGCGCCACCATAAGATGTCTTCAAGAAGCTCAGTCTTGGGGACACTCCTATTCCTGTCTTTTTCTGATATACCAGAGATAATTCATTAGCCTTTCCCATTGGCTCTATCAAATATGATCACTTTTCAATTTCCTCACCATTGCATTCTTATCCAAGCCATTATCACATCTTTCTTGAGCTGCTGCAATGACTTTCTAACTGATCCTATTTCTTTTGCTCTTGTTCTGCCTGCTGTCCATTTTCCCAGTCAGTGTACTTGTTCTCACAGGTAAAACAAATCACACCACTCCCCCAGGTAAAACATTGTGTTGGCAGCCTGTTCCAGTTTGAATGAAGTTCAAACTCCAAACCTTTTACCAAGTTCTACAAGACCCCTAGATGATTGGTGTCTACCTTGTTCTCTACAACTCTCGCTGCCATAGTGTCTAAAACCACCCAACTACATCAGAACTGTGTTGATCCCCAAACACACCCAACTAGCTCCCACATCAGATTCTTTGCCCTTCACATTTCTTCTGGAGAGAACTCACTTCCCCCAGACCCACCCTCCTCCCACATAGCTATCTGTTTTGAGCAATTAAGTACCAGCTCAAGTGCCAGAGATTCCAACTCTCCCTTCTCCAGTGAAATATCCCTCTCTCTGGGTTCTAAATCATTTTCTACTCCATGGATCAGTATTTTACATTTTTGCAAGATATGTATCATTATATAAAATCATTTATTTTTGGTATGTTTGTTTTCTTTATTCTTTCCAGATGAATATGAATTTTCTGAAGGCATGGACTCTGTTTTGATTGTTGTTCTATCCCCAGAGTCTACAATGGTGCCTTGCATTTAGTAAGATTCCCAAAGAATATTTGTGTTATGACTTGCTGTCTGCTCCAAAAATGCTTTAAGGATGGGTGGGAGAAAAAATTGATAGTTTTTATTAGAAATTTGGAAGGAGATGATATAAACCAATGGAAAAGAGAAAAGTTAACAACAAAATATGTAATTAAGTGTTAAAATGCATGATATTATAGCAAATCCTATAAGGGATATGCTTATTTGATGATGATGGAAATGAACTGAAGTCTATGCTTTTATGATTTCAGAGATTTATAGCGTTTATCTATCTTCCTCTCCACCTCAGTACGGAGGGATCATACTACCCAGCTTGCTCAAGGACTTCAATATAAATTGGGCAGTATGGTAAAAAAAACTATGAGCATTGCAGGAAGAATAACCTGACTTTGAACCTTTAAGCTCAGCCATGTACCAGCTCTTGCAATTTTCCTTATTTCTTAAATCCTCAGTTTTCTTATATTACAAGATCGTTTTTTAAGATTGAATGAGATGATGTACAAAATGCAGTTCTTGGGGTGCCTGGGTGGCTCAGTCAATTAACTGGCTGCCTTCAGCTCAGGTCATGATCTCAGGGTCCTGGGATCGATGGAGCTTCAGGTCCTCAGGCTCATTCTTCAGCGGGGAGTCTGCTCCTCCCTCTCCCTCTGCCCCTCCCCTCCATTCATGCTTTCTCTCTCTCTCTCTCTCTCTCTCATAAATAAATAAAAATGTTTTTAAAAAATGCAGTTCTTGCCATATGGTTTGTCTTAATAAACTAGAGCTATTAATATCTGGAATAACATCTTCAAGTCTTAAAATTTATACAAAATCTTCATTAATTCCAATAATAAATCAATAAATAGGATAGGAGTTCTGGACATACAAAACAAATGGACTGTATTCAGAATGACAGAAAATCAACTTAAGGAAAAACAATAAAACAAACATAAGACAAATATGTTAACCCAGGTCCTAATTCCAATTCTGATATATGTCTTAAATTTTAAGGGTAGAAGTGGGGCGCCTGGGTGGCTCAGTCAGTTAAATGTTTGCCTTCAGCTTAGGTCATGATCCCAGGGTCCTGGGATCGAGCCCCGCATTAGGCTCCCCGCTCCACAGGAAGCCTGCTTCTCCTTCTCCCACTCCTCCTGCTTGTGTTCCCTCTCTCACTGCGTCTTTCTCTGTCAAATAAATAATAAAATCTTAAAAAAAAATTTTAAGGGTAGAAGTTTCCACAACCAAAGTATGAGAAACAACAAGTTTAATTGTAACACCCTTGACCATCTGCTGTCCCTGAATATCATTATGGTATTCCATAGGATACATTATGCCATCTACCTTTCTGCCCAACCATGGACCTACGGTCAGGATAGACTCTATTCAGGAAGCTGCATTTATCATCTACAGGAGCAGAATCTCAGGGATGGATGCAGAACTCTTGTATTGAGCGTAAAATTTTCAGGGAAGTCAGCGCCAGCATGCTGCCAGACCTCATAAAAATAATAAAAAATTAACTAGCTATTTTTCATAGGGCATTAGAAGAAGGAAGCCTCCCATGTGGGATAATTCATATGCAAACTGAGCTTGTCCCCTGGCATTCTGAGATGGAACACTGTTTCTCTCTATCAAGATGTAAACAGAGATTAACAAATGTTCCCAAATGTCAGTAATAACTGAGGTCAACAATACCTCAGCACAAAGCAACATCCAATAATAATAGATACATAAATGCTTACACCCAGTGCCTTAACAGTTCCACTCCTAGGAAATGACCCTCTAGCTATTTCTCACACAAGTATGCCAAGAAAAATTTACAAGGACTGTGTCTGCACTATTTTTGAAACATGAAAACCTAGTTGAAATCAACCTGATTGTCCAAAAATCAAGGAAATAGTGGTAAGACCATATAGTGGAATTGTAAGCAGCTATAGAAAAAAAAAAAAATCAGGCAAATGTACATGTGATGACAGAAAAATTTTTAAAAATATGTATCCCTTGACATTTATATGTATATGGTTATGCTTGTATATTTTGAGAAATATCTGGAAAAAGCACACGCAAAAATACTAAAAATAGCCACCTCCATTTTATATATAATTATTTATTTATTTATTTATTTATTTTATTTTTTTAAAGATTTTATTTATTTATTTGAGACAGAGAGAATGAGAGAGAGCACATGAGAGGGGGGAGGGTCAGAGGGAGAAGCAGACTCCCTGCCGAGCAGGGAGCCCGATGCGGGACTCGATCCCGGGACTCCAGGATCATGACCTGAGCCGAAGGCAGTCGCTTAACCAACCGAGCCACCCAGGTGCCCTATATATAATTATTTAAATATGTGATACAGGGTTTATTCCTTGGGGTGAGTTCATTCTTTCTCAGTCTTTTTGTTGTCTTCATGAAGTCCCTATTTAAGAGATTAAAAGGTTTTTTTGATGTATTTGTGTGACCAGTTCAATCCTCTTAAACCATCTCATAAAAATTCTAGATAAGCATCAGTCTTCATGTACAAAATCTTGTGAGCATATGGCATATGATGGTGCCAAAATGGTACAAAGGAATTAGAAACCCTGGAACAACATTTCCAGGAATTAGCATTGGGTCCTAGAATCACCAGTGGCAAAGAGGGTGAATCGAAAGGCTGGCTGTCCACTGGCCCATCCAAGAGCCCCACTTGAATCCAGATAGTACTTAAGATTTGCACATAAGGTACCTATGAAAGCTTTCCTTTCAACATCATTTACACATTTAGATCAGAAATTCCTATGTTTCCTGGTACTAAAAAGAAAGTTTAATTTGTAGGTACTTCATTCTCTTTAACCACAAAACTTTCCAAAATGAATTTCTTTTGTTTTCCAGTGATGTATAAGACCCTATTTTTTTCCAGTGATGTATAAGACCCTATTTTTGCTTACAGAAATTTTTGCTGCTTACTATGATGTTTCTCTATAATTCTTTCATTTCTACACACACTACTCTTTATTCTTTCTCTCAAGTAAAGAGCGCCCCATATACTAACCTTTATAAACATAGGAAGAGACCCTTTTTGAAGAATAAATCCTCTACAAAGCAAATAATTATTTCTAAAGTGGAAGAAAGTGTTCATAATGTAACTAACCACTTCCTTAGTTACCTACTTGGTAAGCTTGAGTTTTGCCTACCACATTATCATTGAAAGTAGTAGCTGCCTCTCGGGCTGCTTTAAGGCTATTAGCAAAGATTTTTTTTCCTGCTTCTTTCTCCCTAGAAACTTTTATTTTAATTCCTCACATTTCTGACTTTAATGCTACAAAATCTAAATCTTACTTTGATTCAAATACCAAACACAGCCTCACATTCCCCAAAACCTCAGGAGAAAACTGTTTACATGTATCAATATTTCCATTTAAATACAGGAAATGAGTTGAAGAAAATAAATCGATAGTGCCTTCCCTAGCACTTCTCTGGAGGCATGAAGCCTGACTCATCAAAGAACTCTAATTTGTTTCTCATTACTTTCTTTTTTTTTTTTATTCTTATGTTAATCCCCATACATTACATCATTAGTTTTAGATGAAGTGTTCCATGATTCATTGTTTGTGCATAACACCCAGTGCTCCATGCAGAATGTGTCCTCCTCAATACCCACCATGAGGCTAACCTATCCTCCCACGCTCTGTACTCAGAAAACTATAAAATACTCATGAAAGAAATTGAGGAAGACACAAAGAAATGGAAAAACGTTCCATGCTCATGGATTAGAAGAACAAATATTGTGAAGATGTCAATGCTACCTAGAGCAATCTACACATTCAATGCAATCCCTATCAAAATG
>NC_138371.1:96891173-96921670 GCF_054177405.1 Leptonychotes weddellii | reverse complement strand
ACATCGCCAAAGGCAAGGGAAGCAAGGGCAAAAATGAACTATTGGGACTTCATCAAGATAAAAAGCTTTTGCAAAGCAAAGGAAACAGTCAACAAAACCAAAAGACAACCGACAGAATGGGAGAAGATATTTGCAAATGACATATCATTACTTTCTTAAGCTTAAGAGAAAAAAAGGTTGGACCATCTGGACCCTTTGTGGAAGCTCACACCAAAGTAAATATCTTCTCAAAAAAGAGGAGAAATTGGATATTAACATGGAATGGCATGCTCACAAAAAGACATTTATGCAACCCACAAACTGCCATCCCTCCAAACGTCAAACTTTATAATAACAATAATATCGCTTACACATTCAACTTTGTATCACACACACATACACAAAGCATACACTCTAATGTCACAGCATTTTCGTTTAGACAGACTCTTAGGGATCGTGAAAAACTCATCCATGCACAGAGAATCTTGGCCAATCAGCCACAAAGGGACCACCCCCCTCCTCTTGAATGTAACCACATACCTGCGACACACTGCATCTTTTAAGTAACCACTGTGAGGGCTACAGTAACTTTTATTATTGTTCCTTCTGTCTTTGAGAATAATATTAAAAAGAAAACTATATATTCTTCATTATGGATTTTCAATAAAGAGAACTCACTTTTGTTAAATGAATGGCAGCTGTCACTCATTCTACTTCACCTAAGCTCATGACAACCAGCATCTTTCCATTTCCATACTGGTGTGAATGATTATTTTGAACCTAAGGGCAGTATTTTCTCTTCCATTTCATTAAGTTTGGCACCCAAGTTCTAGTATCTATTATACTTTTCCTCCTTCCCAGTTTTATATTTTATGAAAAATTTGCAAGCTTCCTACCTGTCCCAACTTGATTACAATGCTGAGCAGCATGCCAAAGTGATTCCTTCTTAAGGGTGATGCTTCTTCAGGGTGATGCTCTCAACAAGGCATTTCGAGTATTATGTGGTCAATGGTTTTGAATTCATCAGTGTTAACATTTAGTACATTTTAAATTGTATCTATATAAATATACAAGAACATGTTAAGCTGGATTGCTCTATTTTTTTTCTAAACTTTTTATTTTGAAATAATTTTAGACTTACAAAAAAAATTGCAAAAACAATACAGAAAGTACCCAAACACTGCTCAGCCAGATCTCCCTGCTCTTAACAACTTGAATAACCACAGCACAATTACCAAAATCAGAAAAGTACATTGGGGTCATTCCATGACCTCTAATGTAGTCTTCCATTGCATTTCACCAGGGTCTCCACTGCTGTCCCCTTTCTACTCCAGGATCCAATCCATTCCACTGCCATGTCCCCTTTGTCCCCTGTAATCAGTGACGGTCCCATAGTCTTCCCTTATCTTCCATGACCCTCAGACTTAAAGAATGCTTACTTGTCAGTTATCTTGTAGAATGCCCCTCAGTTTGGGCCTGATGTTTTTTAATGATGATATTGAAGTTATACATTTGGGGCAAAGACCCACAGAAGTGACATTGTGCCCTTGTCAATGCATCATGTTGGGGGATGGTGATATTGTTATGCTTTATTACTGGTGATGCTAACCTTGATCACTGTTATGGAGGAGTCTGCAGCTGTCTTTATTGTAAAGTTATAATTTCTTTCCCTTTGTAATTAATATTTTTGGAGAGATAATTTGAGGTTTTGCAGATATCTTGTATCTCCCCAAACTGTTACCCACTAATTTTAGCATCCATAGATGATTCTAGTCTGCTTATTACTGTGGTATTCCCATGGTGATTTTCTATTTGGTTCACTCAATCTTCTTTGTTAATTAGAATTCTTCTATAAGAAAGAACAGTCCCTTCTCTCACTTTATATTTACTTATTCAATTATTTACTTATATCAGGATGGACTCATGATTATTTAGCTAGTCTATAGGTTATAATCCATTATGGCCATGATGTATTATGTTTCTCAAATTGTTCCAGCTTTAGGAGCTTTAGGAGCTCTTTTAGGTTGGCCCCTGTGTCCCTGTGACATATCCCAATCTTTTTTTCAACACTTCCTTACTTTTTTGGCATCACAAGATGTTCCAGGCCCACCTTGTATTCTGTCCCAGCTCTGGTATCAATCACTTCTTGAAGTGGCTTCTGGTTCTGTTTACTGGAGAATGGTATTTAGAAACCAAGATCTTGCCACCAGGTGTGCTCATTCCTATTGGAGCAGGTCTGACTTATTCCTAATGACCTCTTACCAGCTTGCAGTAATTAGCATTTCACTTACGAGGCACTCACACATAATTTATTAACTAAGTCATTCTATAATTTTGCCTAATAAAAATATTTCATTCACTAGCATTTATTTTATTGGCTCTCTTACTTTTATTTTACTTTCCTGTAAATGAGGGTTATTTGAGAACATTCCTAGTATTCTCGTACATCTGTTCTCCATAATTCCTGAGAGAAAAAGTATTGACTCTTTCTGGAAGTACAGTCAGTACCCAGGGATGTAGCATGTCTGGAGAATAGGATCCAGGAGTCTTGAACTAATTTAGAGCAACTAGAATCTCTTTTATAATCTCTCTACTAGTTGAAGTTCAATTCCCTACTAATCATGTTGGTTCGATTTTTACCAATCTGAAGAAAGTTAGATATGATAAAACAGTCCAGGGGTGCCTGGGTGACCCAGTCTGTTGAGTGTCCGACTTTTGATTTCGGCTCAAGTCATGATCTCAGGGTCATGGGATTAAGCCCCAACATTGAGCTCCAAGCTCAGAGTGAAGTCTGCTTGCCCCCTCCCTCCCCGACTTGTGCTCTCTCTAAAATAAATAAATAAATAGAATATTTTTAAATAAATAATAGCACTACATAACTTTCACTTTGCATTTGATTGTTATTAGAACATAGTCCTCCTATATAACTTTATGTAAACTTATTTTTCTGATACAATTTTTTTCTTAAAATATCACATTTTAATCTCATTTTATATTTAAAATTTAAGAGTTTGTCTTTATTTTTTTAAGAATGGGTGGCTCAGTCATTAAGCATCTGGTTTCGGCTCAGGTCATGATCCCAGGGTCCTGGGATCGAGCCCCGCATCGGGCTCCCTGCTCGGCGGGAAGCCTGCTTCTCCCTCTCCCACTCCCCCTGCTTGTGTTCCCGCTCTCACTGTGTCTCTGTCAAATAAATAAATAAAATCTTAAAAAAAAAAAGAATTTGTCTTTATTTTAAAATAATACCAAGCCCCTATAATATAAGGTCACTGTAGAATTAAAAATTGCTTGTCACCACCAGAGATATATATATTACCTATTGTGCACACACACACACATATACACAAATATACATAAAGGTGAGATTACACTGAAAATATATTATGATATTCTGCTATTTTCATCTAACATGGCATCATGGGAATAATTTCACATGTAAAATTATTCATCATTATAATTTTAGTAATAGATAGTATATCATTGTATATATTCATTAGAATTAATTTAACTAAATCTCCATTATTAGATTGTTAGTTTTCTTTCAATATTATACTATCATAAGTAACTGTAATAAACATCTTTGTACCTAAATCTTGGTCCACATTTATACTCACCTATTTAAAAGAGAGCCTTACAAATAAAATCACATAGGTCCTAATTTTTTTTAATTTTATTTATTATTTGTCAGAGAGAGAGAAAGCAGGGGGAGCAGTGGGCAGAGGGAGAGGGAGAAGCAGGCTCCCTGCAGAGCAGGGAACCCAATGCAGGACTTGATACCAGGACCCTGGGATCATGACCTGAGCCGAAGGCAGACGCTTAACCAACTGAGCTATCCAGACATCCCACATAGGTCCTAATTTAACTGAAAATGCATTATTGAAAGTGTTTGTTTTGTTTTTGTTTGCACTTTTTTAAAAGTCTCATTTATTCTGGGCTTTAGTCTTCTAGGTAGTATTTCTATAATCCTGTGCCATGCTTTTTTTTTTTTAGTTTTTTTTTTTTGACAGAGAGAGACACAGGGAGAGAGGGAATGCAAGCAGGGGGAGTGGGAGAGGGAGAAGCAGGCTTCCCGCTGAGCAGGGAGCCCAATGCGGGGCTCGATCCCAGGACCCTGGGATCATGACCTGAGCCAAAGGCGAACACTTAACCATCTGAGCCACCCAGGTGCCCCTGTGCCATGCTTTTGTATTCATCCTTAATGACGTGTCTTTTTTCAGATGACTTATAGACATCTTGCTAAAATCTCAGTTTAATAGTGAACACCTCATGCAACCACTTGAAATATTTCAGTTCCTCCTTGTCAATTAATTTGTCAAGGTTATTGCTGATTTTTTAAATCATAATTTCATGTTGGACTGTGTCCCACCTTTCTTGATATATTCCCTTTTTAATTCTCCTTTCTGGAAATTGTGATTGTGGTCACCATTGAATGAGTGTGTTAGAATCTTTGATATAGATGAGATTCAGTGCTTTTTCTTGAGCCTTCTATTGTTTCTAATTAATAAACATCCTCTTGTGAATAAGAAATAATAGTATTCTTTATCCTTTCTTACACATTCCAAGAGTTTAAGGTTGTCTGTAAAACAAATTAAAAATTTATCAAATGTTCCTCTCTATGCTGAAACTTCAAGCGAATATCAAGAATAGTGATGTTGCTCCAACACAGTGGTACCTTCCATATGTGACTATTCTGTTATCTATCTTTGGACTGCCATATCTCTGTCTCGAGGTTGAATGGTAGTATATCCCCTCAAGAATATAATTTCTGTTGCCTTTGTTTTGCATGTATGCAAAGTTCCTCAAATTTGCTCAAGCCATCAGGTTTAAGGAACTCTAGACAGTAGCATATTTTTCTCACATGCATATTCAATTCCATCTTTCTTTTTCCAAAAATTTCTAATTCTTTTGGACATAGGTACTCTTCCATTCTGTGTTACTGAGTGCCATATTTTTAATTCTTTGTGGATGTGTCAGTTAGCATAAACGCTCAAATTTGTTTAAATAAAAGAGAATTTAACACTTTACACATTAGCAAGTCCGGAAGTTGGGGAAGCTTAGCAGTTGATTGACTGAGTAGTACCGTGATCTCTTCAGAAACTTTAGTTCTCTACAACTGCTTTTGCTACTGTCCATAGGTGCAGCTTCATCCTAGGGTTGATTCATTTCATTGTCAGAAATTGGCTGCTAATTGGTACCAGGCAACTTGTTTCTCAGGTCTCTTAAGTAGGGAAAAATGATATCCCTTCAACAATAAAATATAAATCCTCCTTTGCAGTCCTATTTCAAAACTTAGGACATACGGTGTTCCCCAATGCAGCAGAATCTCTGTACTTTTGGATCTATCCCTGAAACTAGGGATGGTGTAGACACATTCCATCTATGTCTTCATTACCCATAAGTTGAGTATTTGTCTATAGTAAGTTAAGTCAGATCTACGATTCCCTATATCCTTCAGCATCTTCCCCCACATTTACTGTTACTCAATTTTATTCTTACCAATGACTGCCATGTTTCTCAGAGTATTTCAGTTGTGTGAGTCTCACAACTTTATGAAACCCACGTGCTATATCTGTCAGAGGGGAGTCACAGTTCATATTAGCATGCTAAGTCTATGAGAAGTTCTGTGATTAAAAGCAAAAGTCCCTTTGGCGTATTTAACCCAGCATTTCCAAACTAACTCTATCATGGAACTTTCATGTTTCATATAGTTTCTTTGATCTTATGGTAATGTTTCCCAAAAGGACACTTTGGTAAAACTTCTCTATTTTATATAATAGTTATTTTAATTAGATATTTTATCTCTCATGCCATATTTTGGTAGACTAAGACAATTCTGATAAGATTTCAAATGTCAGAGCAATCATATCCTTCCCATACCCCTTGAGGTACACTCAATCTCCAGCTGAGGTCATCTAAAGCATGATTCTAAAAAAAATCAAATTGTGATGTCAAATATCAAATCCATAACCAACAGTTTGTACTTTATATCCAACTTTATTTCCCTAGTTCCCTCTTCCTTGATTTGGAGTGGGAAGTAAGAAATTAAAATGACCCAAATATCCAAGAGTTCAGATTTCTCTCAAGGACTACACAGTCTCAAGATTTGTCCACTGAACAGAAATTTCTCCAAAAAAGATATATGCAAGGCCAACATGTATATGAAAAGATGCTCAAGGTCACTAGTCATTAGGGAAATACAAATTAAAGCCACAATGGGATATTACATTATACCTGTTAGAACAATAATCAAAAAGACAAGAGTAATAAATGTGGAGAAAAGGAAACTCTTGCACTGTTCGTGGAATTGTAACTTGGTGCAGCCACTAGGAAAACAGTAAGGAGTTTCCCAAAAAATTAAAACTAGAAGTACCATATGATCCAACAATTCCACTTTTGGGAATATATCCAAAGGGAAGGAAAAAAAAATAACTGTAAAAGATACCTGCACACCCATGTTCATAGCAGTATTATTTATAATAGCCAACACATGGGAAACAATCGAGAGTCCATCAATGGATGAATGCGTAAAGAAGTTGTGGTATACATATATACATACAGAAACATGGATGGACCTTGAAGGAATTATGCTAAGTGAAATAAGTCAGAGAAAGACAAACACTATATGATCTCATTTATACGTAGAATCTAAGGAAATGGAAAACAAAATACCAAACTCATAGAACAATAAAACAGATTTGTGCTTACCAGAAAAGGGGGGCCAGGGGAAGGGAAACTGGAGGAAGATGGGCAAAAGGTACAAATTTCCACTTATAAGATAAATAAGTATCGGGGATGTGATGTACAACATGATGACTACAGTTAACACTGCTCTATGGTATACAGATAGAAAAATTGTCGAGAGTAAATCCTAAGAGTTCTCAACATATTTTCTTTATTCTTTTTTTCTTTTTTTACTGTATCTATAAGAGAAGATGAATATTAGCTGAACCTATTGTAGTAACCATTTCATAATATATGTAAATCAAACCATCGTATTATACAGTGATGTATGCCAATCATTTCTCAATAAAACTGGAAAAAATTAAAAAAAAATTGTCATATGATCCTGTAGTTCCACTACAGTGTATTTACCCAAAGAAAACAATAACACTAATTCAAAAATATATATGCCCTGCAGTGTTTATTGGAACATTATTTACAATAGTCAAGATACTGAAGCAAACTAATTGTCCATTGATAAATGAATGCATAAAGAAGATGTGGAATAAAGACAATGGAATATTACTGAACCTTTAAAAAAAGAATGAGAATGTGTAACTAGTGCAATTGACCTAAGATGGCTCTGATTTTAATTTGATGCTTTTTCTACTAAGCCCGAGGAAACAACTTTTACTGGATTTTGCTGTGCATATAGTATAATTGCTACAGGTGTAATTAGGACCTCCTTACATTTGTCCCATCGACATTTTTAAAACATACACTTAATAAATGTATATATACCGTTTGCTGAACACTTTGTATGTGCTGAAAACTGTGGCAAACTCTTTAGAAGGGTCTCCTTATTCTTAGAACATTTTATGGACTAAAAATGTGTCACTGACCATTTATTATTTCATTGATGCTTAGAAATCACAATTTGACAAGTTATACAACTGAAGCAAGAAAAAAAAAAAAGATTTTTTACCCTGGCTCCAATTTGAAATCACTTGGGACTCTTTTTAAAAATATCAGTGCCTATGTCCCTTTAGAGATTCTGTTTTAATTGGTTTGAGGTGAGGCCTCCAGCATGGGTATATTTTTTAAAAGCTCTCCAGTTATATCCAATCTTAGCAAGAGTTAAGAACCATGAGATTAAATGATACAACTAAAACCACATAACTGACTGCTTGCAATTAGAACTAGACTCTCCTGATTTCTATTCAAGTTATCTTTCTTCTAGGTTCAGTAGTGTCCCAGATTTTTTTCTGTGCAAATATACAGAATCCTTCAAAGACACTGAGATTATGAGTCTCTGACTCTTCTGAAACAACGGGATGACAAGTGTAGCTCACTTGTTCCCTTTCCCCAAGAATCATGCTCTCTCCCCACTGTCCCCAGTGCTCTGGGAAAACCCTGAGACCCAGTGGAACCACCAGGCTCATCCAGGTAGGGGCTACCAAGTTCCCACAGCCCTTCTTTTTCTCCCTCTTATCCCTTTCTAATTAAATCAGCTTTTCTTCAAACTACCAGCTTTCTTAAGCTCTCCAAAACAATGTTTTTGGTTTATACAGACACTAATTCCCCATGGCTAAGCACTTTTTAAAACATGGCTAAAAGTTGAATGGGTTTTCAGTAAAGATTTCTCTCCCAACACTGCATGCATCATTGCCAGCCGTTCAGCTTCTTTTCCCAGAAGTGACAATGTCTAATTTCTTCTGTATCTTTCCAGCGATGCCTATACCAAAAAGATATGTATTTTTACACAGATGATATTACCCTATATAAACTGTTTTACATCTTCCTTTTTTCAATGAATAATATATTTTGGATATCTTTCCATATCAGCATATGAGGTACTTCCTTATTCTATTTAATGCCTTTGTGTTTTCAATTATATCTCACTCTCTACTGATGATGGAAATTTGATTTGGTCCCATTCTTTTGTTACTACAGGAAAAGTTGTAAACTAATTTATTCCATTAGTTTGCCCATGTGATGTATATTTCTAAGATAAATTTCTAGAAATGAAATTGCTGGGTGAGAGTATGCACATTTGCAACTTTGACGGATTTTGCCAAATTGATTTCTTTGGAGGCTGCACCAATCTTCACTCTGACCAGCAAAGCTGAGAAAGTGGCTTTCTTTACACCCCCACCAGCATGCTGGGTTATAAAGCCTTTTGATCTGTATGCCAGTCAGACAGGGGGAAATGGCTTTCCAGCATAGTTTCATTTTGCTTAGCTCTTATTATGATCAAGTTTTAGAAGGTAGGTTTTAAAGGTATATCTTTGTGTGTTTCTCTTATATTAATTCTTAGCATTTCACCAATCAAACTTGCTATTTATCACTACAACTGTTTCAATATAAGCTTAAAAGGCTAATACATGGGCTAGTCAGGGAATTTTGCCAGTATTTACAACAGTATTTTTTTAATGTGAAAAAAATCAACTATTGTTCCATATAACTGAATTATAAATACACATTTGTAAACCATGCAGTGTAGAGCACTGGCAGATTTGTGCTGCGCACCACGGACGTGATACATATTCGACGGGAACAAAATATCTGCTCGGGTTCACAGTGCTGAAAAGCAAGTGCATTCAGAAATTATCTGCTAGTCCCCTTCCAAGAATTGATTTCTTCCCCTAAGTAATTGCTCTTTGAATGAAGGTCATTAAATGGCCATAATAAAAGAGTTAGCATTTTAGAAGGTTTTGTGAATTTTATAATTTTCCATCACATCAGGGAGCCAAATCCTTTCTGTGGTTCAGATGGAGCACGGTTTAAAACCCAAGGCCCTCAGAAATCAATTTTTGCTAACATACAGCTTTCAGATGTGAAATGGAGGGTAGGAGGCTAGTAGTGTGCATATGATCAAGCTGCAGGTGGACAGCTGGAATCAGAAACCAAGCCTCCAGCCCCTAGCACAGGGTTTCTCCTTACCCCTCTCTGCCTTCACCAGTTCAAATGCACATGTCTCTGTTCAGGAAGCAAAAGTCCCAACCTTAAACTAATAATTATCCTAAAGGGTCATTCTGAACTTCTAACTGCAATTAACCCTTGAACAACACAGGTTTGAATTGCGCAGGTCCACTTAAACATGGAGTTTTATTTTTTTTTTAAAGAGTTGACAGCAAGAGCCTCCAGGCATCTATTTGCAATTGCCCACCTAGTTTCCAAGAGATCCAATGGAGGAGACGGGTGCAGGGGTGGCACTTGCTGCCCGCTCAGTGCCCAGGAGGTTTGGCCCCTGGACCAGGCCCAGGCCGGCCTGAAGGTCCCCGGGAGTGCCACTGGGGTGGTCAGGTCTAGCACCAGGACCGGTGGGCAGGGGGCTCGGCTGATGCAGAACGTTCCCGGATTGCAGGGATGGCGCAGTGCTGGTTGCCCTGTGCCCTAGAGCCCTTGGCTCCAGGCCTCCGCAGGCCTGCTGCTGGGCTGCACTGGGGCAGTCTCAGGCTTGGTTCCTCCCAGGCCTGGCCACCTGCCCCGAGCAGCGCCCCAACTCCACCCTGCCACCTCCAACGGCCCGCAGCACTCACATGTGGCCTCAGGTGCCAGAGCCTGGGACTGGTAGTACAACTCAAGGCAGATGGGGCAGCTGTACTCTGCTCTAGGCAGCTGCTGCTGGCAAGCCTCAGGGGACTGGTTAGCAAAGGCTCTGGGGGCTATGGTCCCAGAGCCCTCCAGAGGCCAGGCCCCGCCCTGCAGTCCCGCCCCTCTGCTGCCCCGGCCCCGGCCCCGCCCACCTGCGTGTGAATTCTTTTTCTTTTTCTTTTTTTTCTTTTTGTGAATTCTTTATCAATAATATACATACACTACGGTAAATGTATGCCCATTTCCAACATTTCCTTTTTTCTAGATTAACTTACAGTAAGAATACAGAATAAGATAGTAACATAAAAAATACGTCAATGGACTGTTTACGGTATCGGTAAAGCTTCCAGTCAACAGTATACTATTAGTAAAGCTTTGAGGAATCAAAAGTTATAGGCAGATTTTTGACTGCCTGGGGGTCAGTGCCCCCGCTCCCCACCTTGTTCAAAGGTCCACCATACTTTTTTCTTTCTTCTGACTGTGTAAAGAATGAGTATCTTAACTCATTCATGACATTTACTTCGTTACCAATGGTACCTGTGATGGGTGCTGAGCCCCAAGGGCCCAATCCCCACTCGGGATTGAGACTCTCATTCTCTCAGCTGATGAGGATGTTGCACCAGACAGCCTTTGGCTAGGTGCGTCCCTGGGATTTGCCCTGGTGGAATAAAACCTCCTTGTCCAAGGTCATGTCCCCTCCCTAGGGTCTGCACCCTAAGACTAGAGTTAGGCTCAGCCCCCTTTTCTCAATTTGGACAACTCCAATGGCTCTCCCAGGTCTAGAGCTTCTATGAGCTCAGCTATGGCTTTGACTATGGTTATATCCCATATAACATCCCAGCCTCTCCTTCTGCCTAGCCATGCTGCCTTTTCTTCCCTTCAACTGCTACTGACTTCCAAAGCACCTTCCAATAATCTTCCTACACACTCATCTCTGTTCCAAAGTCTGTTTCCCAGGCAACATGACCAACATCCAGTCTACCTGTCTAGTCTGGAGCACTAGTTTCCTGGCATGTGCACATGCTGGTCAATATTAATTGACGTATTCAACATTGCATATTTATCCAGAACCTATTATGTGGCAAATACTAACTAGATCCTGAGAATAAAGACATTAACAAAAACCAAGTCACAAGTAAAGACTCCTGTGCCTCAATACTGGACATGCTGTATCTGGTAAAGAGGAAACAATGAGCACAGAGTCATGGCCTTAAATATGTCACTCTGCCTTGTTTTCTGTAATCCTAGACAATATCTGTGCTGGTTCTTTATCATGTTTGTGTACCAGGTATAGCAATTATTATTCTGCATATGATATTGATCTCTTCTGCCAGCATTTTGCTAATTTCAGAATCAATGAAACTATCATGGTGAGAATCAAACACCAGAGACATCTCATTTCCTTATTATTGCTACAATGAAAGGAGATGTGTGCAGGCTTCTGGTAATCCAGGATACATCGTGAATATGTAATGCCTGACTTTTAGTCTAGCTATATCACCAAGAATCTTCCGTTTGCAGGCATAGAGATTTCAACATCATATTTTGTTTTCTCCTAGCTCTTACTCCGTTTGCTCTGGGGTTCCTGTTGGTCCTGGGGGGTACTAACAAATTTTAAGAAGTGACATATCAAGTTTGCCGTTGACTATAATTACAAAATCTGAAGACTATGAACTTTGGAGGCAGACTGATGAAGGATTGAATCCTGTCTCAGCCACTCATGACCCAGGTGACATGAGACTAATTATTAGTCCCCTTTAAGCCTCAATTTCTGCATTTTGAAAATGGGGAAATGTTCTCGACCTTACAAAGTTTCCAAAGACAGAGGATTAGGGGGTATCCTAGAGTGTCCAGAAAATGAATAGTTTTAAATCAATAATCCTAACTAAAATATTTTATTGGTGAGGCTAGATACATTTTCTACTAGACTTGTAATTGGAGTATGTCCTTATGTTCCCGGAGGAAGAAATGGCTGGTGAATTCTGCTGCTGTGATTTGTCTTTAGAATAACATTTGAGAAGTAAGATTGTGTGAAGCTCAGGCTGCCACTTCTCTTCAGAGAAAGTTTCTCTGGAACCAGGGCTTCAGCCCAGGGTTGGTTTCCTTCTCCTGAGGCTGCAGACTTTGCAATATAAAGGATACTCACCTGCATTATTTTTCCTATGAATGTCCCAAGATGGCCACTGCCAGTCTTACCCGATAAATCTCAGTGTAGATTGGAATTGAGTGTGATTGTGTTTTGTTATATTTTTAAATTGAATACATTTGACTAAAAGAAATAACGCTTAATGAAGAGGAGGAGGAGAATAAAGAGGGGAAGGAAGAAGGGAAAGCCTATCAATTGGCCCCTATAATCCCCACAACCATCTGGTGAAGAAGTTCATTAACAACTTCATGTTTCAGATTAATAAAGTGAGCCTCACACAGTGGAAAGGACTTCCCAAGAAAACTTTTCTAAGTAGTAAAACTACTGCTTAAATTCAGGTGTCTGAATTTAAAGTCTAACTTTTGTTCTGCTTCCCTGTAGTGTTACTATTGAAAGAGACAATTCAAGACCACACTTTCCAATGTTTCCCACACCATGCAGCAATGCTGTCTGAGACATTTAGAAAATAATCAGCTAAACTTTACTAAATTAGTTTCCTTGTTGCAATATGACCCTGAAACCTAACTTGATTCATGTGAATCATGCATTTCCAAAAAGTGGCAAAGTATGCAAAAATTCCCCCAAGTAGATTCCCCACAGATTCCCCATTAACATTCTTCCTATTATAAGGAATATCTATTAGGATTTTTAATATTTCTTGGAAAAATCCATTCAAGAACCACTAACTAGTGTTATGTCAACTTTGTGGTCATTTTTGATAGTTAATTCATATCTCTTCTAGAATTTCAGTTTAGTTCAGCAAACATTTATTTTGTGGCTACCATGTGCCATACACCATGTGAGAAGGAAGGAGGTGATGAAGAATACCTTAAGAAATTAATTGCTTTGTCTCACAACTGTTAGAACCAAAGTTCTACTGTATTATCCGTCATTAATTTCCTTTCTCTCCTCTTGTACCTTTTTTTTTTTTCCCTTTCTGGTATTCTACTTAGTGCAGTCACTATCTGAACTCAGAGTATTCTAAGGATCCTAAGTCAGGTAATTAACCAACATGATGGCATCAGTTTCCTCCTTTAGAAATTAAAAAAAATAATAACTAAGTGTATTGATTTCTTTATCCATTTGTTTGTTCACTGAATGTTCCTTGAGTACCTACTCTGTACCAGATATTCTTCAAGACATTTGTGGTACAGCAACGTACAAATCAGAAAAAGATTTATGCTCTCCTGGAGATTAAATTCTAGCCAGACAGAAACAGAAGTCAATGAAATAATATGATAGAAAGGTACAGGTGCTATGGACAAAAGAAAAAGCTATGCAGGGTAAGGAAAGCCAAAGGTCATGGGTGAAGGGGGACAGTTTGCAACATGAAAGAGGTTCATCATGGAAGGATTTATTGAATGAGTGAGATCTGAGCAGAGAATTAAAGGAGCAGAGAGTGAGCCATATGTTACCAGAGAAGTGATCCAGAAATAAGAAGCAGCCAGAGCAAAGGCTCTGGTGTGTTCCAGCAGGAGGAAGGCAGCCAGTGCGGCTGGGGTAAAAGAACAGCAAGACCAGAGAGGTCTCAGGAAGTTATGTATATCGTGTACGTCTTTATAAGCCATTCTAAGGACTTTGTCTTTTACTATTCTGAGTTCAATCGGGAGCCACTGTTTGGGATTGAACAGAGGAGAGACATAATCTGACATGAGCTATAAAGGGTTGCTTCACACGTCCGGGTGGAGATTAGATTGCAGAGAGATAAAGAGAGATAAAGAGATAAAGAGGGGAAGGGCGACAGTGGCTTTGAGCAGGAGGTAGTGATGGGGTGGTGGAAGTTAGGGGGATATTTTTGAAGGAAGAGCTGATGGATTACTATGAGTTGTATGAGGGAGAGAAAAGTTGGAGGGGTACAGCTAAGGTTTGGGGGCTGCTGGAAGGATTGGGTTGCCATCCACTAAGATTTCAAAGGCTGAGGGTGGAGCCAGTTTGGAGAGGAAGTCATTTTGTTTCAGGAGTGCTGAGTCGTTACAAGGGAGATGTTGAGAAGGCAGGTGGACTTATGGGTCTAGAGGTCAGGAGGGGGTCTATTTGGAGATATATATTTGGGAATATGAGAATAGTTGAGATCAAGTAGGAGAAAAGAAACTAATTTTGCAATCACTTATAAGGATCTACCACCAATACAAGAGGAGAACCCAAAGGGTGAGGTATCCATGGAGCCAATGAAGAAAGAAGTGACAAAATATGATTTACAGTGGAATTACATCTGCACATGTCCTGATTGATAGCCAGCAACAGGGTAATTAATGTGAGGCATTACAAATAATCATCCTTTCATAAAACTGAAACAAGTAAAACTTATTTGTGTATTTATTTGTTTAGTGTTTGTTTTCTTCACGCTACCATAAGTCACATTTTTTTATTGTTTTCTGCTGTATCTTGAACTCCTAGAAAAAGACTGACTGACACACAGTAGGTGTCATAAAAACATATTAAACAGTGATTGAATATGTACAGACAAATCAAATGTAGTCAGTTACTTATTGACAATACAATGGGTGCTTGTCCGACATAAAATCTATTGTTATGCGATCAAGTATAGAGTGAGTTAATGGAGCTGGACTGAGGAGATACAGAAGCACTCTCAATAAGGTCAAACCTAAGCCTGGACTTGGAGGGTTGAAACAATGAAAACTGACAGGCAGGTGAAGGCAGAGATATCCAGCCAGGTTGCTAAGATGTTTATTCCCTCACAGCCCAGTGTTCTTTTGCTGACTTTATGCACTGAAATCATTCTTGGTAGAGAAGCTCAAAGACGTGCCCAAAGTTACTGAGGTAAACAATGGTTAAAGAAATCCGAACGGGGGCACCTGGGTGGTTCAGTTGGTTAAGTGTCTACCTTAGGCTCAGGTTGTGATCCCTGGGTTCCTGGGATCAAGCCCCAGGTCCAGCTCCTTGCTCAGCAGCGAGTCTGCTTCTCCCTCTCCCTCTGCCCTCCCCCCTGCTCCTGCTAGCTCTCTCTTGTGTGCTCTGTCTCTCCTGTCTCTCTCTCTCTCAAATAAATAAATAAAATCTTAAAAAAAAAAGAAATCAGACCGGGAGCCTGGATTTTGGAATAATTGCGAGTGATATAAAAGTAAGCTGAACTACTTGTTAAATTTATGATAAGACACAAAACAGAGATAAGATTCTGGAAACTCCTAGGCACATGCTACTTACTGCTTTCAGTAGTACTTAACTGTTTCTTCTTCATGAAATTTAAGTTGTTGGGTTTCTATGCATCAACATCTGTCACGATATTTCTAAAGAGAAGTGCTAAAATAATTGAATGTGTACATATTTTAATGGAAACAAGATATTATCTTTAATTTTTACATCTTCAAAGAATTTGTTATGATTTTATCATACTTTATAATGGTTTTACTGAAGAGAGCTTTCAAATCATGCGACAATCTTGATTCTGTCATTTGGTCATAATATACTGATCTGTACTACTAAGGTTTAGAGAGAAGAAATTGTGTTTATGTTTCATCTACAAGCATTGTTTATCACCTACTCTTAACACCTACAGAATTATAAAATTCATGAGGGAAAGCTAGAGATACTTCCAGGTCATTGGCAGATACATTATCCTGGCATTACATCAGTCCTTGTTGACACTGGATATGCCAAATGCAAAATGAAGCTCACAGCTACGGTCTTTCCAGCCATGGAAATACCCTCCTTCCTCTTGGATATCTATGGCTTTTTATCATGTCTAGTAAATACAAATTAGAGAGATCCAAGCTTCACCTCTCTGTTTAGATCTCATAAGTTGGACAAATAAAAATGGACCCTGGCTGTAAAAACCATACATTTATGATGAGATGGACTACTGGAAAGTCACTCAACTTTCGTAGGTTTTCTACTGAAGTTGGCTCATGTAGCACCAAGAGTTGATGTGAAAAGGTTTGTTCCATGGGACGGAAGTGGTGCTGCTGCTGTGGGACTGTTTGCTATCACACTGACCGCCTCTACTCCCTTCCACCAGCACATTCTCTCGCACACGAATCGCACTCCTGCAAAAGTTAAGAGTAGGAAAAGAAGGCTTGAAAGCTTGTACATCTCTTTTGTTATTTATTCTTTATAAAATTAAAATGAGGTTCCCACCGATGGCCACAATTATACCTAGTCCCTAAAGGGATATGGAAAATAAGAATAGTAGACTTTAAAAATTCACCTAGTTGGCCCATTTTCCAAAATAAAACAGACTTTGTAAAGATTTTAGAACATTTATCCTCTGATCCTTTTTTGTACACATATATTTAAATGTGTATTTTTAAGTTTTGAAATTATCACTCACTTCTTTTAGAAAACATAAATTATACAGAAAAGAAAGAAAAAAAATGATGAGGAGAAAGACGATATATATGGAGAGTACAGAACATGGACTGATTTAGGGAGATTCAGGGAATGAGTTTAATGCCACATTGTCTTCTTAGATGCTATTCTGACTTTCACTTTCTTTCTCTCTCTTTGTTTTTCTTTTTGTGAGAAATTGGGAAAGACAGAGTCAAAGACTGATCTTAGATTCCTAACAACACCCTAAGTCCCTGAGAATGAGGCATAGCACAGCAAACTCATTGTATTGATCATAGTAGTGTTATCTTACATTGAAAATATGTTTTCTCCGTCTGTCATCTACTGTGATCTTTGTAGCATTTTGCAAGATGTCAGTTAAGTCTCTCTTTTCCCTAAAAACCCAGCTCTGTGGCTGTTTGAGGGTCCAGCACATTTCTTTCCCTTTTGGTTTTCTGTCTATGTTCCAGGACTGGACATCCTGCTTCAGTTCTGCCGCACCTTGATCCAGGCCTGAAACACAACCACTTTATTGGTCTGTCTTCGTATTAAAAACAAAACAAAACTGAACAACTTTACCCAAGTATTTTATGAGTTTAATAACTTTACCAAGGATTTGTGGAGTTTGAAGGAAGGGTCAATTCATGGATTTCTAGCTTTCAATTATCCTGCTGGCTCTACTCACACTCTGAAGCAACACCAAACATTTTTCTTTTGTTTCATAAGCACAGAAATTCAACCTATATTTAGGCCCTGGAGCCTAAACTTTTATCCAGAAATGTGCTTATAAAATCATAGTTTTCACTAGAGATGCAAAAAAAACAAAAACAAAAACAACACACACACTAAACTTTCTCTATACTTCTATATTTACTGCACCTTTGGGTTGATGTCCTTCCTTTACAAAACAACTGCAAAAGCTTAGAGAAAAGGACTCCCTTAACTTGCACAACTGGTTAGTGGCAGATGTCCCAACCAGTAGTTGTAGGACCAGAGTCTTTCCTCCAGACATGGCATTTCTCTGTTTCCAAGGTGCTAGAAAGAGCTCCAGCCCTTGCCTTCTATATGTACCCTTCGTAAGCTGCTTAACTAAAGTGAAGCTCAGTTCCTCATGTGTGAAATATTCATGTAGAGAATGGTCTTGTGATACAAAGACTCCCCATGGGTAAGACTGTGTTGCACACATAATACATGCTTAATATTAATATCTTTCTTTCTCCCTTTATAATTTTCTTCTCAATACAACAACCAGCAGAAAACATCATGTGTCATAGGGAAATGGATCTTCATAACAATGCTTATTTCAGATGGATTTGTTGAAATGAGGAAAGGCCATTGTAGCAAATAATTGCCTTGTGTGACTCTCTTATTTGTACATCAGGGGCAATAGTGCACTGGCATTCTCCAGAAATTTTCTCTAGAATTATGGCTTCATCCTACTACTACAGGTCAGTGTTGCCTATTCTTGGAATCCTTCCCCTACTCCCAAGATTATGCTCAGTGTACTTCCTCTGTGTTTCTTCCCTAGCTCTACCCCTGTAGTTACCATATTAAATTGTGTACTAATTTACTCCTCCATGTAAATATCAGCTTTTAGAGCTGAGTATTTATTTCTTTTACTTCTGTAATATCATTATAAAAATTAATTATAAGTAATATAATAGACATTTGATGAATGAGTAACTGTCAATCTCCTTTAACACCAAAGCAAAATATTCTTTGGCACTACAGATTGTTATACAATTTTCCCAGATCCCTTAATTATACCGAGACAGATTACTCAACAGATGTGGGAAAACGATTCTTTCTTATTCTTCAAGACTGTACTTCTGCTCCTCTTATTCTTTCTGCTTCCTCAATCTTTTTTGTTCTGTTATCTTCCTCCAATCCCCAACCATCAACAGGTACTTCTTGCTTTGAAAACTCATTTAGATGAGATTTTTCAGTATACTCATTTGAACCCACACTTTGCACCTTTCATTGGTCTCCCTGCCTGTGGCTGAGGTTAGAGATGAGATCATGATGCTTCTATCACACCAACAAGAGCACTGCCAGGGTCACCTGCCTGCCTGCCACAGAAAATGAGCTTGACAAATGGTGGACAGACAGTAAAGATGGGGCATATAGCCACAGAACAGAAAGAACTATCCCAATACTTCGCCTCTCTCTCTCTCTCACCCCAGCATTGAGATGACAGAAAGAGGTTGCCTGGAAAGAGATCATCTCTGAAACCAGGACACTCTCAAGGATCTGCAAAGTGTTAGGGAAAGAATTTAAAGAATATTTTTGGTGTTAAGAAACATCTTTTCTATGACATTTCTGCAAACACTTCTCCCAACCCCCAAAAGGAATAAGTTCTTGGTATGATGTTCAAAACTTGTTCTCTTCTCTAGAGAAATGTAACTATCAAAGGCACTATCTGTGGTGTACAGATAAGGTGAAGTCTGGGGATGATACAGAAGAGTATAAGGCAGTGTAACTTGAAGTCTTTGGAAAAACAGAAAGTTTAAAGGGAAACATTTCTAATGATGTTCAGGGCAGTAGCCTCTTTGGGGAGACACACAAAAGCCTGGCTTGTCTGTATTTTTAAAATATCAGGTAAAGCACCGAAAAAGAAGTCTTTGAAAGACGGGGCCATAAGGTAACCAGTCCTAGCTACTTTCTTAGAATGCACAAAGACTTCATTATGTGTATTTTGGGGGTCCAGGCATTTTACTCTTAAGCATTTGCATCTGGGTAGGATGTATAGAATCTTACATGTAATATAGACACAATAAATTTCCATTAATTGATCCAGAAATTGTAGATAAGTTAGCAAAAAAAAAATCACATCTTCTTATTCTTTGTTAAAGTTACTAAAGTCATGTTTCCTCACAAACTCTAGATATTGAAATTTGTTTTTTTTAAGAGATGTGGAAAAGGTTGATAGCTTTGAGTATATTGAAAGAAATGTGAAAGAAATGTGAAAAAAAAAAGCACCAACATTTTATGAGTGTAGAGATGTAAAAACTGAGAAGAAGAAATGAGGGATTAAAACAAGGAACAGGGGCACCTGGGTGGCTCAGTCATTAAGCGTCTGCCTTCGGCTCAGGTCATGATCCCGGGTCCTGGGATCAAGCCCCACATCCGGCTCCCTGCTCAGCAGGAAGCCTGCTTCTCCCTCTCCCACTCCCCCTGCTTGTGTTCCCTCTCTCACTGTGTCTCTCTCTGTCAAATAAATAAATAAAATCTTAAAAAAAAAATGAACAAATCATTTGCATTTCTATAAAATGCATATATTTACATGGGTATTTAAAAGTATCAGACAGCATAAGGAATATTTTAGCATTTCAAGTAGTCATGGGTAGGAGGAGATTAAATTTTCCTGATAATTCTAAGCTTACTTAAGAGTTTATAACTCTTTTTCTTTCTAACAAATTTACTTTGGAACTAAGATCTCATCCTTTTGATGCTATCAATAGCAGCAAATATTCATCCTTTCAAGGTGGATTTTAGTTTAGAAATAGCCAGAAGTCATTTCAAAATCAAGTCTGGGAAATAGGTGAATGAGCAACCTGGTTACACTGAATTGGGTTCACAATGATGAAAAAGGCTGGGTTAATTCTGTGGTTTGCATTATAGATTGTAAGGTCATTCTACAATGAAAATATGTCACAGTGTTATAATAAATGGAAACATCATCGAAATAAGTGTAATTTCCCATAGTGACTATTTTGAAGGAAATGCTACTTAATTGGAAGTATAATTTCTAATATTTTAAAAAGAGTCAGTCTTCTTAGAGTTATGGTAGACAAAGGATTGGTGCTTTTATTATATACAGGGCTCAAACAATTTAAGAGAAAGCATTAACAACCTAATAGATGTGTAAAGGACATGAACAACAATTCACAAAGGGAGAAAATTGAATGGCTCACACAATCTGGGAAATATGTAGTTCAAAGTAACATTTTAAACTAGAGATGCCAGATCAAAGCAACAATTCTATACAATTTCTACTTGTTAAATTAGCAAATATTAAAATAAAGAAAAGATAATACTAAATGTTTACAGGATACCAAAGCATGGACACACACACTTCTGAGAGGAGTATAGATTGAAACAAGAATTCCTGAAAATAGGGGCCCCTGGGTGGCTCAGTTGTTAAGCATCTGCCTTTGGCTCAGGTCATGATCCCGGGGTCCTGGGATGGAGCCCCGCATCGGGCTCCCTGCTCCGCGGGAAGCCTGCTTCTCCCTCTCCCACTCTCCCTGCTTGTGTTCCCTCTCTTGCTGTGTCTCTCTCTGTCAAATAAATAAAAATCTTAAAAAAAAATTCCTGAAAATAAATTTTAATTTTATATGTATTTACATGCAGAGATATATAGAGAAAATTATATATGCAGCTAGATACTTAATATATATATATGATAAATGGAGAGATAGGTAGATGACAGATAGACAAATGATAGCGAATAGATAACAGAGATAGATAAGAAATTGAAACACACACAATATTTATGTTCTTTGATCTTAAAGCACAACTTATAGAAATCTTTCAAAAATAATTCATAATAATGGGAAAAATGTCGTGTACACAAATATATTAATTAAAACATTATCTACAAAAGTGAAAACTAGGGACAAAGCTTGAAGTCTAATATTTTCCTCTTGGTGTGTGACAGATTGAACATTAATGATGGTTTGGTTTATGTAGTGTGCTGATGACTGATTCAAAATATTCTTCTTTCTACATGTCTGCATTTTCTAAATTTAATATAATCATCATGCATTTTTAATAATTAAAAATGAAGATTTATTATTAGAAAATCCCTTTTAAAATGTCTCCTATTTCCTCAAATTGATAAAGGGCATCTACTAAAAATATAACCAATACTATATTTAATAGTGACAGACTGAAAGCTTTTCTCCTACATTTAGGAACAAGACAATGATGCCCCTCTCCTCACTTTGATTCACTTAGGTTCTAGCTCCAGCAATTTGGTAAGAAAATGAAACGAAATGTTTTCAGGTTGGAGAGAAAGAAGTAAAACTATCTCTGTTTACAGCTCACAGGAACTTCTATGTAAAAAACCCTGAATGACACATACACACACACAGTAGAGATTGAATTCAGCAAGACTAGTGCCCAAGATCAATATACAAAAGCTCAATTTTATTTTCATACATTAACAATGAACAATCAGAAAGTGAAATTGAGAAAATGATTTACAATATAGTAAAAAAAAAGTTAAAACAAGTATGAGATGCGTACACTGAAAACTACAAAACATTGTTGAAAGAAATAAAACATCTAAACGAGTGGAAAGATATACTGTTTTCATGGATTGAAATACTTCATATTGTTAGGATGGCAATACTTCCTGAGTTGATCAACAGATTCAAGGCAATCCTTATTGAAGTGTGGACTTTTTTTTGGAAAAAAATATATAAGTTGATACTAAAATTCAGCATCCTGAATAGTCAAAACAATAATGAAAAAGAAGAACAAAATTGGAAAACTGATACTTCTCAATTTCAAAACTACTACAAAGCTATAGTAAACATGACAGTGTGGTCCTGGAATAAAGACAGAACTACAGATAAATGGAATAGAATTAAGAGTCCTGTAATAGGGTTGCCTGGGTGGCTCATTCAGTTAATCCTCTGACTCTTGGTTCTGGCTCAAGTATTTATTTCAGACTCTGCGCTAATCTGGGGGTTGGCTGGATATTCTCTCCTTCTCCCTCTGGCCCTCCCCCAACCCCTGGCTCCTGTGTGTGTGTGTATGTGTGTGTGTGTAGGCACACATAGTCTCGATCTCACGCTCTCTCTCTCAAATAAATAAATAAATAAATAAAAATAAAATCTTAAATAAAAAACAGTCCTGAAATAAACCCTTATGCTGATTTTGACAAAGATACCAAGACGATTCAATGGAGAAAGAACAGTCGTTGCAAGAAATGGGGCCAGGACAACTGGATTCCACATGCAGAAGAAAATATTTAGATCCCTCTATTATACCATCCATAAAAATTTGCATCAAATGGATCTATGACCTAAATGTAGGAGCTGAAACTATAAAACCCTCAGAAAAAGATATGGTGTAAATCTTCATTACCATGGATTAGACAGCAACCTCTTACCATGACACCAAAAGCAAAAGTGACAAAAGAAAAAGAAAAAAAAGTAGAGAAATTGGACTTTATTTTTTTTAATTGTGGATTAAAAATCAATAATAAGAAAGTGAAAAGATGGTCCATAAAATGGGAGAAAATACTTGTAATCATATATCTGATATGGGTCCCGTATCCAGAATACATAAGGAACTCTTATAAGTCAACGATAAAAAGATAACCCAGTTTAAAAATGGGCAAATAATTTGAATAGACTTTTCTTCAAAGAAGATCTACAAATGGCCAATAAGCACATGACAAGATGCTCAGCATCCTTAGTCATTAGAGAAATCTAAATCAAAACCACGATGTACCACTTTACACCCGGTAGTATGACTAAAATCTAAAACCAAAAAAACAGACAATAGCAAGTGTTTTCAAGGATGTAGATCATGAATTCTGGAAGGCATGGGTATGTATGTTTTTTTCACTCCCCATTTTCCCTCCTGTAAGGTGCTATGTAGAAGTAGTATGTGGACTCTTATGGTAAAATCTTTAAGGAGGATGAATTACAAGTGTGTGAGTTGTTTGTGTCCATTTGAGTGTATATGTAAACATACAGACACACTTACATATTCACCTTTCTAAATGCCTAAGGTGATGGCAGTAAAGGGCATTATTTACAAAGTTAATTTTATTTTTTTTTAAAGATTTTTATTTATTTATTTGACAGAGAAAGACACAGCGAGAGAGGGAACACAAATGGGGAGTGGGAGAGGGAGAAGCAGGCTTCCCGCTGAGCAGGGAGCCCGATGTGGGACTCGATCCCGGGACTCCAGGATCATGACCTGAGCCGAAGGCAGTCGCTTAACCAACTGAGCCACCCAGGCGCCCTACAAAGTTAATTTTAAAGTAGCAGCTGATAAAGTGTCTAAGTTAAATGGTATGTGATATTAAGTAGAAATATCAGTCGAAGTAGGACACCCTGAATACAAGGTAAGTGTGAGAGAGCAGGGTACCATGTACTCTCACTGTGGAGTTGTGCAAATGATGGGCCATCCTTTGGTCATCTCTGCTCACCTCAAAAATGCACACATAGTTAATTCAGGGAAAACAGATAAAAGGAATCAGATCCTGCTTCACAGCTTTCTTCTGTGAAACTCTATAAGCCTCCCCCTGCCGTCCTCTCATCTGTCTGTTTTCTAGAAGTGCTCTTGGACCTGAACTCCTGCTCCAGGAGGCTTCCTTGTGAGTCAGTGACCAGCCCTTAACCATCAACCATCAAGAAGCTTCTTTTTATCTTTCTCCTTCACTCTTCAGGACTCTTTCAAGTTCACCAGTTAAGAAGGGGTAGGAAGGAAGAGAAACAATAAACATTTAAGGAAGCCATAGCTTTTCTTCTGCCAGGGGTCCCCCTAAAGAGCTGAAGGCTGGGCTGAGAAAAAGTTAAAGAAGCATTCAGACTTTGACAAATGTATTAGTTTCCCATTGTTGAGGTAACAACTCTCAGTGGCTTAAAACAACACAGATGTATTATCTTATTGTACTGGATTTTAGTGATGCTATATACAGTTATTTACAAGCATCTCAGTATTGAAATCAGTAGAATATCTTCAAAATTTGTTATTTAATAAGTAATTATGATTTCAGTTATTAAAAACAAGCCTTGATATTCTTCCCTATGATTCCACTTTACCTAATACTAATTAGAAGAGCATGTCTTAAACAATAATCACTTGTAGTTTATGTTTTAAAATTATAATCAGTAGAATTTACACATTTTAACATGTTATTAACTAGATAATACTTTTAAAATGTCCATCTATGTCACCCTTTGCATTTCATGTTCGAGTCATAGGGTCTGTGTTATTGCTAATTGATACGCTTGTAGTGTTTATACTCATATGTAATACTGATGCGTTATTTTACATTCTTCCTCCAACTTACTTTCTTCCAGATTAAAAATCTATCCATGGTTAAAATTAAGAAGAAACCAGTTAGCCATAACAATCACAACTCACAATCCTGCTAATAATTTTGGACTTCAAGACTCATACTGTGGCTCAGTGACAGTTACTTCCCCAGTGCTGGATTTTTAAATATTTCTCTATTTTGTTCACTATAATGCCAGGCTTTTTTGCCCACTGAAGAAAATACATTGGAATTCAAGTAAGCAAGTGAGTGAGAGTAATATTTATTCTAGAGATACTATTGAGATAACCTTGAATGCACCTTAGTTTATTTTAAAAAGTAAATCAGTCACAAACTTTAACACATGATTATGATAGAAAAATATTTGCGGTACGATTTAGAATTGATCTGGTGTGGCAAGCTGTTGATTTAAAACCAACAGATCCACGTGTTTGGAACTTGTCTTATGCTCTGTCATCTTCAGAGTATGGCAAGGTCAAGAAACTTGGTATTTTCCTTACTGTTATTTCTCAGTTTTAGTAACTACTTCACGTTGATTGGGTAAATGTATGTGAGTGGGAGGGAAAAAAGCTAGAACTCGATGGGGGGAAGGATCATTTTACTGAATTCAAAAAGAAAAGGAGGCCATACTGAATCAGGAAGAATGTTGGCTGTATCTTGGCAAAGTCATTCAGCGTTTTGGTCCTCACTTTCTTCTTTGCTCTATTCCAATTATGATGATGAGTAAATGAGATGGTGGATATGAAAAACACTTTGAAAAATAATGGTTATCATGTAAACATAAGGACATATGAAGAGAGTTAGATCTGTATTGCAAATACATCCACTACATTATTTTACTTATGAATGCTGACATTTTCATAAGCACTTCTTTCCACTTCTGTTCAATTCTAAGCCCCTATTCAATTTGCTTTTTAATTCCTCTTTGGGAAAGTCAGATTTTAGCATCTGTCCTCCCCCATGCTAATGACAGCAGGTCTCCACCTCCACACAACTGATAATGAGCTTGCTACAATATTGTCCTGGTTTCCACTGAGTTTTTATTTGGGTCACAGTAATAGAGCAAAATATGAGCGAGAGGATATTATTTTTTAGAAGCCTGCCTGACTACCCCATGATGGAGGTGACTAAAATACATATTCTGACATAGTTAAAATATTGTAGGAGGTAAGTGCATTCAGACTCTACCAGCTACAACAAAACCTTCAATGGCTTAAAGTCAAAGGACTGCATTGCCTTAGATCCAAAGGCCTTTGTAATTGCAAGGTTACACACAGTTATCCTCTGCTTTCCTTTCCCACAGTATTCAGGTATTTCTGGCCCAAGTTTACTTTTCCTTGTATGACTATATTACTTTCACAACTGGTCTCCTACCTCTTCTTTTTCTCTTCTCCAAGCTGGTCAACAGACTTCTACAGGATTTATCTTCATCTACAGCTTTAATCACATTACACTCCTGCTTCAAAAAGGTCAACGACCTAATATAACTCATTATTGAAACATTTCTGGCCATTCAGCATAGGATGGAAGGAGCCGAAGAGGTCTACGACGTTCTAGCTGAGCAATCTTTGGCATGATTTTCAACACTCCAGTGATTTCCTTCAGGTAAAATGGATGTGAAATTTACCTCTCAAAGTTGGGGTATGATCGGATAATACAGAACAAAGTATAAAGCATCCATCAAGAGGATCGTTCTCTTCCCTTCTCTGCAGTCTCATCTAACTCTGACCCCCCCACAGGCATCCCAAGTCTCAGACAGAAAGGGTTATTGGCTGTTCTGGGAATAGGACCTCTCTGACCATCCACCCCTTTTCTGGCCCCTGCTCATGATGTTCCACCCACTGGGCGGTTCCTCCCCCTCTACCATATGCATAAGACCAAGTCATGCCCATCCTCAGGATTCAATTTCAACAGTACCTTTTCCACGAAAACTTTTTATTCTCACATTATCTAGATTAAAAATTTCATACTCTGGATCTCCCTAGCTTTCCTTTTATATTTCTGTTATAGAAATACTTGCCTCAGCCAGTCTTATTAGAACTTTTCAGCAAAAATCTTATTGTCTGGTGATATTGCATACTCCCGTCTTCTCTATACCCTATGCAGGGAGAGAATAGTTGCATCCATTTGCATTTCTTTGAGGAGAGATCTTGCAAAAGGACAATGCTTATCTACATTTAAAAGGAGTGGTAAAAAGTGGGAAACTCCTGAAGGGTGAGGAGGGAGAAGTCACTAATTTAGAGAACAAAAAGGAAGATTTTTTTTTTTTTTTTTTTTGGATAGAGCTCTGGGCTAAGACCAAGATTTGAATCAGCTCATAGAATTCTGAGTAAAAGCAAGATATTATGAGCAGTATCCATGATGTGAGCAAGGTGAGCTAGTAGCTCAGAGCCTCACTTGGGGAGGGGGAGTGAACACGAAACTACTGGTTTGAAGAACAGAAAAGAACAATATAAAATCTGCAATTTAGAAACTATTATTTCCCCTACGAAATTTCCACTATAAGGAGAACAGTTCCTAGACCTTCTTTGTCTTCTACATGATATAAGAAAAATGAGAGCAATATTTATCCTTCAAAATATAACATATATATTGTAGGACCTGAAATTAAGCTAACTGGAAAAAAAAAAAAAGAAAAAAACACTTTGTTTTCCCTAGAACTATGCATCTTACATGTTTTTAAAACTCTTTCCATTAAAGCTTTCAGCAGTTTTGAGCACAAACTTAGGCCCTGCTCTAAGTTTTTGTTTTTGTTTTTGTTTTTATGGAACACTCACTTAATTCTCACTACAATCTTGTGTGTGAAGAAACTTAGGCCCTGCTCTAAGTTTTTGTTTTTGTTTTTGTTTTTTTTTATGGAACACTCACTTAATTCTCACTACAATCTTGTGTGTGAAGCATTTTTATAATACTCATTTTATGCACAAGGAAGGTGAAGCAGAGGAAAACTAAGTGCCATGTGCTTAGGTCACACAGCTAATAATAAATTTCAGAACAGGGATTTCAACCAAGAAATCTGCCTCCAGAGTCTATGTATTTAATTGCTTTAATAAACTTCCTTTCCAATATAGTATAATTCTAATTGATTCACAGTCTCTGTCAAGCAAATGTTTAATACTCAGAGTTGGGGCCACATATAAAAAACTTGATGCTTTACTTTAGGGGTTTCCTCCCCTAACCATCACGTGTGCACTTGCACATGCAAACACACACCACTAGTTTTTAGCCAAAAAAGCAAGCTCACTGCTTTAAAAATCATACTGAAAACTTCCTAATTGTAGTACAACTTCATGGAGGAAGTGTATTTTGTGAAGGCCAAGCACATAGCTTATCAGGACTTTTAAACCCCATGCACAGGCTCACTAGGAATGCATTCTTCATGATGAGCCTTACAAAGAAACCTCATTCCCCCTACCTGCCTCCTTGCCTCCTTGCCTACCCTCCTGTGTCTAAACTTAAATGTTCTCTTGGCTCTGTCCCATGACTGCACTCCACTCTGATACATTCTGCAAACATTTCATCCTATTTATTACTTGTTTGTTATCTGCATTTATCCTCCTTATAGTCATTGTGTGTTTTCATTGTTGGAGCCAGAGTGGCTGTGCTTAAATCTTAAGCCTCTGGCTGGTGTGGCTCATGTATATCCTCTCAGTACAAAACCCTGAACTGCCCCACCCATGTTAGAGGTACTTGAGGGGAGTGGGGCCCCAGCAGGGCAGCTCACTTTCCAGGGAAGGTTGACAGTTATGGTTTCTTCTATGACTCTAAATAAATTTGAGTTAAAGTAGTCAGATTCCTACTTCCGCATCCTCATCCTTATTTTCGACATGTGAATAGTTAGAATATAAAATATTCAATTGGGAAGGAAGCTTGGAAATGTGCTCATTTCCCTTTTTCATTTTATGGAGAAATAAGAGCCCAGGCAGGAGAAGAAACTTGATCAATGTCTTCAATTATGTTAATGAGTGCCAGATTTGGAGGTCAGAAGAAGTTTTTGACTCCAAGATTAATACTTTCTAACCAGTTGCACTGTGGGCCAAAAAGAAACAAACAAAAACAAAAACCAAAACAAAACAAACAAACAAAACAAAACAAAACAAAACAAAACCTTTATGGAGACACATATCATTGATGAGATAAAGCTTTTACAGGATGCCATCATATGATTGTGTATTGCTTCATCCCTTCCATATAAAGAGTCATGATACCGGTTCAGTCTCTTACCACCCATTCTTGGAAACCCTGTTGCCGAATGAATGGTTCTGTTTCTTTTTCCATTCATTTTCAAACTATCCTGCTTAGAGCTGTAATAAAGCAGTATTTCATAAACTGTGTGCTTATGTCATTCCCACTCAAAGGATTTCTAGAAGATCTAGTTAATTGCCTTCAAAGTCATAGAACTACAAAACCCTTGAGGTTGATGGGAACTTATTTTACAAATGGCTCCCTTTCTATTGTGAAGAATTAATTTCCCTTTTCTGCCCCTTGAGGTCTTCAGGATGTCCTCTTTCCTGCCCCGTCTCTCTGGTCAGCAATCCTACTTGCAGTCTCTTGCTTCCATTGTACACACCATGTTGCTTTGACGTTGTCAGCTGACAGGACTGCCTGGCTCCTTGGACCACACACTCCTTGAAGGAAGTAACTCACTTCACTCTCAAACCCCCAGGGGTTAGCATATATCTAAACTGACTCACCACTTTTTACCCATACCCTCAAGCTTTGCAGATCCAATGAATTATACACATGAGCACTCCACGCATTCTCTCTGTGTCTTGCCTATCAATTGCCACAGATCTGCTCATTCCCTTTTGCAACCTTCCTTTCAGTCCTATTTTCTCTGACTTTGTTTTAACTTTCCATAGACCCATTTGGATCTGACATATACACCTATGGACCTAGAAATTCAATTGCTAGGCCCTGTCTTCCATAATCATTGTCAATGCAACTTCACATCCACTCTGGCTCTGGGAACTCTAGAATTGGGCCATATCTCTTTTGTTCATCTGCCATCCTCACTTATCTGTCACAGTGCTTGATACATATTAGATGATCAATTAAAAAACAGATTAATGAATGTCAACTAATGCATCCATTTCTGGCTCTGTCTTTTTTTTTTCTTTTTGTCCAGATTCTATCTAGTATTTGTCCCAAATTGGACCTCCAGATCCCAACACAAATACTGTGTTTTCAAACTGAGGGGAATGGGGCAGCTCACTTTCCAGGGAAGGTTGACAGTTATGGTTTCTTCTATGACTCCAAATAAATTTGACAAAGTAGTCAGATTCCTACTTCTGCATCCCCATCCTTATCTTCGACATGTGAATAGTTAGAAAATAAAATATTCGATTGGGAAGGAATCTCTTTCTACCCCTATAACTCACCTCAAATCTCTTTTTTCTCTCTGTTCTCCATCTCCCTCTTTCACATACACATGGACACACATACACATCTAGACACATACACAAAGTCCATAATGTTTTCCCTTTCATTCTGACTTCCAATTTGAGTAATTGAAGGAGTAACTGAAGGTCTATGAGGCAATACTAGGATGAGGTAATGTTTTCCTCCCTAAGCTATTGCCATCATCTTGATAAGCACTATCTAGTTAATTCTCAAAGCCCCCCCAGGAGGCAGGGGTTGGCAGGCATGATTAAGTTGGCCTTTTGTTGGGGCGCCTGGGTGGCTCAGTTGGTTAAGCGACTGCCTTCGGCTCAGGTCATGATCCTGGAGTCCCGGGATCGAGTCCCGCATCGGGCTCCCTGCTCGGCAGGGAGTCTGCTTCTCCCTCTGACCCTCCTCCCTCTCATG
>NC_138371.1:96862382-96890673 GCF_054177405.1 Leptonychotes weddellii | reverse complement strand
AAAAAAAAAAAAGTTGGCCCTTTGTTTGTGTTACATCTATACACACATGATACTCCCATCTCCACTGGCTGGGCGTCTCTATCTCCCAGGGATTAGGCCCCTATGTGCCATCATCTCCTCTCCTAGATAGAACCCCTCCTCCTGGCTGCTTTGCTATTCTTGATTCCCTTGGATAGCTTAGTTGATGCAAGAGATGTGTTGTTGAATTTTATGACTCACAGGACACTGAGGATTCTCACACTTACACCAAGACCTTACTCACATTTGCATATAAAATTAGGTATAGACTTGAGTCTGTGAAAATTCTGTTTTAGGACTTCTCTATAGCCTTAAGATCAAATCAGGCAACTAAAGGGCCAAGAATTAAGGGTCTAGGGGCGCCTGGGTGGCTCAGTCGTTAAGCGTCTGCCTTCGGCTCAGGTCGTGATCCCAGGGTCCTGGGATCGAGCCCCACATCGGGCTCCCTGCTCAGTGGGGAGCCTGCTTCTCCCTCTGCCCCTCCCCCTGCTCGTGTTCTCTCAAATAAATAAAATCTTTAAAAAAATAAGCTAATATAGAAAATTCAACTTTAAAAACCATAAAATTTACAGATTAAAAAAATGAATCACTACAATAGTGATTCTCTGTGTCAGGGAGGGGTAATGGGACTGAAAATGGGGGAAAAGGGGACCCCAACTCTACCTGTAGTGTTTTACCCTTTCTTTTTTTTTTTTAAGTAAAAGAAGGCGTATGTTGGAAAAAACTTGATAAAGAGTTCTTTGGAGGGGCGCCTGGATGGTTCAGTCATTGAGCGTCTGCCTTCGGCTCAGGTCATGATCCCAGGGTCCTGGAATCGAGCCCCGCATCGGGCTCCCTGCTCTGCAGGAAACCTGCTTCTCCCTCTCCCACTCCCCCTGCTTGTGTTCCTGCTCTCGCTATGTCTCTCTCTGTCAAATAAATAAATAAAATCTTAAAAAAAATTTTTTTTTTTAATAAATAAGTATTTGGGGACGCCTGGGTGGCTCGGTCGGTTAAGCGTCTGCCTTCGGCTCAGGTCATGATTCCAGGGTCCTGGGATCGAGCCTCGCATCGGGCTCCCAGCTCTGCAGGAAACCTGCTTCTCCCTCTCCCACTCCCCCTGCTTGTGTTCCCTCTCTCGCTGTGTCTCTCTCTGTCAAATAAATAAAATCTTTAAAAAAAAAAAAGAATTAAGGGTCTAGGATACCTGCTTTTTAAGGTCTTGACTTCTATGGGCACTTCAGTGCCCGGATCAAGTGCCCACCTGGGAAGGTGTCTATGACCCATCTGGGCATATGCGGCAACATTAGGTATTGAAGCACCTCTGCAGTGCCAGCCACGTATTAGATGCTCAGTTAAAGTTTATTGGAAGCATAATTTTGAGTGCCTGAAATTTTTTTTTTTTAAGATTTTATTTATTCATTAGAGAGAGAGGGAGAGAGCACACAAGCAGGGGGAGAGGCAGAGGGAGAGGGAGAAGCAGACTCCCCGCTGAGCTGGGAGCCTGACGTGAGGCTCGATCCCAGGACCTGGAGATCGTGACCTGAGTTGAAGGCAGACGCTTAACCATCTGAGCCACCCAGGCGCCCCAGAGTGAGAAATTTTAAACAGGCAGCACAAGGATGCTAGTGGACTGCAGTTCTACCAGGCAAGGTTTATAATCCAGGAGGAAGTGATGCTTTTGTCTATTTGAGCACCTACTCTGTGGACATTTTTGCATAGAAAATTCCAGCTGCACAGGGAGGTCATTGCAAGACAAAAACAGCTAATAAAATGCGTATCAGTCAATTTTTCAGCTGAGAGTCCCCAAACAAGGTCAAACCAGCTCTATTGAATAGCCATTTTACACACATACTTACCATCCTGATTTTCATTATTATCATTATTCATATTGTCTTAATATGTGTTGTCAAAATCATTTTATTACCCTTTTATTCCTTTACTCTTTTGCCCCTTAGCCCCTTTACATCACCTGCCTGTCTTATCTGGTATTTGGCTATCATAAAGTTTCTTAGATTAACCTAGGTAACTACAGATGATAAACTCTCAAGCTTATAACAGACTAATACAAGCTAGTGAATGACTTCCCTGACTTCTGACAGAACTAGAAATGACAGACATCACTAACGTGTATCAAATGTAACTGGCCTTCGCACATTCAAAATTTATCATCTATCAAATGAGGATAATTTTTTGTCTTTGCAGATCTGTTTTGAAAAATAAATCAATGTGAAAATAGCCTATAAAAACAATACAAGAATGTTAGACTTTAAATTTAGAGCCTCGGGGTGCCTGGGTGGCTCAGTCATTAAGCGTCTGCCTTCGGCTCAGGTCGTGATCCTGGGGTCCTGGGATCGAGCCCCGCATCGGGCTCCCTGCTTGGCGGGAAGCCTGCTTCTCCTTTTCCCACTCCCCCTGCTTATGTTCCCTCTCTAGCTGTGTCTCTCTCTGTCAAATAAATAAATAAAATCTTAAAAAAAAAAATTAGAGCCTTGAATTCAATAGACTCCAATAGAATCTGCCCCAATTTTCTATTTATTCATATTTTTAAAATCCGGAATACATAAAAAGTCATACTGAAAATTGGGACTGACAGTCAACCCAATACCAGAATCTGGGAGGCATTTCCACTAACTTCCAATCAAACTCGCTTGAAAAACACAATTTCCAAACTATCACTGCTAGATAGCCATTAAAAATTATGCTCTAATGAGCATGTGTTCTTTTATAATGGAAAATATTTTCAAAAAAGTCAAAATGGACTTAATATTTTTCCCATTTGTTAGATGATAAAAGGACAAGGTGAAAAAAAGTTTGAATCCTTTCTTTGATTTTTAGCCCCAACACAGAATTGCCCCTACATTGGGGCACCTAGGTGGCACAGTTGGTTAAGTGTCTGACTTCTTCAGCTCAGGTCATGACCTCAGGGTCCTGGGATCAAGCCCAATGTTAGGCTCCATGCTCAGTGGGGAGTTTGCTTCTCCTTCTCCCCCTATCCCAAGCTCTCTCTGTATCTCTCTCAAATAAATAAGATCTTAAAAAAAAAAAAATTGTCCCTACATCCTTCTTGCTTCATTGTAAACTTATTTTCTCCAGCTCATCGTCTGTGGAGCTATATTGTAGTAACCTGATTTTAAAGACTCCATAAGAGCTCCAGAATGACTGCTTGTCTGGGTCCCGGAGTGCAGTCCCAGAATGCAGTGACTCCAATCTCCCTCACAGAGCATCCTATTTTCCCTTAAACTAAAACCTGCAGTCATCCATTTCATACCAAATCTCGTTGCCTATTGTGGTACATTCCTAAAAACCGAGAATACTTAATGTGACATGAGAAATGCATAGTCCACCAGTGAACACATATCCAGTTTTCTATTTGGAGGGCACACACACACTCAACACACAAATGCCCACAAATATAAAACGTGAGCAACACTCAAAAAACAATTCAATCATGAGTATAGTTTTTTTTTCTCTGAATGACGCTGAACAAAATATCTAAATCCTCATATATTGTATGATGATGACGATGACAACGATGATGATGATTTGGGATACAGGGAAAGCTTATTTGATGAAAAGACAGAGGACTTGCACCCTAGAACACTGTCTTAATGCATGTGAGATGAGGTGAGTTGGTGCCGGCACTGAAGTGTCCAAAGCAGCTGCTCCAGAAATTAAAGGTGAGCAGTGGAGTAGTGATGTGGGGCCCCGGGGGTGTCTGATGTCATGCTACTCCAGTTAGATACTCCATTAAGCCAGCTCTTCAACGTCACAGCTAGTCAGGGAAATGCAAATTATGGTGACAGTGGGGCAGCTCTTTAGCTCCATTAGAATGGGAAAAAAAGGTAGAGCCTTGACAACTAGTGCTGATTGGTGAGCAGGCAGGGAGAAGGGTGGGTCCACTTCTGCATTGCTGGAGAAAATGAGTATTGTTTCAGTCTTTTAGGAAATCAATCTATCAACATTCATTTCCATTAAACATACACATACTTCACAGTGCAGAAAGCTCACTCCAGAGAAGGTAAGCCCTAGAAATAGAAGCAGCAGCATGTATGGCTGTCACTGCAAAGGTACTTAAGGCAGCATTGCATGTTTGGACCTGCATAGAAACCAAGGGAATGTTTACAAGGAGATGATGGCTAAAAAGACTGTAGCCCATCTCTACCAAGGAAGCTCGGATGGGAATTCAAAAAGAGCAGGTTGGGGACGCCTGGGGGGGCTCAGTGGGTTGAGCGCCTGGCTCTTGATTTCAGCTTAGGTCATGATCTCAGGGTCATGAGATGAGCCCCACACTGGGCATGGAGCCTGCTTAAGATTCTCTCTCTCCCTCTGCCCTTTCCCCAACGCTCCCTCCCTTTAAAAAAAAAAAAAGAAAGAAAGAAAGAGGTTGGTGTCTTATTTATTGGCTTAGAGGAAGCCGAGAAGGGGACAGAGCAGGATCTTGATTTATAAAACAAGGAATAACTAAAAATCCTATGCATGTCCTCTAATATACGGTCATAAAATTATTCAAGTAGTTGTAAAAGGATATCCATCAGACCCTCAGTATCGGCTATCCAAGAGAGTGGTTTTCACTTGAGGTCAACCTCCCAGGACCCCAGGCACATTTGATAATATCTGAAGACAATTTTTGTTGACACAGTTTGCGGGGTGGGGGGACGGAGTGCTATGGGGGAGCATATGGGGGTAGAAGCCAGAGTGCTACTAAACATCCAACAATGCACAGGAAGGCCCCCCATGCCAGTGGATGATCTGACTCAAAAAGTCAATGGTGCCCAGGCTGAGAAACACTGATCTAGGGAATGAAAATGGAAAGAAGAAAGAGGACGTAAGCGGGAGATGATAAAGTGAAAAAAGAAAAATGGCTATATATGTTTTTTTTTAAAGTAGTCTATGCCAACACACACACACACACACACACACACACACTCACACACACCAAGCACCGAAGAAATAAACAGACACATCACCAAAATGAAGACAAAAGTCAGGCATACTTAAGACTATACTGAAATGTGAGGTCATGCCCCTATCTTGACCTTCCCAGTTTAGAGTCTACTTTTTCTTCATGTTGCCAGGAGACAGAATCCTGACAGGAAAGAGTCTTTGATGTATTCCTCAGCAACCTATGAGACCTCTTCATTTTCTTGATGTCATGTTGAAAATTAGTTGTTTGTACGCATTCTTGCCGTTTGCCATATTAACGTCCTAAAAATCCCAAGAGCAAAGAATTGCCATCTGCTTTGGCCTTATGTATTAATGAGCATGTTAATTAATGGAAAAACCATTTACAGAAATTAAAGAATAGAACTACGAGGCAGGAAAACATTTATAGGTGTTTTGTCACTCACTCAACAAATGCTGGCTGATCATCTTGTGTTGGGAGTGTGCCACGTGTCAAGTGCAAGGAGAAAAAGTGAATGCACTACCCATCTTTGCTTTCAAAAGGCAAACACACATAGTCAATGAGAGGAGACAGACGTAGTGAAAAATAGCCCCCAAGCTGTTGTGGGAGTTTCAGATATGAGTGATCGGTTCTGCTCAGGTGGAGGAGAAGGTGCAGGAAAGCTTCATGGGGAGCTGAGTCATGATGGACAGTGAGGGTAAGTGGATTCTGTAATTATAATAGGGGCAACAGGTTTGAGAGAAAGGGAGGGAGACATGTTTAAGGGAGAGAAACAACAAATTGATTGGAAGGGAGGGTTGAGAAAAGGTGAAGGAGACTCCTAGGCTTCTGGCTTAGGGAACAGAGTGGTTTTGTGGCCAGCTATTCACACTGGAATAAGCTGAAATACTACAAAAGTATCCTGTCCCAGGATTTTATAAAGATCCTTATTCTCAGACATGATCTGAATCACTAAAGTGAAACCTTAAGTGCTGTTTTCCAAACTCTTCCCTTGGGTTATTAATAGCTGCAATAATTAAGCTTAATAGAATTTTAGACATTCTTTAAAAATGATAAAGCCTGACTGTGGAGCATAAAGTAATATAATTATCTCATTATTTCCTGATCACAAGTGTATGCATTGTACCTGGAACGTAAGACAGATTCATCCATACATTGAGGAATTGCTGATTATGTAAGTCATATCGTTAGCTCAGGGCTTTATAAAAATGGGTGGCATAAATATATATGCTCTTTGAATAAAGGCATATTTTTTTAAATATTTTTATTTATTTATTTGAGAGAGAATGAGAGAGAGAGAGCATGAGAGGGGGGAGGGTCAGAGGGAGAAGCAGACTCCCTGCCGAGCAGGGAGCCCGATGCGGGACTCGATCCCGGGACTCCAGGATCATGACCTGAGCCGAAGGCAGTTGCCCAACCAACTGAGCCACCCAGGCGTCCCAAGGCATATTTTCACAGCGATCTTTAACTTAAGATTATTTAAGTTTGAGATATTAACTTTAACACAAAAATAGTGGCACTGCTTCAAACAAAAGAGGCCTTTGTGATTTGGCCCCCGTTTGCTTCTCCCTGTCAACAGCCTACCCTGCAGCTCTGCGGTGGAGCAGCACTGAACGGGATACACCTGTGTCCACTGCTCCCACGGACTGCAAGCACTTTCCGCTATTTCCTTCCTCCAGACAAGTGTCAGCCCTTCTTCCTTGTCTTGCTACAATGCTGTGTCTTCTGGGAAAGACTTACTGGACAAGTCTTCCTTTTCATTTCTCCTATGAAGACTTGCACACATTCCACTCTAGGATTTATGGCACATATTGCAATTAAAAAAAAACGTGAGTGTTATCTGCTTATCTGTCCATACCATATCGCCAGTTCCACATCCCTATAGGGCCCAGGTCTGGTACATAATAGGTAACACACACACACACACAGACAAACACACAGGTCCTGGTACATTAAGAGGTAACACGTACACATATATAAAAACAGGCACACACATATCCTGTAAATATAAAGATGTATATATAATAGGTGTATGAATTTAAATATACATGTGCATGTCTGTAGTTTAAATCCGTGACTTCAATGACCACCAAACTGGCACCTGCGCTTATATCTGGGCTTGTTCCCTCTCTTAGACTTTTTGTGTGTATGTCTCTCTGAGACTTTAATAAGTGTCTAACTTCTCTTTACCAAACACAGGTACAGAAAATATGGAAGCAGCAAAGGTAGAAAAATGTATTTGTTTATCCTTCTGCTCCAAAGGCTAATTGCTGAGATTTCTTTAACATAGTTCTGATGTTCTAAAATTCCTCTTGAAAAGGTAATGTAGATTATGATATTAACTGTGAGGCTGGAAACAGAGAAACCTGCCCAGGCAAACTTTGTGAAAAAGGGTTTGCAGTGTGCTTGAGTGCTGAGCTTCTGGAACCAACAACTTGGATTCAATTTCAGCTTCTCCACTTAAAAGCGGCGTGATGTGAGGAAATTTGCTTAACCTTTGCATGCTTTAGTTTTTCACCTGTGAAATGGGATAAGTACAACACAGTCCACAATTCTGATTTTCAAAATGGTCTGAAAATTATTATTATCATTATCATTACTGGTAGCATTATTATTAACTCATTTGGTTGCAAAATCTGACCTGAATTTATCCCGAAGGTAGCGTCAGCCCTGTAACAATGTGAGGTCTTAATGAAAACCATTTAATGTGAATAGTCATATATTCTTTGGTAGAAATATTAATGTGTTTGGAAATGATGTGTTGCCCAGATCGCAGAGAAGATGGAACATTATAAATAGCACGTGCTTCTCGTAACCTTTCTAAAACCCAGGACATTCTGGATTCTAAAACACTGGTCCTAAGAGTTTCAGATATAAAATTGAGGGCTTATACCTACATCATGGGTTTTGTGTGAGCATGAAAGGCAAGTATTTTGTGGAGACCCGGGCATACAGAAAAGAGCCCTGAAATGATAGCTATTATTAGAGCAGTCCAGTCACCATGGCCGTGAGAATGCCACCTCACATTTTGCATTATACTTCACAAGCTTGAATGTGAGCCCTTTACAATTCCGTCACTTAGTTATTGCGTAGGTATTTATCACCAATTTGCTCATGTGGTAACTGAGATATAGACTGATGAGGCAACTTTCACATGAAGAAACAGTAGGTGATTCTACTTGGAATCATATCGGAGTCCTCTGGCCTCAGCCCAGCTCACGTTGCAACACTCAGCAGATTTCTGAGCTTGTCTGCGAGCCTTCAATCTGCGGGCGTAGTGGGGCTCACATTGTACATCAGCAGATGTGCACCAGAACACGCAACTCCCACTGGCCTGGCTCATTATGGCAATAAAACGTCATAGTGGGGCTTTAAGGGTGGGGCAGGGAAGGATGGGAAGTAGGGCAATTCACCTGGGCTGGTCTGTTTCCACATCCAGGCAGTTCTCTGAACCCTGCCTTCCTCTGTTTCTAACCCTTCCGTAGGCTGACTTGGGAGGTACAACAGCTGTTCCAGGCCACACTTCAGCAAGGTAGGAAGAGGGTTTGTCTCTTCTGTTTTACACATTTGTTTTTTCAAAGCCGAGGAACCTTTTTCTCAAAAGCTCTTAGCAAAATTCTTCTCCTACTGTTCATATAATTGACCCACGAGGAAACATATACCTGGATTCCTGAACTATAAATCACTGGCAAGAGGTGGTAGATTTTTCTTAAATCATTCAGGCCCCTGCCATGGGGAGAGAGCTTCTATATTTCTATGTTTAGCTGAAATTGCTGCAGGGAGGGGGGATTAAGTGGCATCTAAAGGGCCATCTGACAGGCCTGTGGCAGAAGAGGCAACCTCCTTGAGGAAGGAGTTGGACAAGATCAACAGTTTCAAGGACTTTTTTTTTTTTTTAAGTAGTAGACAGCTTTACACACACACATAGGCATACACATACACACAAATTTAAAAAAAATTGTTCTGTGAAACAACACTATTTATAAAACAGAAGTGGAGCAGCTCAGGCAACAAGAGGTGAAGCCCTGTTGCCCAAGGCAACCCCTGAGGCACCTTTTTGGAACCCTTGAGATTTGAAAACCACAGGGCCAGATGGTCTCTGAGCTCACTTTCAACCTTAAAATTATACACTCTACAGAACCAAGTTTTCCTCTTATTGAAGGAAGAATTGCACAGGCAAAGCAGAGTTCAAAACCAACAACCAAACAGAAAGGCTCATTTGCCTATTGTACGCTTTATGCATGACATTTACACACACACACATATACTGTATACATATTCAGATACATTTCCCTTTCAACTTTTTCTCTCTATATATTTTAAAGTAAAAATTGTCACAGATAATAAAATTATTTTTGATGTATATTTCAATAATTTGATGTGGAAATGTTCATAATATAAAGTAAGCTGTCTTAAGTACATTCTTAAACAAAGCTGGGTATGCACAAGTAGATGGATGGATGGGTGGATAAATGGATGGTTGAGTAAAAACATATATGGGTGGTCATTAAAACACCAAAATAACTGAGATTGTGAGAGGTTTTTATTTTCCATTATATATGTTATATTTTTAAAATGAGCATGTATTATTTTTATAAATGGAAAAGTAAACCCACGAATATTATTAATTTAAAATATCAAAGTGGGAATCCTGAGTTCAGACTGGGAGAAGCTGGAGGCCCCTAAGTACATTATCTGCATGAAAATAATTCAGTCATTTGGTGCCTCAGTGTGTCTCCTCAGCTAAAATCATGAATCGACTCAGTGTTGTACTTGCTCCCAAGGACAAAATATGGGTCTCTCAGGGCCCACTATAGAGATTCAAACAAGTCATTGCAAATCATGGAGAAATGGCTGTTCTTACGGGCTTTGGCAAGGCATTTTCTAATTTGAGCTATGCCTTCTTACCCCTGAAGATTTGGAAACTGCCGGTTGTGAGACACAAAAATCAGTAACAGAATGCAGACAGAAAGTCCCCATTTAAGTAATTCAGATGAAGTAGCAAGAGATTGCAAGTTGTCAGCTCCAGGCCCCCACATCTGAAAGCTTGAGAAAACAAGGCATCATGATCACATTATTCTTTGTGAATCCAGTACATGGAAAATATACAGAATATTGGCTTCCCTACAAATCATCCATCCACAGTATTTCTAAAGGGATTCTTTGGGGCAACAAATCAAAGGCTACTTTGAAGGACAAGGAATATAATATAGTATGTTTTTGGTTATTAAGAAAAGGTATTGAAGTCCACGATTTAGCTCTATCAATAAAGATGACAAAATGAAGGAAGTAATAAGTTTATCTGTAAATACAAATTTTGATGTCCCAGGCAAACCATTAACAACTGAATGGAGAACATGAATGATCTGGATTTGATTTCTGGTATCCCCCATCCACACCTAACCACCACAACCCACTCCCCCTGCTGGTCCCATGGCTTTGTTGGATTCCAAATTATTCTCTTGGGGCTAGCTCACCTGGGGTGTATTCAGTATCCCCAGTTAGTCACATGGACATGAGTGGGATAATCCAGACAATACCACAAACCTCATATTCTTGATAAGTGTCAAGGGTTGGAGGAGTATGAGAATGAAACCAAAAATTTTTGTTTGTGTTTTCAAGTCAAGAGACAAAAATTAATATATTAAGAAAGAGAAAGAGGTATAAGGAGCAAAAACCAAATTTTGGGTCTCTAGGCAATTCTGAAAACAAATAGAGTCCTTAGAGCTTGATTATCTATTAGTTACTGTTCATCTCTTTCTTGGGTGGGCTTCTGGCCTAATGTACCAACCAGAGTCAGGGCTGGGGGTTGACTATGTCTAATGAATTCCAATCCTGAATAATTTTGTGTGTGTGTGTGGTAAGGGAGAATCTAGAACTTTTGCCTCTTCTGTTAAGAATATATTTAATAATCTGATTCGTAAAAGTAACTTAAAAGTATTTTATAGCCAACTGACTAGTGATTAATCATATAATAATTGAAAGCGATTACCTCATAGACTGTTTTTGGTATGAATTGAATGCATAAGCCTGAGTAACTCTTAAATATCTAAGATGGCACAAGGTTAATTGAAAAACAATGACAAATGGTTTCTTGATACAATGGTACAAATGGATACACTGTAATTTCCAACCCATTCAGAGGCCTGGGTCCTATTCATTCAACAGTCTCCTGGTGAAAGGACTGATCACTAGCAATTATAACACTACATTCTTACTCAATTGCAAAGCCCACTCTTGTCCCAATTCCACATATCTCCAACCCAATTTTTATTTCAAGCACAATACTTTATTGTAAAAATGCATTTAATGCCATCAAGGACAAAGAAGTTGTTCTTCAGCAAGACATATAAACCAGTTCCCATCTGACATGCTGGTTTTATGGCTCACTGAGTCACCTACTTCCAATCCCAACTTCTAGATCCTCCAAATTGTCTGCAGATTGTCTATTGCCTTCCTACCACTTGGTTGCTTTTTGCCTTCCATTCTCTCTCCACATCCCTTCCTGCTAATAATTCAAGACTCCCTGGATTCTTCCTTTTCAGCCATAAGTAAGTCTCCCTTCTTTGTAGCCCACAGTACTATAAACCTATTTCTGTGATCACATCAGCAATATTCTGTTGCTTCTATTTTTAAGTGTCTCTCTCTCTCCTATTAGATTTCATAAGATGGAGGGTGCCTGGGTGGCTCAGTTGGTTAAGCAGCTGCCTTTGGCTCAGGTCATGATCCTGGAGTCCCAGGATCGAGTCCCGCATCGGGCTCCCTGCTCAGTGGGGAGTCTGCTTCTCCCTCTCCCCTCCCCCCTCTTGTGCTCTCTCTCTCTCTCATTCTCTCTCTCAAATAAATAAAATCTTAAAAAAAATAGATTTCATAAGATGGAGATCATGTCTTATTAATGAGAATAATCCAGATCCTAGTACAGAGCCCACCAGACAGCAGGTTATTAATGAAGTTTTATTGAATGAGTACACGTCACCATTAGGTGACTTGTGCAAATGATTAACTTCTTCCTGTAGGAACATGAGAAAATCAGAGAACCTGAGGACTGCAGTTTGGGAGTTGGGTAGTACTGTGGTTTATGAGCTGTACCTCCCCTCCCCAATTCATATGTTGAAGCCCTAACCCCTAATGTGACTATATTTAGAGATAGGGCTTTTAGTATGGAATTGAAGTTGGATGATGTCATAAGGGTTGGGTCCTGATCCGGCAGGATTGATGGCCTCATAAGAAGTGAAAGGGGCGGGGGCACCTGGGTGGCTCAGTCAGTTAAGGGTCTGCCTTCAGGTCAGGTCATGATCCCAGAGTCCTGGGATCAAGCCCCACATCAGGGCCCCTGCTCAGCAGGGAGGCTGCTTCTCCCTCTGCCCCTCACCTCACTCCTGCTCTCTTTCTCTCTCTCTCTCAAATAAATAAATAAAATCTTTAAAACAAACAAACAAACAAAGGTCTTAAAAAAAAAAGTGGAAGGAGCAGAGCTCTCGCTCTTTCTTGCTTCACCAGCATGCCCCACAGAAAGGCTGTGTGAGTGCACATCAAGAAGGCAGCTATCTACAAGCCAAGAGGAGATTCCTCACCAGGAACTGAAAGGGCTGGCACCTTGATCTTGGCCCTCCCAGGCTTCAGAACAGTGAGAAATAAATTTAAATAATCCAGTCTCTGGTATTTTGTTATGGTAGCCTGAACAGATTCCTACAGGTAACAAAAAAAAAAAAAAGAAAGAAAGAAAGAAAGTCTACTAGATATAGTTTAAGAGAAAAAAGAATAAAATGACTCATCTGAAGAGATTTTGAGGAGAACTCAAATAAGACTTGAAGTTCTCAAACATGATCAGAGTGAAGGAACTCAATAGTTGTTGGATGACTTTCTAACTACTAGGAATATGTACTGAGTTTTATCTATAAAAGCTGCCTCATTTTAATCCAAAAAAAAAAACAGTAAAGGAACTTTCAAAGAGAGGGCTTTGTCCTCAGAGTCCTTAGGTACCTGCATAAGGGCGCAGGGCCAGTAAGTATCAGGATTCAAAACTAAGCCTGCTGCAGTATACCATGCTCCTGCCAACCTCAAGCTCCCACAGCGAATCTAGTTAACTACTTAATGAAACTTTGTCTACTTATCCATAACTTTAAAAATAGCTCTTTTTATGACATTTGACACTGTCCTTGAAATCATTGCCTATTTTTCTTAATGAAAGTTTCCATAAATCCTGTGGGGCCTTTGACAACCCTCTAATAGGAACATTGTTTGAAAAGATCTAAAAATAAAAAGTTTTAACAAAAAGGGGTTTTGAAAGGGTCATTAGGGAAATTGATGAGGCCTGTTTTCTTTTCTCACTCTCTCCAAGGCCTCATTAAGGGAGGGGTTGAGTACAGTAAAGGGGGCAGCGGAAGAAGGAAGGGAATTAAATTATAATGGTAAGTTATGATTCTAGCCAATCTTGACCTTTCCTTCTGAAGGGATGTAAAGATAAAGGTTATTATTAATAGAGGGGAAAGAGTTTACCAACCCGTTAAGTAAGAAGTGCCACACATTTGCATGTTTTCTTTATCACTTGGCACCTTCTTCCTCCTTCCTTCCTCACCTGTTAAAACACAGACACAATCACAAAGTCACAATCACAAATGCCCTTGTGCATGCACACACATGCACACACACACAGGCTGACCTGTAGGCTACCCATCTTTCCCTTATATAAAAACACATGCTTAGGGATTATCCCAACAAATAATTCTGATGCCTCCTATGTGGGAGATACTATTGTTGGTACCTAGGATAAATCTGTTGAACAGAAAAGAACATCTGCCTTGTGGAGCCAACACTCAATTATATGCAGAGCTCCATTTTCATTCCATCACTCAACTGTCTTAGCAGGAAACTCAGCCAGCAAGGAGCAGGGGCCATGGGTCATACCCCTAAAGGATGCCTGATGCAGAGTAGCTAAAGCCCAGGAAGCACTCCACTGGTTAAGAGCCCCAGAATGTCAAAGTCTGGAAGCTAGGGTACAGCACTGACTCTTCGATGGAAGGGCTGGGGGCCTTAAGGCAGTCACTTAATCTCATTGTTCCTTGCGTCGCATCTGCATCTATTAAGTTGGAAGAATATCTATCTTTGCTAATCCAAAGGCTGTCTGTGAGTCTCAAATATGGAGTCTCAAAAATGGAGATGGCCTTCTCTTTTAAATCTTTAAGTCGATTGACAAATGTGCCCTAGCATCATGCAGTGTCTCTCTCCTACAATTACTTCTCTTACAGACTTTCTCTCCTGACATTCCTAGCTCCACTTTATTGAATATCTGTAGCATATGGTGGGCTCTATAAAGAAATAATCTCATTTAATCTATACAACAGATCTTTATATATTTTATTATTACTTTCATTTTGTAGATAAGGAAGCAAATCTGAGAACCGAAGTTACTTGCCCAAATGCATGGTTCATGAGGATTGGAAGCCAACTCAGCCTCATTCACATGCTTTTTCCCTACTGCACAGTCTCTGTTTTCAAATCCTACAAACATACAGAATGATTTTTCAATATAATATGTGGGAGGTTTGCCAATTTGGTGCCTCTATATTTATATGTTAGTTCATTTTTAATTCCCCAAACAGTAAAACAGTTGATACTTCATGAAGGAGATAAATCTATAGATCAAGACGCAGGTTTTCTCTCCCCGATCCAGCTTAAGTTTTTATTTTATCACTCAAACACTGATCCTGTACTTTTCCTGTGCTAACCTTTTAAGCCTGTTTAAATAGTTTCTGGCTTAAGATTCCTATGCTTTAATTTTCTGTGAATTTGGTTTGAGCCTTCTGGAAATTCAAGTAGTTACATAAAATAGTCAATAAAATTCTTAGCACATCTGGTTTGATTTTAGTTAGCAACATTGAATTGGCAACTCTTGCCAAAGAAAATGGAAAATGAATAAATTCAGTCCACTAACTGAGCAGGTAATAAAGAATCATATTAGAAACCAGGGCAGAGCCTGGGGAAAGGGTTTGGAAGTAGAATCAGAACCATGGGTAAGAGGCCTAGACTGGCACTCAGGCTTGTGAGGTCACAATGAACCTTCATTTATATGTAACAAAATATAACTTTCTTTTTTTAAAAAAAGAAGTCTCGCAATACTGGCAAAGAAGGGAGAGTTTTCATGCAGGGAAAGGACTTTCATGTAGGCTCAGCATTTCTCCCTTGAAATCACATCACTGTGGGGAGAGCTTTCTAAATACTTATGCCCCATTAATATTAGGGTCAAATGTAGAACCTTGAATCTCTCCCTATACCCCAAAGCACAGTGTACTCAAGACTAAAACTTTCAGAGCAATGTTTATCTAATTATTAAGGGCTTACAAATCATCTATAAGCCTTGTTATATATTATAGATTCTGATTCAGTAGGCCTGGCATGGGGTTTAAAATTGTGCATTTCTAACCAGCTCCCAGAAAGGTTTTGGAGAATACTCTGCTGAAGCTATGGAGAACCAATGGGGAAATAAAGCAATATGTATCAAGAAACCATGAGATCTGGTTGCTAAAGTGTCAATTTGCTTCCCCTACCAGTGTCTCCCCTTCTTTGCTGGAGACCTAGGAAACACCAATGGAGCGTTCGCTGTCCTTTAGCCATCTTCAACTTTTGTCATTTTGGCCCAAGATGCAAGTCCTTCTCTTCCTACCTTTTGAGTCCCTGGTTTCTGGTATATAAAGTTATTCTTTCCAGAATAATCCCAAAAGCAATGATCACTCTTTCCAGGGATGACCAGAATACCCCATAGTATATTCAGAATGCAACAAAAAGGAAAAAAAAAATATAATAATACCTGGGGCTGAAGGCAAAAGACCTTAATTCTACAGATTTCAGGTCCAAGATAAAATGCTGGTGCCAAAAATCAAAAGTGGAATCAATGCCCAGCAAGAATTATAGATGTAACAAATGTAGGTGATTTCAAGGATGAAGCTTCTTCATCCCTGCTTCCATTGGAGGAAAAGACTTTGATGAAAAACCATATTAGCAAAAATGGGAGATCAGAGTGAGCAGGGATATTCTGTGAGAAGTGTAGCAGACCCTGCCCTATATTTCTCCCCATTCAGATGTTGACACTTCAGCACTCTCCTGGAGAATTTGCACCATATCCACTGTGAATCCCCTCCATCTGTGTGGAGCAGATGCCACCACACTCCTACTCTTTCATGGATGCATGCATGTCATATGTGTGGCTGAGATCTGGCCAGCCAACAGAGGTCATCCTCCTGGATAGAATCATTAATTCTCCAACCTGGATGTGACCATATGGCGCTCACTTCTGGACTTTAGTAGAACCACTTGGAAAGAAAAGATGACTTTCACCTGTGTTGGATACACTGCTAGGCTGTAATCTTGGGACAGTGCATGACTAGCTTGCCTCCTTGAGGAAAGGTCTGCCTGTGAGTGCAGCAGACATGGGAGCTAGAGAAAGTGACCATGTGTATGGGAGTGGGAGCAAGTGAGAGTGGCTGGGGAGGGAGAGAGACCAAGTCTGCAGGGCATTATTTGATTTCCATATCCCAGGTTGCCTGAAATTGGTACAGTCTTCAATTATCAGCTATGCAAACCAATCATGTTCCTTCTTTCATTAACCATTCCAGTTGAGGTTCTATCAAATACAATCTCATGTTCTTTGACTAATAAAATGTATTAAGGAGACAGAGCAAAACACAAGAAAGAGGCAGGACTGAAAAAGCTGTGGAAAATGAGTTTGGGCAAGAAAAATGAGGTCTGATTAAAACAAGATTTGGGAAATTCCACAAGGGCATATATAAGCAATTACTATTGTGAGTGATAAAGAATGCAGATGAAAACATGATATTCTTTTTTTTTTCTTGAAGCCCCAAAAGAGGTTATAATTAAAAGTAGCATTTAGGAGGTTTGTCTTCAATTCTTTGAAGTTCCAAACTAACAACTTACAGAAAACGGTCAATAACTACCAGAGATACCTGGCTAATTTTGATTCTCACTTTAGTTCCGTGCATCTACAGCATTACATTTCTGGATCAATACCTAGTTAGGTACCTTTTCCAGTGCAACCCTAGTTTTCCTGCCTCCTCTTGTGATGGCACCTGTCATACTATAATTCACATGCCTGCCCCTCCCAGAGTGCTCCTTGGCGGCTAGGGTTGTGCATTTCCTCCCTGAACCCCAGTGCCTCACACAAGGTCAGTGCATAATAAAGTGAGGCTGAATGAATGGCTGAGTGACTGAAGTTATGTTCATGAAAACACCTAGGACTCATGAATATTTTTGGAAACACAGAAAAGAAATTAAAAAGTCACTGGACATGTTTAGAGGTATGGTCTGAAAGATGCTACTGACATTTCGCTGATAAAATTTTCCTTCCTTATGTTCTCATAACTACTCTTGCTTCCCTCTACCTTACCCTCCACACTATAGCCAGAATGTTATTTTTAAATGGGAAGGGGGGGGGTCTAATCACTAATCATACCACTCCCCATTTAATATCTTTGATAGTTGTCCAGTTCTCTCAGAACTTATCTTTGCCATCAGGAACCTGAAGGATCTGGCCCTTTCTTCCCTAGCTCCTCTAACTTCTGCAATTTTAATGAGCTCCTCTTGGTTCAGTGTTTTCACAAAGTCTGTTCCCTCTCTGGACCTACTATTCCACTTTTCTCCCCAGCATTATTCCTTCTTCTATGTTGGATCTTGGCTTAAATGCCACTGCCTCAGAGAAGCCTTTCTTGGTACTTCAGCTGAGGTCAAGTATTCAAGTAATGAATTCTCTCTGCCTAAAATACTTCTTCTTAGCATAGTAATTAAAATTATTTATGTTTCTACTTATTTGCCTTATTATTTCCTTAATTATCCTTCTTGTTAGAACATATAATTTATAAAACTAGGCTTTTGCCTGCCTTTTTTATCATTCATTCCCAGCCCTTAGCATAGTTCTCAGCACAAATAGAAATTATGATGAAAATTAAGAGGATGATGATGATGGTGATAATGATAATGACAATGGTCTGGAGAAGTGAATTAGGTCATGCCTCACCATGTCAAAACAATTAAGTCCAAAGGGGATGCCCTTGCAATAGTTTTCATTTCTTTCAGATAATTCATACATTTAGTGCCATGAATAGCTGGGAACTACAATTCACTTCAATGTGTTGCTGTTTTATAGAAACAGGCAGAGGTAATATTTTTAGCAATTGTTTGTTTCTAAGTTGAACACCTGTCTTGATTGTTGTGGCCTACATCAACAGCTGCTTTTAGCCTCAGAGGAAGGGTCAGACACTTCTGTGACTGTGTCATGGGTGAGCAGCTGCTTTATCTGTCTGCTGTAAACATCTGCACAAGAGTTTGCAAGGTGAAACCATCTAGTTTTGAAAATCACCATTTAGAAATTGTGCGCCATGATTGAATACATAAGTATACATGTATATCATCCAAACCATCTGGCTGTGTGTCCAAACAGGCACTGCCCCATTTGAGTCAATTCTAGGAAGCGATGTTAGGCTTCTGCCTCCCTCTTCCCCACATACCGGTAAATGATAAAGCAGGCCTTAAATGACATGACAAAATCGACCTCCCAACTATTCATGAGAGGGAAGGAGGGTGTTGCCACAACACAGAGAAAACTGGTAGAAAACATAATTCATGTTGAACTGCAGTCAAATATTAAGAAGATAGATTTGCTGAGGAAGAAACAAATAGGTGGATATTTGTACTTTTCTGTGGGCAAAGATCAAACATACGTAGTCAGAATGCCGAAAACAAAGAACAACAAAGAATTCAATTCTTAGACAGAAGCTCTGAGCATAGGAGGACATGGTCTTGCCCAGATATCTGGAGTTGAGGGATATTATAAAGAGGAAAAAAATGAATTTGATACTGACTTAACTCCTTTCTTTCTTTTTTTCTTTCTTTCAGAGAGAGAAGGAGAGCAAGAGAGCATGTGGGGTGGAGAGGGACAGAGAGAGAGGGAGAGAGAGAACCTTAAGCAGACTCCACTCCCAGCATGAAGCCCCACGTGGGGCTCCATCTCATCACCCAGAGATCATGACCTGAGCTGAAATCAAGAGTCAGACACTCAACTGACTGAGCCACCCAGGCACCCCTGAGTTAACTGCTTTCTAAAATAAATATTCTTTACACCATACATAGCTTACTTAGGCCTAGAACTGCTTTGATGGAGGGAAGAGGCCAAATCCACAGATGGAGAAATGGTTACATAAATGCAAAACAGAGCAAAGGGCTAAAGAAAGCATGCTTTTTATCATCATCATCATTATCATCATCATCATTATCCTTAAAAGCAAATAGTCTTACTTCAGTAAGTTTTTTTTTTTTTCCTTTCCAGAGGAGGCATCTCTGGTGGGTATCCTCCCCCAAATAATCTGAAGTGGAGTGCTTCAGGTAGACCCACAGATTAGTCCCCAGAGAGATCAGAGACAAACTGGCAAGAGCAAAATGTCAGGCCTATCACCGTAGGCCTCATAACATAACAAGAGCAAGGACTGAATGCAAAATGGTGTCCAAACAGAAGCTCTTGGGACTAAGTCTTTAGAATGCCCATGGTGCATGAGATATGAGTGGGTGTCATTCTTGCTTTCACTGAATAATGTGTGGGTGAGTGTCAGGCAGAACCAAAGATAGTAAGCCAAGCTGAGCAGTGTAGTCTAATAATAAGACAATACATGTAATAAATGAAAAATCATTTTTTTCAAAATAATATGAATAAAATTGAACTATGGTAGGAAAACTAATAATACCACATTATGCCTAAATTCTGCATTAATGATTTCCCTTCATATATCTGGGTGTAGGGGCGGAAAGAAGGTGAAGGCAACAATCAAGTGTGATGGATACAGGCAAAATGAATAGTGCAATGTTAGTTCACAAATTGCAGAAGGCATGATAGTTTAAGAGTGTGATCAATACTCTATTCATTTAGCAAGTTCAGCTGTCCAGTTTCTGGAGCTTGCACACTGCCTCTGCAAAGAAAATAAAGATTCAGAGACTATCCGTTGCAAGTGTTATATAGTTCATCATCAAAGCAGAAGCTTTAGTGGTTATAGCAATAACAGACTGATGCCCTTGTAAAACCTGCAATGCTTAATCATATAATTGCTAAATCACAAGTTGGAGAAGAAACAAGTGTGCCCTTAGCTACTGAAACTTCTTCGGAGGAGCTCATTTAAAAAAAGAAAAAAAAGAAAAGATGCAATTTTTTTTTTTTTTACTTTTATACCCTGTACAAAGGTATTCGAAGGTACATTTATCTCCGGAGCAGAAATACATTCTGAACAGACTGCCTGGGTTCTATAGTTCCTGAAACCCGATCTGATGGATAAGTGCGTTTCTGCCCAAGTTTTCAAGGTTAAGACTGTAGGAGAGTCAGGTCCTTTGGCCCTCAGATTACCTTTGAAGAACCAGCTAGAAAACCTGTGTCCTAAAAAACTGCTGTCAGCCCTCAGGCCAAACATGTTTCTAAGTTAACATAGCCAGCAGTGCAATGGAGGAAGGCAGAGGACGTGAATGGCTCCTAGCCGTGGTTTATAAATCTTCTGTCCTCAGGATAAACTCTCAAGCCCTTAACAGAACCTACCAGACCTTTCATTTGGGCTCTCTGCCTGTTTTCCCTTCCCACTGCTGTCTCCTCTGCCTTCAGCTTATACCCCTGCTGACCTTCTTTCATTATACCAAGGATTCATGTTCCTTCTTCCTCTTTGCCTACTCTATCTCTGGACCACTCTCCTCCTCTCTGAGTTTCAAATGATTCATTTCTACCCATCCCTAGCATATCCGCTTAAATGCCCCTTACTCCAGGAGACACTTCCTAGCCCACCGACTAAGGGAACTCAGCTATGGATTCCCTTAGTAGTTGCCATAGTTTATTGGAATTATTTATCTTTCCTGTGGTTATGTACCTTCATGATTGTAGGAATGTTTGGGCCCAATGACTTTTTTTGGAGAATGAAGAAAACAGATTTCTATGTGTGCTAAACCTAAGAAAAGAGAACATACTACAAAAGCTAGTGCAAAGACAAGTATAGAGCCCCACAGCTTTTCTTATACACTAAGCTGGACCAAGTCATGAGTTTCCTGCCTCAATTCTAAGAAAAACTTGAAATTCATATTAAATCGCAGATGAGAAAGTAGTTTTAAAAAGATAAACTGGTTCACAATAATGCGGTTAAGACTTAACCAAATGTTACATGTGTTTCCCTAAATTCCCCAGCCACACTTAAATTTACATTGGGGCCATCAAACTAGTTCCTGCAAATAGACACAAGGGAATGTGGTGCGTATCAAGTGTGGAGCAAGGTGTCAGCCATCATGACAAATGGGCTAGATGAAAGAAGCCTGCCTCATCCACACCCAAGGAAAGTGTGAGGAATGGGGCGCCTAGGTGGCTCAGTCAGTAGTGTTGGATTCTTGATTTTGGCTCAGGTTCTGATCTCAGGGTCTTGAGATTGAGCCCTGTGGTGTGCTCCACAGTCAGCAGGGAGTTTGTGTGGGATTCTCTCCCTCTCCTTCTGCCCCTCCCCCACTCTCTCTCACATGCATATGTGCACATCTGCACATGCTCTCTCCCTCTCAAATAAATAAATAATATCTTTAAAAAAAGGTGTGGGGAACAAAGTGTTGCATTTCACATTGATATTTCAGAAGTTTGCCCTTCGTGAGGAGTTAGTTTTAGTTACTTAGATTCATACAGAAATCAGTATCTTGAAGTGAAGAGCTACTGCAAATGGAATAACGGGAAGAAAAAGAAAGAATAAGTCACTAATTGTATGTTGGTGGCCAGGCTTAGTGATTCTTTGATGGGTAGTACAGAGACTGATACTGGAAGTGGGAAAGATTGAGATCTATGTTTGGCGGTGGTGAAATATTTAGTGAAATCATTAATCTGAAGGCCAATCATACACACAGTGGACTTACAGCTTAGGGAAGAGGCTGGGAATTGTAATATGAGAAGTGTGTATTGGCTGTGTTTGCTAAGGTTTAGAGGAAAGAGACTCAGGAAAGAATCTACGAGTTTATATGCAGAAATAAAGGACTTGGAGGATTACAGAAATTCGAGGTCCTCCTGATTGGAAAAACTTGAGTGCTTCTAGTTACACACACAAAAAAATAATGGGCCTTTACAAAGACTTTGAGTGACAAGGGTCCAGTAAGACCTCTTAGTTAGGTAAAGCAAATCAAGGCAAAGATCAGATTAAATATGTACCATTTCCATGTATTTTTCCAGATAAATATTTGCCATTGAGTTGAGAGAGAAAAGCTTTGAGAATAGGACTTCTGAGACACAAGATATACTTCAGAAAGAACTTTAGGCATGCTTACTGCCACACAGAACTAAGGGGAAGTATAATGATCAGAAATTTTCTAGTTTTGGAGGCAAATATAAATATAAACATATAAAACATATCATGGATTTGGAACAAAAAAGCCTTTTAGTATTTGCTCCTTAAAATATTCCTGGTAGCTCCAACTTTCTGAGAACAGAAAGTGAGATGAGAAAGCTTTATAGCCCCCAAAATGGACATTTCCCCTGATGCTCATTTTTGCTGATGCCAGGGAAGACAATAAGATCGGAAAAACCTTCTAGAGAGGAGTTGAAGAGTCCAGATACTGATTGATGAAGGAGCTATTTGAGAGAGTAAATCAAGCCTCCGTCTTCAGGGTAGGAGGACTTTTCAGCATTTGGATTGCAGGATTGCAGAAAGGCTACAGTGTACAGCTACGAGGTCAGTGACTGTGGTGTGTACTGTGTCATTTTCCCCAGTCATCCCCTCTCTGGATGGTGGTGTCCATAGTGACCGTTTTGTTTCTGCTCCACCTTTGCCCACTGGTTGTACATATGTGTGTATAAATTATGACGTGTGAATGGTGATGATGAGGAAAAAAGGCGATATTCATTTTTTCCTTTGTTCTTAAACTGAAGATCTCTGTACCAAAAGAAGCCACACACATACAGACTTTATGGAGACAACACCAGACACCTGGACTTGGGTGAATGAATGAGACCATGAAATGTCTTCCTTCAGGAAGGGTCTGGAAAGGCCCATGTGTGGTGAGATAGGAGAAAGTCAGAGTGTATGTGTGTAAGAGAGTGGCAGGTATTTGGTAACTGAAGGGCAGGCAGTGACGGAGACAGTGCTCATCAAACACCCCCTGTCCTCCATTGTACTTAGACGTGAAACCACATCAGCCCAGTGGACTGTGAGAATTTTTTTTTTTTTTTGGCCATTTCTGGTCAATTAAGAACTAGTGTGCTTGCATCCTCCCATTTTTTTCCTCACCATTGCAACTTTGCAAGGTGCTTGTTTTAAATGGAACAGTACAAGATGGTGGATGATCACCCAATCACTTTTGAAGTAACTTGAGAAATAAATCTTTGTGGCATTAAGCCACCGAGATTTCTAAGGTGTTTTTCTGTTGTGGGCAGCTAGCATTAATTACTTTAACAAATAGCATAAAATGTGCACTAGCATTATAATCAAGTGAATAGTAGCCTATATGAAAAGAACAAAACTATATAAAACATTCCAAGAGAAAAGACAGGAAGCAGATAGACCAAAATATTAATAAAAGGGAAGGTGTGATATAAATGTGTATCATTTTTTAAGACTTTCTTTGTTGAATATGCAAACATAATATACTACTTAGGAGAGGATTATCCACAAATTTTAGTTACTTTTTTTGGCCTATAGGATATTTTTAATTGCTCATTTGTGCAGATGATTACCTCCTTGAAAGAGACTCAGGCAAAATCAAAGTCAAAATGGTAGTAACCACTGACATAAGGACAATCAGAGGGGAAATTAACTCATTTCTGAAGTAATAATATACTCAAAGAAAAATTGTTGTAAGGCTCCATTCTACACTCAAGTTTATAAGGCTAAAACCAAGGCCTTCCAAGGTAGACCTGTGTTCTCTACACCACACCACTGGTCCCACATGGGTAACTCATTCCACCTCTGCCCAAGATGAGCCCAAGTGTTCAAAACTTGAGAGAGAATAGCATTTTTTTTTCAACAGAACAAAGCAATCCAGAATGATCTTCATAGTTACTAAAAAAATATATATATATATTTGAGAACCATGTTCAAGCTCTAGTTTTACACAAATTTACAACTTCAAATATTAAACAGGAGATGCATTATTCAGACACATATACATGTAGCATATACTCCCTTATACCTTAGAGTAAGAACAATATTACAAGAAAATACTCTTAAAAATCACATCATTTCACTCTAGAAAAATCCAGTAGCTCTCCATAACATTTAGTATAACATTCAAACCCCTCACCAAGATCTATAAGCTCTAAAGTCATTCTACTCTTTATCTCTACATCCTCTTCTACCCTTCTCATTCTTTTTTTGTTTGTTTGTTTAAGATTTTATTTATTTATTTGACAGAGAGAGACACAGAGAGAGAGGGAACACAAGCAGGGGGATTGGGAGAGGGAGAAGCAGGCTTCCCTCCAAGCAGGGAACCCCAATGCAGGGCTCCATCCCAGGGCCCTGGGATCATGACCTGAGCTGAAGGCAGACACTTAATGACTGAGTCACCCAGATGCCCCTAACCTTCTCATTCTTATTTAGCTCCTGAAATTCAATCACTGGCTTTCTTCCAGGTCTTCAAACATGCCAGGGCTGCCCCTGCCCCAGGGCATTTGCCCTTGCTATTTTGCCATTCTTACCGTCTGGACTAGATTTCCTCTGGTACTACTAAAGAAGGCTAAACCCTTACTAGCATTTTGCTATATTCCTTATATCACCTTTTCAGGGAGGCCTTCCCTAACCTCTTGATCCAGAATATTTCACATCTAACTCCAGCCAAGCTTTCTTTTTCTTTTTCTTCCTTTCTTTCTTTCTTTCTTTCTTTCTTTCATTTATTTATTTATTTATTTATTTATTTTTTTAAATTAGTTTCAGAGGTAGAATTTAGTGATTCATCAGGGGCAAATAACACCCAGTGCTCATTACATCCAGTGCCCTCCTTAATGCCCATCACCCAATTATCCCTTTCCCCCACCCATCTCCCCTCCAGCAACCCTCAGTTTATCTCCTAGAGTTCAGCCTCTCTGATGGTTTGCCTCCCTCTCAATTTTCATCTGATTTAATTTTTCCTTCCCTTCCCCTATGTCCATCTGTTTTGTTTCTTAATTTCTACATATGAGTATTTATCTTTCTCTAATTTCGCTCAGCATAATACCCTTTAATTCTGTCCACATTGTTGCAAATCAGACAGGCATTCTTTACAATTCTACCCTTTACAAAATAATAAAAAAATAAAAATAAAAATAAAAATAAAAAAAATAAAAAATAAAATTCTACCCTTTTTTTCTAACTCTTGCCATTATTTTAAATTGTCATATTACTGTACTCATTTATTGCCATCGTGTGTATCTGCTATGCCCAGTGCTATTTCTGGGGATTAGCATCGTGTCCAGCACACAGAAAATAAGGTATTAATAAATAAATCTTGAATGACTATATTATATGAATAGTAGCACCAGTGGCAGTCTCAGCCACAAAAGTGTGAGTTCACACAAGGACAGCATCCATAGTAAGAGAAATAAGACTTATCCCAGCTTCGATCTGGACACCCTGCCCCTGGCCCACCCCCTCTTCTCTTCCAGCTCCATGCTGTGCTAAGTTCAACTTAGCAATCCTCTCCCTGTTTCTCAAAAATGCTATGCTTTTCCTAATCTGAAGACTCTGTCCATATTGTTCTTCTGTACGTATACTTTCCCTCATCTCTGCTATCAAACTATTCAGCCTTCCAGCCTCAGCTCCTCTGCCATGCTGTTTATGAAATCTGACAGGCACATGCTCCATCATCATCATATCCACTCTTCAGCAGAGGGCAGGCCACCCTCTGTGCTCATTGAACTCAGGTGCTCTGTTATTTTAACAATTGCAAGTGTTTGTGGTAATCATCTCTGCTGTTTGCGTTTTGGCCGCCACCAGAAGAATCCCTTAAGGACAAAGTCTGTGTCTTATTAACCTTGATATCTAGAACATTATGCATAACTCCAGGAACATGGCAAGTGCCCAATGACTCCCCTGGTTTTAAAAATATAATTGATTGAACAAAAATATACTTATTTTAAATAATTTTCACAAGTACCATTCAAATTATTTGCTTAACATTATCTTTCTGAGATGTGTTATTAATATTCTTTTAGTTATTTAAAACCCATTTTAAATAATTTCTTTTTTTAAATTATACATTGGATTTTTATTACTGTTATTTCCTGATATTCAGAGAACATATTCAATCTTTGAAAAGACTTTAATGCAATTTAATTTTAAAATGTTCATGTTATAAGATATAAAATGTTCATATTATAAGAAATTCCACTACTAGGAAGCTATCCTAACAAAATGATCAGGATTTCATATGGAGAGGTATCTGTTCACTATGTGTAATAATCAGTACAGTAGGGGACATGGCAGCATCCTAAATACTTTACAATGGGGAGGATTAAATATCTTATTACAGATCCTAAGAGGGATTAATTTCTGGTGTAAGGAAGATTTTAAAATATTATTATTTGTTCAGTCTATTATTTAATATATGTTATTATTTAAAGTAAATGATCAGATATCTATGTACTAAATAACAAATCAGTGTGAAATAAAATTTAATAGTATATAAAATATAATAGCTAAATGTAATATATAATAACTGGTAAGCTTTTTAAAATTAAGAACATAAACTATTTTTGCTCTTTATTTCTAAAAAGTAAAAATAACAATGATCCAGTATATTTACATATGTTTTTTAAAGCTTGATATGAATGATTTGAATATTAAAAGCAAAATAAACAAAACGATTATTATTTATTCATATACTTAGTTCCTTAGCTCAATCTGTATATAACACCTTATTATTACATTGTGGAAAAATTTACTTTTTTAATATGGTCATATCATAATATTTTAAAATATACAATTACAGTTTTCTTCATAATTATAGTTTATGTATAAGAAATTATTGACATATTCAGAGCAAACTTGCTAAATGGAGGATATTCTGAATCCCAATATTTCTTTGTGTAGAAATGTTTATATATTTGAGCCCAAATAATTTGTATATACAGTATTTTTGCCTCCTTTCACAGTATCTTCCTCTGATTGATATTTTTACACAATAAAACTTGTCAAATAAATTGCCTCTATGATTCTCTTGAATGTTTTATAAGATTTAGATTTATGTGAAATCATAGGCTTTTTTAATTTCATTTCCTTCTTATACAGAATATGAATTTATCTAATTAAAAATAGGCACTTCATCAAAATATTCTTCCCAGAAGTCAAGATATTCCAACATGCAATTATGGAGTTTTAAAATTAAATTTTGTACACATTTGAATGTTCATCACTTAATTTGTCCAGTTCCTCCCTTGCTTTTGTAGAAATAATTTTTAATATATTCCTGTTTGCAAGTTTTGTTTTTAATAATGGTAATTTTCTAAAAGCATCAAAAGCTAAGGTTCTTTGACTCTACATTTGTTGAATACTTTGAGAGAAATGATAGCCTAAAGAGTTTAAATATACTGGGAAATGTTCCCAATTTAATGTTGAATGGAAATTTAAAAAAAAATCAAAAAGATAAAACTAAGTAAAAAGCTATAACAAAAAAATTATGTAAAATATTCCTTTTCCAGTAGTTCTAAGCCATATGGCTTTTTCATCTGCAGTATGCCTGAAATTGGGGCTCATCTTCTCATCAATGACTCATGGTTGGCCATCATGGAATTGTGCTGGTCACAAAAAGATTATGTAGATTTGAACGGAGCAGGTGCATATTTTGTCACTATATGAGTTATGTGCATTGTTGGTACCACATGGGTTGAGTTTAACTGGTTTAAAATGTTTAAAATAATATACTATCGTTCAGCATTGAAAGTGCAACAGCCCAGAAGATGACATTGTATTGGACACAAGCATGGATGTGTCAAAGATGACTCAAGACAGATAGACTCTGAAGGTGCAGGAGTTTTTGAATATCTTATCAATTTTATTTTCCATCTCTTTTTTTTTTATGTAAAGAATGATACCATGATAAAAACCTCTACTCATATAATTTAAGAAGGTCATTTAAATGGTACCTGGGTGGTTCAGTCGGTTAAGTATCTGGCTCTTGATTTCAGCTCAGGTCATGATCTCAGGGTCCTAGGACCGAGCCTCTGTTGGGCTCCACACTCAGCGAGGAGTCTGCTGGAGATTCTCTCTCTCCCGCTCCCTCTGATCCTTCCCCTGCTCTTTCTCACCCTCTCTCAAATAAATAAATCAATCTTTAAAAAAGAGGGTCCACAATGTCCACAATAGCCAAACTGGAAAGAGCCAAGATGTCCATCAACAGATAAATGGATAAAGAAGATGTGGT
>NC_138371.1:96810576-96861882 GCF_054177405.1 Leptonychotes weddellii | reverse complement strand
TGAACTCTAGATCTGACATTGTACTAATGTCCGTATTGAGTAGGTCCCTGGCAGTCGGTACTACCTCTTGTTCTTTTTGTTGAGGTAATTTTTTCCATCTTGTCATTTTGTGCAGAGGAGAATAGATTAATGAGAGAACAAAATGCTAGCAGAGTAACAACGTCCCCAGAAAATATACTCTAAACAAATCAGAAAGACCTTCCAGAATGTGGTCGCTTTTCTGATGAGAGAGTTGTTGCTCTTCTTTTCTATGATCTCCTGTTGAGTTTGTAGGTGTTCCGAATGGTTTGATCCCTATCCAGCTGAATTCCTGAGAGGAGACGAAATCCAGGTCTCCTACTCCTCCGCCATCTTGCTCCGCCCCTCTGTTACATTTTCTACAAGCAAATGCTCAATAGATGTTTAAGCTATACACTCAGATATTGAGTGAAGGATAATGCTAGAAGTCAGAAAGCCATGGGGCAAAATTTAAATATGCATTACTTTTTGGTGGCAAATAAGTAATGTGCATATACAGGATTGGGAGGTAAGGAGGTTAGAAGGTGTGTAGTAAGAGTGAATGATGGAATGAATCCCTGAATCCAACAGATGTCAGCAGAGAGTGGAAAAACCACACCAACTCATCAAATACAGTGACTGTGACTCTATTCCTCTGTCCCAGCTCATTGTCGCCACCACAACCAAGTGGGAACAGGTTCTGTGTAATTTGTGAGTAGAACTGTTTTAATACAGTGAATCCATATACATCATCCCCTAGTTCAGTTCCAATGAGGTTATAATTGTCACCTCCCTTCACCTATCAGAACCTTAATATCCTCAAAAAGAAATTGGAAATAATCAATTCCACCCCATAGGATTATTCCTGAGGGTTAGATGGTGGTCAAGGGCCCTTAGTACAGCCAGGTAATGTAGTATATAGTCAAAAAATAAATGTTAGCTATTTTTACAGTAGCTAAAATACAAAAATAACAGCTAACCATGTGTGGAGCATTCTAGGCAGTTACTTTGCTTTTTGGTAAGTGTTGGAGCTTGAATCCATATGTGAATAATGGCACTAACTTGTCAAATCATGATCTGAGGTTTTTTGTTATCTGCCCCCCATCTCTGACAACCACCCGTCTGTTTTGTGTAGCTATGGGCTTTATATATGTGTGTGTGTGTGTGTGTATACATATATATATGATAAGAGATCATATAGTATTTGTTTTTCTCTGTCTGACTTATTCACTTAGCATAATTCCCTCAAATTCCATCCATGTTGTGGCAAGTGGTAAAATTACATTATTTTTTATCTAAATGATATTCCATTATGTACTGGGTGACAGACATTAAGTAGGGCACATGATGTGATAAGCACTCAGTGTTGTATGCAACTGATGAATTATGGAACTCTACATCTGAAACTAATGGTGTACTATATGTTGGCTATTTGAATTTAAATAAAAAATTCCATTATGTATATATACCACACCTTTATCCATTCATTCATGGATGGATGCTTAGGCTGTTTCCATATCTTGACTATTGTAAACAATGCTGCAATGAACATGGAGAGTCATATATATATTTTTCAATTGGTGTTTTTATTTTCTTTGGATAAATATCAAGAATTGGAATCGCTGGATCTTACTTTCAATTTTTTGAGGAACTTCCATACTGTTTTCTTTTTCTTCTTTCCTTTCTTCTTCTTTTTTTTTTTTCCATACTGTTTTCCACAGTGGCTGTCGCAGTTTACATTCCCACCAACAGGGCACAAGGGTTCCCTTTCTTCACATTTGCACCAGCACTTGTTATTTCTAGTCTATTTGATATGAGCCATTTGACAGGTCACATCTCATTGTGGTTTTTGATTTGCGTTTCCTGATGATTAGCGATGTTAAATACCTTTTCACTTACTGTTGACCATCTGTATGTCTTCTTTGGAAAAAATGTCTATTCAGATCTTCTGAGTTATTTTTTTCAGTTGTGAGAGTTTTTATATATTTTGTATAATAACCTCTTGTCAGATATTTCTCCTATTCAGTAGGTTGTCTTTTTATTTTGCGGATGGTTTCCTCTGCTGTGCAAAATCTTTTTAGTTTAATACATTCCCACTTGTTCACTTTTGCTTTTAGTGTTAGATTCGTGAAATCATTGCCAAGACCTATGTCAAAGAGCTTATCACCCATGTTTTCTTCTAGGAGTTTTATGGGTTCAAGTCTTGTGTTCAAGTTCTTAATCCATTTTGAGTTTATTTTTGTGTATGGTGTAAGATAGTGGTCCAGTTTCACTGTTTTGCATGTGGCTGTCCAGTTTTCCCAGCACCATAGTATATGTCTATGAAGACATTAACCTTTCCCTATTGTATATTCTTGGATCCTTTGTCTTAAATTAATTGACCATATATTCTTGGGCTTATTTCTGGGCTCTCTATACTGGTACATTAATCTGTGTGTCTGTTTTTATGCCAAAACCATACTGTTTTGATTACTGTAGCTCTGTAATAAAGTTTGAAATCAAGGAGTGTGACACCTCCAACTTTATTCTTCTTTTCCATATGTGAACAATAGCACTGGCTTGTCAAATCATGTGATTTGAGGGTTTTTTTTTTTTTTTTTTTACCTATTAGAGACTACACATAAGTAGGTATGCCAACATGGTCACCAACTTAAGAATCCACATTTCCTATGGTTTTAACTAGGATAAACATATACTTTATCCTCCAAACTGAAACACTTGAAGATGAAAAAAAAAAAAAAAACACAGACACAGTTAGGCTCAGACACCAGGCATAAACCAAGACAATCCCTGGAAACACTTGTATATGATCAAGCTAGGATTAGCTCCATCTGGGCTTTGGAGCAACAAACAATGGCACTTCCAGAACCCGTCTTTTGTATTCCCTAGAAAGAATGATGCCAAGCTATTGACACCTAGTGAGTGTTCAGTAAATATTGAATATAGAAGTGAAGAAAGGGATAGAAATTAAATTTACACATATCATGACCTGAGGCATAAATAGGATCTATGATGACTTAGAAGCACTCTTTAAGGACATATATGTTTCCTCATACAGAACTTAGGGCATAATTTAAAGAGGAAAAGAATAAGAGGATTGCATGAATGGGGGGGAAAAGATTCACTCAAAACATTAGTAAAAGAGATAGAAGCTGTAGTTCAATAGGGTACATATCTCTCTTATTTAATTTGAGCTGTTTGTCAAAGGTACCATTTTTCAGTGAGAGGTCACAGCTTAGAACGATATGATTCAACATTATCTTAACTTCTAAGTTTGATCTCTCAGGAAAAGTACTGTATCAGCCACTTGAGTCCTGTTTATTCAAAATTTCTTCTAATTTGTAGAAAATGTTGAAGTCATTGCCTGTCTGGAGCTTTGTTTTGATTGTGGACAGATAAGCAAACACATGATTGGCCATCTGGGGTGTTAAGATTTCTTCATTTTCATATAAAGTTGACTCTAAAGAATAATTAGGCAAAGGTAAATGTTTTCTAAAGCCTGTTTAGATTACTTCTCAGTAGAAGTAAATGCCTTATTTTTTTGTTGAATTACCACATTTTTTTCAGTATTTTTCTTTTGAAAATAATTTGGGATTCCTTTGGTGGGAATTAATTAAATGAGCAGAATCTGTTTATACCTTATTATAAACATGTTATTTTCAATGTCTCCCCTTAAATATAGCATTAGATCTATTAAACTTGATGATCTTGGATAGTTTGTACAAATCCAATGATCTCATTATCCCATCTAACTTAAGCATTGTCTTTTTCTGTATTTATTAAATATGCCATCTCACCCCTAAAATTTCCTTTAGCTTTCTTAGCTTTAATCACATCTAGTGAAGATGCTGCAAATATTCACTGGAGGGTGAATTGGCACTGGCTGCTTAACACAATAAGAACATTGTTGTTTCATCTGCTGGGAACATAGGGACACTTGGCAGGAAGGTAACAGAGTCAGTCATGGGATGACCCATTTCCTGAGGCTGGTCTCTTCTCTGTATCAACATGGTGATGATTGCAAATGCATGGGCCCTGACCTGACATGAATCAGGATTCGAATTCTAGCTCCTTCACTTACTAGTTACTTGACATTTGCTCTATCAGCCCTGAATTGCCTGTCATGGGATTTCTGATTGCAAAAGACAAGTAAATAATTACACATGCATACACACATTCCTCCCCCATCCCATTAAACCTGTTCTTGCAAGTGGATAAATCTATTCCTAATTGATGTGCTAAGGTCATTGTTGATAATAATAATAACAAGAATAATAATTTAAAAAGGATGGTTGGCTCAATATTTATTTTGATGTAACACAGTGGTCTGTAGTAAATCTTTTGGAGCTGAAAGTTAATGAGGATTGGTTTTTACCCAATCACTTATAAAGGAAATTGTTTCCTGGAGACAGGAATAGGATATGGACTATTTAGGTTTCTGCATAGCTCCTGTATATTGTATCCATTTTGCAAATATGGCAAATGCAAGACCAGGAGTTCTAGTTTATAGGATGCCCACAGTTTCTCTTCTTTGGCTGCAGATTACTCATGACAAAGTGCAATCAGTAAAAGCTTCCTTGCCCAAGGCCAGAGACAGCCTGGTTTTCCACCTTTCATCTAATGAGATGAGGCCAGGAAAATGTGCTGGAGCTGACCCTGTCTTGCACAGCTATGTTCATTGCTGATTATTTATAGAAGAACAAGCCCCAGGTCAAAGCACAAACTCTGCACTAGCAGGAATTCCCTTTTCTGGCATGGTTAAAAGCAGTCTTCTCTTGGTTGTATTTCATGAAACAACATTTATATTTTACATGTGGTTGTGGGAGGGGAATATTTTATAATGAATCTCAAGGCTGGAGGGACTCTTCAAGGTCATTAATATTAACACCCCCCCCCCATCATGTATCTGCAGCATCAACTGGTCAGGCTGATGGATCATCTATTCCCAGTCCTGCCAAAATAGGAGTCTTTAGAGTGGACATGTGCAGGTTTTTCAAATTTTTCCATGTGACTTGGCTTTAATGTGCTCACTGTCCTGTTGCTTTCCCCCTGGGTGCACATTCATCTTTCTGTACTACTCTTTACATGTGTAACACCTGAATAATCCCCCAGCTAAGAGTTTTCCTTACCAATCCAGAGAAGAAGAGTACTGAAGCCCTTTCCATGAGTGAATTTGGGGGAAAAAAGCATGCTACACGTTTGACTATTACCTACTATAGACTTAGGGGTTAAAACTGCTAAATCCCCTAAATGGGAAAGTGGTTTTCACCAAGACTGAACTTGAAATATTGGAAGTTGGGCCCAAATGTCCTCTCCTTAGATTGGGTCTATTATCCAAACATGTACAAATTTTGATGGATCCATATTTTTATATTTATTTGACATAGGTATAACTTAAACAAATTGAAGGGCATATTTTCATGAATTACAACTAGAAGATAGATTGATCCATTTTTTATTAGGTTTTTAATTGGATCAGTAGACAAACTTTCTTTAAGTTTAAAATCAGAGAGAAAATCTTGCCTGTTAAGGTCTTCTGTTTTTATTTATTTTAATTTTTAATTTTTATTTAAATTCAATTTAACTAACATATAGTGTATTATTAGTTTCAGAGGTAGAATTTAGTGATACATCAGTTGTATACAACACTCAGTGCTCATTACTTCAAGTGCCCTTCTTAATGTCCATTCACCCAATTACCCCATCCTCCCACCCACCTCTCCTCCAGAAACCCTCAGTTTGTTTCCTAGAGCAAAGAGTCTCTTATGAATTGCCTCTCTCTCTGTTTTCATCTTATTTTATTTTTTCCTTTCCTTCCCCTATGTTCATCTGTTTTGTTTCTTAAATTCCACATGAGTGAAATCATATGGTATTTGACTTTTTCTGACTTATTTTGCTTAGCATAATACCTTCTAGTTCCATCCACATTATAGCAAATGGCAAGATTTCATTATTTTTGATGGCTGAGTAATATTCCATTATATATATATATATATCTCCCACATCTTCTTTATCCATTCATCTGTCGATGAACATCTGGGCTCTTTTCATAGTTTGGCTATTGTGGACATTGCTGCTATAAATATTGGGATGCACATACCCCTTCGGATCACTGTGTTTGTATCCTTTGGATAAATACCTAGTAGTTTAATTGTTGGGTCATAGAGTAGGTCTATTTTTAACTTTTGAGAAAACTCCATAATGTTTTCCAGGTCGTCTGTTTTTAATTCATTTCATATCAGAAGCATGCTTAACTGACTGGAAGGCATGCAATATTAATTTTCATTCATTTTTACTTCTTAGTTTCCTGCACTTGTTAACTTCAGAACTGCATTCTATCACACACACTAAATCAAAATTCATGGGGAATCTTTTGTTTAAAATTGTGTTCTCATATACCTTTGGCTTTTGTGGCTCTTAAAATATTTCACTGGCATCAAAGCTTGGCAAGGCAACTAAGAGTCCCAGGGGGATTCAAACGAGGAGAAAGCCTGACAACCAGGTGCAAAGCAGGAATCCCTGAAAGGCCATTGAGGAATGCCTCAAATGACAGATCTTGCAGAGTGTGGAGGTCTGAAGCCCAGTGAGCAAGCAACAATTGCCAAGAATACTAGAAATGATGGGCAAGACTGAAGAATAGTCCCATGGGTCAAGCATGTTGTCTGATGCCATGTTGGAGAAATTATGGTGGAGAGGTACTTCTTTCAGAAGGTAAGGGAAGTGGGAAGCAGTGGGTCAAGAATAAAGGTAGCCACAAAAGGAGGGATTATGGGTTACAAAATGACCAGAGATTAAGATCAAACAATGGGTTAGAAATTCAAATAAACAAAAATGTATCAATACAAGGCATCAACAGCCAGGAGATGGTGGAGCCATGAAGATAATGAGGTGGGATCTGGGCCCATGTTGGAGATCCCTATGTGCTATATTTGAAAGTAGGAACTCAGGTCAAGGTGAACATGCTGGGGTCAGTAGTTCATAAGCGGATGTGTCGTTTGGACTGATTGAATGGAACACATAAGATAATGGTAGTAGAATACATATTCTGACAATGATATTGAGAAACTCAATATGGTGGGAAAATACAGGGAAGAAAGATTGTTTTCTTTCACTTTTGGTTCCTTTCAAACCTCCACAAGCATCAGAAAATTAAAGTGTAGTATAACTTAGATGCTCTTTGCAGAATGTGTCAAAAGAGGGAGGATGGATAGAGAGGTAGCATCCTATAGTGAAATTATCTACCTGGTCTTTTCACATGCAGCCATTGAGCAATTGATATATATTGTTAGTTTAAATTAAGATGCACTTTTGGGATATCTCATAAGATAAGCATCCAATTTTATTCTTTTGCATGTGGACATCCAGTTTTCCCAACACCATCTGTTGAAAAAACTATCTTTTCCCCAATGTGTATTCTTGGCATTCTTGTTGAAAATCAGTTGAATGTATATGCATGGGTTTATTTCTGGGCTCTGGGTTCTGTTTCATTTGTTTATATGTCTGTTTTTATGCCATTACCGTACTATTTTGATTACTGAAGCTTTGCAATATATTTTGAAATAAGGAAGTATGTTGCCTCCAGTTTTGTTCTTCTTGTTCAAAATTGCTTTGAATAATTAGGGTCTTTTATGGTTCCATATAAATTTTAGGATTTTTCTTTCTAATTCTTTAAAAAATGACATTGAGGTTTTGATAGGGATTGCATTGAATCTGTCAATCACTTTGACTCAAAATGGATTAAGGATTTAAATGTAAGACCTGAAACCATAAAAATCCTAGAACTCATAGGGGAAAAGCTTCTTGAAATTAGTCTCGGTGATGATTTCCTGGATATGACATCAAAAAGCACAGGCAACAAAAGAAAAATAAATGGACAAGTGGAAATACATCAAACTAAAAATCTTCTGTACAACAAAGGAAATAATCAGCAATATGAAAAGGCAACCTACAGAAAATATTTGTAAGTCCAATAAAGGATTAATATTCAAAATATATAGGGAATTCTTACAGCTCAATTGCAAAAACAATAAACTGATTAAAAAAGCAGGCAAATACACTGAATAGACCTTTTTCCAGAGAAGACATACAAATGGCCAACAAGTATACGAAAAGGTGCTTGACATTACTAATCATTGCAGAAATACAAATAAAAACCATAATGAGAAAAACACAAAATATGCATGATAAGCCCTCGGAATGACCTCTTGTTTTGCTGTTCACATCTTGCTTCTCCCAAGTTCAGATGCAAAGATAACCCAGACTCATTCATCAGCTTTAGTGGGAATCTGGATGATCCCTGTAACTTTCTTGCTGAGGGAGTACACAAAGGACAAGATCACATACTTATATCCTGTTCCCACACAGATCGTGGGGTGTCTCAGTTGGCAAAAATAAAATGATGCATACCCTTGTTTAAAGAAGTCTGTTTTCAATCACCAGCATCTAATATCAAATAAGAGGAGGCAAAATAAAAAGGATTAATTTTACTTCACTTATAAATATTGGTCCCTAGACCAGCCTGGAGTTGGAAAAGAGGGTACGGATGCTCAGAAAGAGGTGAAGAGTCCCAAAGGACAGCCTATGAGCATCTCTTATCCCTGAGATTCTGTATTTTCTGTTCAAGCAATGAAGGACCCAACTTGTGTTTGATTCTGTACCTACTTCTATAAGCTGTTATTGGATTGGCCAATTAATCCATTCAGGCAAACAATCAATCTGACTAATTTTGGTTCACCACATTGACTCAATATTTCACCAAATTTGGATAAATCTGATGTTATATTTTGTGCCTCGAGGATAAACTTTGAAAAAGGAGGAAGTTACACAGTACAGAAAAAACAAACACAAAATATAATAAGGGTCGGCAAGAATGAGGAAGTGGAACCCTTGGGAACTGCTGGTGGGAATGTAAATTGGTGCAGCCATTTTGGAAAAAAACAAATAGAGGTTAGTCAAAAAAGTAAAAATAGAAGTACATTGTGATCCAGTATTCCCATTTCTGAGTATAAATCCAAAAGAATTGAAATCAGGATCCCAAAGAGATATTTGTACTCTCATATTCACTTCAGCATTATTCACAAAAACCAAGACAAGGAAGCAACCTAAGTGACATTGACAGATGAATGGATAAAGGAAATGTGAGATATACATACAAGGTAATATTACTGAGCCTTAAAAAAGAAGGAAATCCTGTTATTTGTGGCAACATGGAGGAAGCTGGAGGACATTATGCTAAGTGAAATAAGCCAGACATGGAATGACAAATACTATGTGATACTACTTACAGGAGGCATTTAAAATATCCAAACTCACAGAAGCAGAGTAGAATGGTGGTTGCCAGGGGCTGAGGAAAGTCTTAGTCAAAGGGAAAAAAGTTTCAGTTATGCAAGATGAGTAAGTTCTAGGTTCTACTATACAGCAATGGAACCTTAGCTAATAATTCCATATTGTATACTAAAAATTTGTTGGGAGTAGATTTTATATTGACTGTTATTATCTCCCAAATGCAAAATCATAATAGAGGGTGGGAAGAAATTTTTGGAGTCATGGATATGCTCATGGCATACACTATGGTGATAGTCTCATGAATGTATACTTAATTCCAAACTCATCAATATGCCTACATTAATTATGTACAGCTTTTTGTATGTCAAACATACCTAAAAAAAGAAGTTAATAAAAGAGATGTGCTCATGGTGCTGTAACATACCCAATTAGCTTTATTTATTTATTTGACAGAGAGAGAGAGACAAGGAGAGAGGGAACACAAGGAGGGGGAGTGGGAGAGAGAAGCAGGCTTCCTGCTAAGCAGGGAGCCTGATGCAGGGCTCGATCCCAGGACCCTGAGATCATGACCTGAGCTGAAGGCAGACGCTTAATGACTGAGCCACCCAGGAGCCCCTAAAGACTAAATTCAAAAAAGCAAAATATCTGATTCATAATTTTACATTATTATATATTGAAATAATATTTGGGACATATTGGGTTAAATAAAGTATATGATTAAAATAATGTCAACTTTTTTGGGGGGGTTTAATGAAGCTACTAGAAAATGTAATTGCATATGTAGCTTGCATTCTATTTCTTTTGGGCAGTGCGGGCCTATATACTTCGGAATCACACAAATCCTTGCAACTATACCATTTCCTCTGCCGTGTATACTTTAGACAAGTTACTTACCTTTTGGAGCTTCAGGGTCAAAATCCAAAATATTGGTATAATAATGTCTGCTTCAGAGTTAATGTGAAGATAAGCAGTATATTAGAAAGGGCACACATTTTTATCATGAAGGAGACTTTACCAGTGACACCCCAACCTGTCTTTCTCTGGGGTTCTTTGGTGAGACCACTGAAGTGAGCTGGAAGATGAACCAGCCTGGCAGGCAGGAGTGAGGGGGATATTTCTTTTGGTCCTTTGGAGCCCATCGGCAAATATGGCATCCAGCGTGGAAACACATTTTATACCTGTTCTGTGTGTGGGAAAGACATTTGAATTGTTCTGGACAGCCCTTTCAGTGGTCAGGCTGAGAAAAGTGTTTATGTATCAAGTCTAGACACTGATAGATTCAATGAGGAAGCAGAACACATATTCAATATGGGGAAACCTGGACAACTATCTCTCTCTTAACTTATCAGGGTATCCATTGCTCATCCATTATTCCACATCAGGACACCAATCTCTGATAATTCTTTGTATTTTTTATTTATTTTATAAGATTTTATTTATTTATTTGTCAGAGAGAGAGAGAAAGAGTTAGAGCACAAGCAGGGGGAGCTGCAGGCAGAGAGAGAAGCAGGTTCCCTGCCGAGCAAGAAGCCTGATGCGGGATTTGATCCCAGGACACTGGGATCATGACCCGAGGCAAAGGCAGATGCTTAACTGACTGAGCCACCCAGACATCCCTGATAACTGTTTTTAATTTTAAGTTCACATATGTATAGTCATCCACATACACTGCTATGTCACCCACTATCTCTTGTGAACCCCAAATAACCTTGGAGAGTAGGAAAGTCTGGTAGCATTCTAAGGTTAGGGGTGGGGTGCTAGGATAGGGAAATAATGCCTATAGAGCACAATATGTGAGAGCCATTAATCTGGGAATGTTGTACACTATTGTATTTAATATTTATAGATCTCTTAGCTAGAAAATTTAAATAACTTTCTTAAGGATATATAGCTAGTAAGTATCAGAATCTAGACTATTACCACTTCTTCTATGTTTTAACATTTCCTTTGGAGAACAAGATCAAGAGCTAAGGATCATGAGGAAATGACCTACAAGCTCATGCATTTGCTCATCTGATGTTTAGAGATAGTCTTTCATGCTTTGAATAGTTAGATTCATGCATTGAATTCTTTACTTCTCCAAATAAAACATGAGGATCTTTGCTGTCATGTTTCCAATTTATTTTTATGAAAATAATATGAATAAAATAAGTACGTATAGGTATAATTTATTGAACACTTACTACATGAGTGGTGTTTTGCATACACTATGCTATTTAATCGTTCCAACAGTCTTGTAAGGTAGACACTATTACCTAATTTCACAGATGAGGAAATAGACTCAGAGAACTTAAGCCATTTGATAATCAACCCACAGCTAATAAGTGGCAAGGAAGCTGTATTAAAATTTATTTTATTCACCCACTCCTTCTTCCTCTTCTGTGCAATGATAAAATTAGAATTGCATTATTTCACTCTAAAATTTTATGATTAAGCATGCTGTCTCTCTCTCTATTTTTCTGTCCTCCCCTAAAGAGGTGGGGGACAGAGCAGATGGTTTCTGGAAAGTTTTCATGCTTCAGATTCCGTTTCCGTAAGCACACTGTATAAAAATGTCTGGTGCGTCTATGCTACAGTAGTTCCTATTAAAGTCCATTTCAATCCACTTTCATAACATATCTAAAAGTAAAGTTTATTACTGGAGAAGGTACTCACTTCATAAGCCAAAGCAACCCATCTTATCTGAACTAAAGAAAATAAACAAAAACCAAAATCCAGAGCAGGGATGGGAAAACTAAAAATATCTCAGAAATAAGCTCTGTCTCTGCTTAATTTTTGATGATAGCTATCTAGAGAGAAGTCTCAAATATGGAGGGACAAGAAAAGTAAGTTTATGGGGCGTCTGCGTGGCTCAGTCCTTAAGCGTCTGCCTTCGGCTCGGGTCGTGATCCTGGGGTCCTGGGATCAAGCCCCACGTCGGGCTCCCTGCTTGGCAGGAAGCCTGCTTCTCCCTCTCCCACTCCCCCTGCTTGTGTTCCCTCTCTCGCTGTGTCTCTCTGTCAAACAAATAAATAAAATCTTTTTTAAAAAAAAAGTGATACGGGGAACCTGGTGGCTCAGCCGGTTAAGTGTCTGCCTTCAGCTCAGGTCCTGATCCCAGGGTCCTGGGATCAAGCCCCACGTCGGGCTCCCTGCTCGGCAGGAAGCCTGCTTCTCCCTCTCCCACTCCCCCTGCTTGTGTTCCCTCTCTCACTGTGTCTCTCTCTGTCAAAAAAAAAAAAAAAAGTAAGTTTATGTCACAGGTGCACACAAGTTAAAACCTGAAAACAAACGAAGATGAAATTCTCAAGCGGGAAACTATTTTTTTTTTTTTTTAATACATAACGTCAATTTGAAAAGGAGAAAACTAAAGCTATATCTTTTTGATGCTAAATTTTAGATGAAAACTGAAAAAGTATAGATTCAGCGACCCTTATCAGACTTCCCAGACTCCATCCCCTTCTTTTCCCATCTGTCCTCCATGCCTGCAGTTTAAGGGTGCACTTTCCCAAACCCCATTTTCATCATGTCACATCTTTGCCCCAAGACCTCCTCCTTCAGCCACCTTGCCATACCCCACTCTTAAACCCTTTGGACCAGAGGGCTGGGCTCAGCTCTTGTCCTGTAGTCTGGAAGGACCCCTTCACAATGTCACCCCCCACTCATTCCTTCCCACCTTCTGATTGTACCCTCCCAACTATGTCTCTTGTTATTCCCCTCTTGTGCAATCTATCCCCTTCCCTCTGTCAGTGCCTCTCCCAAGTACACATATGTCAAAATCTACCTCTTCTGTACATTTTCTCTGATTTATTCAACCCAATTTCACCTTTCCTTTCTCCAGACTCAGTCTGCCACTGTCTCCCAACCCTTTTCAGATCACGACATGCAATAATTATGCTTGCACAGTACAGTATGAGGTTATTGGTCATTGGAACAGGAGCTCTCCCCAGGCCCTACTCAGTAGCTCCAAGGACTGAGAATCAGACTGAATATAAAAATAACCTACTCCTTCCCATAATTCATCAGCCAAGAAGTTCTGCTTCACAGCATTGATGACCTCAACTCGGGAACCCAAAACCCGGTATACAGGATGGTAAGCATGCCTATTTTAACAGGGTAAGAACTGGGGTAGAAGAAAGAAGTCTGATGTTTTGATTCAGTCACTTTGATATGGCCCCTGCAATACTGTTTGGAATAGGAATTTTTTTTTTTTAAAGATTTTATTTATTTATTTGACAGAGAGAGACACAGCGAAAGAGGGAACACAAGCAGAGGGGGTGGGAGAGGGAGAAGCAGGCTTCCTGCGGAGCGCGGAGCCCGATGCGGGACTCGATCCCAGGACCCTGGGATCATGACCTGAGCTGAAGGCAGACACTTAACCATCTGAGCCACCCAGGCGTCCCTGGAATAGGAATATTTGACATAGTGTTTTTAATAGATATTTTGATACGGTGACATTTTGCCTTAGTCTAAAAAGACACAAACTCATTTGATTTACAAACTTAAAAGTTGCCAGGTCATGCATGGAACAGAAATTTTCATTCTCCTCTTTCAAAACTCACAGAACTGGAATATGGTGCTTGTTGGACAGAGGTTATTCTGGGCTGTCACTGAGCACACGGCGGGTAAGACTGGGGCGTCCTACACACTGACCTTGGTCAGTCGCTCACCTAAAAGCTTTGCCTTTGTACTTTCACTGTCAAGACAGGCTTGCAAAGGAGGGGTGTGCCTGTGATTTCTAGCTCATGGTTGTGGGGGGGTATCACCATCATGCTCCCCGCTGCATAATCTGAAATCTTGTTTTTACAAGTTATTTAGTGACATCTTATTTATACTTGAAAATTTTTTAATGTAAGGACCATTGCGCTTCCTCTTGTCTAGCACTGCTTTGTCCTCATGAATACCCGTGGACACAGTTGAGAAAGCAGGCTATCTATCTGATCAAACAATGCCTTCCATTTTCCAATTGACTTAGGTTTTAGCCTTATTTTATTTAAATCTGATTGGATGTTCTGACCTATTTTAATAGTGGAGACCTTGAGACTTTTTCTTATTATATATATATATATATATATATATTTTTTTTTTTTTTTTGCTCCAATGTATGCTGTAGGATATGGTTGTGACTTGAATGGATGGATATTCCACAGCCAGTTACCAATTGTGCAACTGCCTTATCTTCTTACATTCAGGGCTTCTTTTTGTTCAGCTTGCATTTGCTTTTGGGGTCAGTCTGCAGAGGCCTTCCTCTCTTATCACTTTCTGTGTTCAGACTACAGGCGAGAAAAATCCCTCTCCCTGGTACTTATCATGGCCTCTCTTTCCCAGTGATTGCAGACACAAAGCATCCCAAAGCTCCTATCGCTCACTGGAAGCACAGCTGGGAAATCTGCAGAGCCCTGAATATCTTATCTGAGGCACTACTAGCAGATAAGTGGTCCTGAGGTGCTCCTAAGGCCCAATTCGAGAAGACCCCAAAGAAAGAAATCTAGCTTAGTTTAACGAAGGCCCTGATTTGGGGCCCCTGGCCACTTCTCAAGGGCACACGGGGACACAAAGGCTTTGCACTGAGGCTTGACTCTTGAAATCTTCTCATTTTGTTCATGTGAAATGAAGTCCTCAAATTGTCAGAGAGCCAAATTTACATGTTTATTTTTTTAACTTTTTCATTTAAAGCCTTAGGAAGTCAGCAAGGTAGAATGGATAAGATACCAGCTTTCAAGTCACATGACCTTAGTTCCAATCAATTCATTTCCATCAGTACATCCAGGCTGGTAGTATCTCCCTTAGACCAAGTAGGAGGTCCCCTGTCCCAGGCGCCATGCTTTACAGGGACCCTACTCTAGCTGGCATTCCTTCTCAGGACTTTCTCCCTAAAGATGAAGACTCTGTGGGATCAGGCAGGTGGTGAACTCACTAGGAGCCTGGGTACCCCATAACCCCCCTCCATCCTAGTCTAGACCATCATTCTTTCAGGTATACAGATTTGAAAATTCCCTGACTGAATCACCCCAAGCCCACTCCCTGGGGGTGTGCAGGCCCCTCCCAGGCTCATCCTCCTCAGAGAAAATGGGCCAGGCCACAAGACTAGTGTGGGCATGAGTAAGAGTCAGCTGAGCGTTGGGACACACATGGGCAGAGCCTGGAAATATGAACTATGCCTGGTCAGAAGGGAAGAGGGTGGGGTGTACCACATGTTCTGATTTGAACCTGGACTTCCATGTTGTTATGAAAGTATATTTATTAACAAAGAGAGCACAACTTATTTCACAGTTCATTGACATGATTTATAACTTTCACATATGGAGGCATATGGTGTAACATGATATAATTTTGCCCCAGGCCCCATCATTGTCAGGGAAAGTACTGCCTCACTGCGTGACTTGAAGTAAATGGATTAATGTCTACGCACTACAATTCTTTAATCTATAAAATGGAACAATAACTTCTACAATGTGCTTGTAGTTAATTTTATAATATTTGTAACAACACAAACCATAGGTTAAGTGGTCAGTTAATAAAATGTATTAACCTTCTCTTCCAAACTAATACTCAAGTCCGGAAAGGAAAGCAAAAACAAAACAAACTAATCAAAACAAAACAAAAAAAAAACTTCAATACCTGGATTTTAATAAAATCCGATTATATCCACTTACACATGTCTTATTACTCTTTTTAAAAGATAGTCTTCTTTCTTGACTGTTTCAATGCAAAAACAGATTGAGAGTCACAGAACACTGACTTATTCCTGTCTGTGCCAGTATCTATCATTCCAAAGACAAGGTAGTTCAACTAGTCGGGGGAGCACTCAGGCGGGTGGGAGGCCCCAGGTTCACTCAGTAAAGGACAAGCCAATCTCTTTTTAAATAAGATCCATTTGTACTGAAAGCATTGCTTTGAAGAATTGAGCTTGATCTTGACATAACCAGCAGCTTTCTCCCTCAATCTAGATATCCCCTTCCTCTGCATACCCAGAATCTTTCTGAGAGAAACCTCCCTTGGATTGAGAATTAGTGTTAGAAGCTGCATATTTTAAAGCAACAGAAACTAAGTTGCATTACGTTTTCCCTCTGCTCCTGGCTATTCTACTTTTTCTTCTTAAAAACAGTTTGCTTGCCAGGAGCATTTTCCCCAAATTCTCCCAAGCTGTGAACATAATCTTATATACAGAACATTTTATATTATCCAAAGCTGCGTATTAGAAAAATATATATTTCTCCCTGGACACTTAGATTGTATAAACAATGCAACTCATTCTCCTGGAAAACTACATACATTTTATATGTTTTTGTATCAAAATGCTCTCCCCTAATTTAATCAAAATTGATAAATGAGTACAGAAACAGGAGCTGAGGCCCTAAAGACTAATATATTTAGTCTTCTTGGATGTGCCATATGCATATTTACACCTCACAATTAAATGACATACAGAGAGACGTGCAATATTCCAAAGAAATACTGACAGCTTTATTAATTCTGCCAACAGCTCACGGGGTTGTTGGTCACAGGGGAATATTTACTGGATTTCTTGCCTATAAGAAGAGTTACATTTGGAATGGAAATTAATCACCATGACCCCAAAGGTGAGGATTTGAATTTTTACTTTAAATGTTCCCACTATATAAATTCAGCAGCCGTTCCTTTCCAAACACTCTTCTGAGCAGCATCTACTTTGTTTAGGACTCAGTTTTTGCATTCTGTTAGAAAACATGCTCTCAACTTTTCAAATATGCTTTTGTGAAAGCAACTGGACATCCATCAGACATCACGCTTTCCCGTGCAGCCTGCGTATTTTGTGCAGGAACAGGCGATGCTTAAAAAGTATGAATCTTAAAATAGAGTTTTGCCATAAAAACCTGGAGAGATAGATCAGATAACGCCTGCTTCCTAATGATAATGAGGACAGTAAAAATTTTAAAGCCTGCGCCACAAGTTAAAAAAAAAAAAAATCTTTCATCCATCTTCCCCATATAATAAATCCATATTATGCTTCAGCCAGCAAAAAGCGTATGTAATTTCTGTTCTATGGGGGTGTATTTTTGGAAAGGCAAACAAGATGCTGTCTTTTCACTGTTCCTGGGTTTGCACACAAAAGACAAAGTGTCGCTTGTCAGATGAATCCTAATTGGCTGACGGGACTGAGTTTTACAGCTTCGCTTCATCTGCACATGAAGACCTGAGCATTAACATGCAGGGAAGTAAAACTTGATATAAAGTTCATAGTGCAGGAGTTAAAGGAAGAACACCAACACATCAATCAAATATGATCATCCCAAGACCTGTCAAAAGAAAGTTTCAGCAAAAATACGCCTCCTGCATGGGCGGCTGAGGGGATTACACTAACCAAGTCCTACATAAGACACACATTGGAAAATCTTTTGACAAATGCACTGAAGAAAATGGATTTTATGCACCAGAGACCTATTCATAAATCATTCTTAGGGTAGTCCAACTTTTTTTTGGAAGGTGAAATTTAACTCTCTCCCAGAGTCAAATGGAGCAAAATCAGTTTCCGAAGTCTGCAAAGAATTGATATTGTGTCCGTAAGTGCCAAGTGGTTGATTTCATCTAGTTTAATAACGTGTCAGTTCACTTTTTAAAAGTGGTCATTTCTAGTCACACACACCTAGGGAATTCTAACTTGTTAGCAGGCATGCCGATGCCGGGCTATCACAGCTAAGGTAGCTCAAACTTCTCGAACTTCCAGCCGATGCTGTAAAATACTATCAGTATCCATAGGTTGACCACTTACCACACAGGAGGCTCAGGAGATAAGATTTAATAATCACATCAGTCTCCTGGGGTCAGTAATTTTGTTTCTTTTTATAGATGGGGAAACTGAGGTTTGGCGAGATTAAGCAACAGTTCAAAGGCGCACAGCTAAGCCTGATGGTGGCACTCCAGAGGCTGGACTCATCGGCATAGCCAGTGTGCTGGGCACAGAGGGAAGGTCGTCAACACCAGCCACATTTGAAACTGTGTGGTCTGTCTCCTTGTGGCTGTTGGATATCTGCTTGGTTGTTTGACTTTGCACTGACCCAAATCCTGACTGACTGACTCCGTTACTTTTTACCATTCTCATGCTGCAAATGGAAATGTGAAGGCCCATTAATTTTGTGTCGTCCAGCCAGAGCTGCTGGAGCAGAAGACAGATCCCAGGCTCCCAAACCGACCCTCTGTCACCTAGAGAAGCCAGACGGTACACACACACTGCACCAGGTCCAGTTTCATGTCAGGACCCTTTACTCATGAATTAGTTTCATTCGCTGCATCTAAAAACCTTGCCAGAGGGCCTCCTCTCTTCCCTGACTTGCTATAATCTCTCTCAGGCATGTTGCCCTCAGTACCCTTTCATCTCTGAATGCTTGTGGGAAGCACGGGCACAACGCCCTCTTTTTAGACAGAATTTCTTGGGTCCTAAGAGCGGTTGGTATGAAGGATAGTGGCGGCTGAGGACAGAAGCGATGGATGTTAAAGTGGCAATTTGCACCCCACGAACATGAGGGGGGATAATGACCACATTAGCGTAGTCAGCGAACCATTATTAGCCAAACCAGAGTGTGTGGAGGTGCCCTGCCATCCATTTGGACGTTACTGGATGGAGAGTGAAACTGACACTACGGGATGAGGCAAACAGAAATTGACGGGCCGCGCTAGAATGTCACGGTTCTCACTTCAGGACTCCAGATGGCAAAGCGCACACAGTGGGGGCTTTCTTCAGAGCCTTTTCTCTGCCAGGGTGGGGACAGCATGCTGTGCCACTCCACAAACTGTGAGAGAGGCTGGACGCATTCATCATCGTCCCTGTCTGAAAACTTACATTCCCCACAAAATGAATTTACATGTTCCCAGCCCAAGCACCTTGAGCCAGAAGGCCTCCTGGATCCTCCAGCACCACCCTAGCAGCACCACTTAGGGTGACAACTGTGACTCTGGGATCTCTCACGGGGTCAGTGTTGCTCACACTCCATGGCGCCTTCACAGGGTAAACTCTGTCGTTGAAAGGAATCGTCGCGTACGCAAATACACAGACACAGACGGAAACACACAGGCACACTCACCTATGCACACACTCACCTTTGCACACACTCACACAACGGTGCTGTAGGGAGATTCTGCTACAGTGACGACACCTGCAAGTAAAATAACAAGAACGACCAGGGGGCCTTTGGTTTGCTAATTATCTGATCTGCCTCTGGGCTTTGAGTAAGGTCATAAAGCCACCAGAGATAGCAGGAGGTGATCATCTAGGACACTCCTACCTCGGACCAGATCTGGTTTCACTCCATTCTACCCTGCATGAGTCTGAAATCTCCATTTGACAACTAAATTCAGTCATGGTTCTGGGCTTTAGGCCTTGGTGTGGATACTGTATCTCTCAAGCATCTGATTCTAGAATTTCCCCAAGGAACCTCGATAGGACTGACCCTCTGGCTGCTCACATTCATGTTGCCTCAGAAGGGATCAATATTTCTTGTTCTAGTGTCTTGGGATCTAATTCTGATATTGATAACTGGGCATGGAGATCAGGGTGTGTGTGTGTGTGTGTGTGTGTGTGTGTGTGTGTGTGTATTTGGGCGTCATTTAGTTTACTCAAAGACTGTCAACCAGAGGATCATTTCTGCATTGTTTTATAGGAAGAGCCTAGTTTGGGCAGTTATTTACAAGAATGAGTTTGACTATTTACATGGTTTAAATGAACTCATTCTGTTAATCAACTTAGAAATGTCTTACCCGTGCCTATAATTTGAGTATCCAGATAGATCCCAAGGGCAGGCTGGTTTCTACTACTCTGGCATCTAGAGATTGAAAATATTATCTTCCTGTATATGGCAAAATGGGTTAGCATACAGCAAAAGTGGTGAATAATGTCAATCATCTGTTGACCACCTATTTTGTGACAGATATCTCATATACATTACCTCTAATCCCCCAATAATCTGACGTAGGAGACACTGTGATTTGCATTTCATAGAAAAGGAAATTAGGGCAGCAGTGTAAATAACTGGTCTAAGGTCACAGGGCATTTGGTGGCAGGGATGCTGAGATTCAAAGTGAAGGCTTTATGGACATATACCCCAGGCTCTTTCTGGCTTTATCCTCATGTCTCCTTCAGGAGGATTTTGGGACCACTTGTCTATACAGAAGAGTGTCAGTGGAGAGCAAGGAGCTTCCAAATCATGTACGACCTTTGGAGAAATTGGTCAGGATCACTAAGACATGTTGGTCATGAAGCCAATTAAATTTTTGGCAGGAGGTAGAGATGGTCCTTAAATTTTACCATAGAGAACTTGGACCATGTATCCACCAGTGGTGAATGAGATAAATGTATATGGTTCATGTTCTGTATATTTTAAGAACAAGGGCATAGATCCAGGTGGAATTCCTCAGAGGAAGACCTTATCTCACATGTCCTACCGCTGTCCACCTGCCGCCTCCACCTCCTGTTCAGTGCAGGCATGGGCGTTCTGGGCCACTCACTGACAGGTGAAGCCTCCCCACTTGTTGCTACTTCCCAGAAGGCTTTTGGGTAAATTCCATGCTATGATAAACAAAACAAAATGAAACAAAACAGACAACAACAACAAAACGCCTCTCTTTCACTGACCTACAGTATCTATCTGGATTGAAAGAAGTAAAAGGGGATCAGGGGACAGATTGCTAATATTTCTATCCTGATTTCTTAAACTTGCAGAATGATGTTTGTATTTCATATGCAATAGCAGTGTTTACAAAAATGATACTCGTCATAGGGAAACCTATATATTCAATCTAATTTGTCATATTAACCTTACATTGGATTTATTTTGTTTTTGTACAATTAATTCTTCCTTTTGGTGATTGCCCCACTGCTTCATTTCATACCTGCTTATTACATACACTTTTATAAGCCATCTTCCCTCTTCTGCTTAGAATGGGTGAGTTGTAAATATCTAATAAGCAGCTATCACAATCACAGTGAAACTGAAAGCTGTACTTGCCCAATATCCTCATGCTTCCCTGACCCTTGCAGTTAGAAAACCCTGCTTGGATCCCACCTGCACCCTTCCAACTCCCTACATAGCAATTTTTCTCTTATTCAAGAGTCTGAGGATTGGTACCTGAACAGCTTCTGCTTTGACAGCCAAGAAAGAAGGAAATGTCACTGCAGAAATAGCATCTCGCCGGCAGCTCCCAAGTACAGAGTGGCCTGGTTACAAGGCAAACATTGTGACAGGCAGCAGGCAGGTGGACCGCATCCCCAGAGGAGAGCTTCCTTTGCCACAGATCTGGACACTGGGAGCTCAGGAAGCAAAGGGACAGATGTGTGCATGGGGCAGGCTCCCCTGGAAATGGGGAAATGGGGAAATACTATAGCCACTGCCCCTGTGACTTGTTGCCATTATCGTTATTATCCTTCTTCACTGCTCTTCCTCCCTAAATCTCAGTTTCTGCCACCTCTCAAAGCTCACTCTCTTTTGGGGAGAGAGACAAACAAAAAGGTTATTAGAATAGCGTGTGATATGCCCTCTTTAAGAAGCAGTAGTAGGAGAATATGGAGGTGATTAATTCTGCTGGGGGGATATCTATTTTAGAGATCTCTATATTTAAAGAAATCCCAACACAGGAAGCTCACAACCCCTCCAGTTACTAGATTAACTGAATTACCCACTAAAGATGGCTGCCGTGAATCTTCGTATCCACGTGCATCACTCTTCAGGATAGCATTTCAGATTTTCGGTTACCATCATGGAATTTCTGATACATTGAACCCCTTGCCCTCTCTAGTTTTATTTTAAATGTATTTTATGTAAATTATATAAAATTAAATGAAGAATACAATTAGGGATGCATTCCTACAGAAAAAGTAAATAAAAAATAATACTGTTTCTTAAGTTATTTTAAAATGACATTATGGAAGGGGATAATTCTTAGGTAAACCTAATAATTTGTCAAAATTATTTAAGATGTGAAAATTGTATTCATTTATTCTGTGTGTGTGTGTGTGTGTGTGTGCTGTGTGCATGTATGATTATCTATTACATTTACCTGGTGTCAGATCTACAGGCAAGGGATTCTATGTTTCATTGCGTGGTGGTTTAATTTCAGCATGTAGCTCTTCTTCTATTCATGGATGAATGAACATTTCCTTTTAAACTCTAAGAATCTACCTGTGTCATCAAAGTGTTTTGTATTATGGAGCATATTAAGTTATGCTATTGGAAATATTACTGGTTATGGATATATGCACTTAGAATCACTTTACATTGCAGCCGTTCTGGAAAACAGTACGGAGGTCCCTCAAAAAGTTAAAAATACAACTACCCTGTCACCCAGCAATTGCACTACTAGATATTTATGCAAAGAATACAAAAATACTAATTCAAAGGGATACAGCAACCTGATGTTTGTAGTAGCATTATCTACAGTAGCCAAACAATGGCAACAGCCCAAGCATCCATTGACTGATAAATAGCTAAAGAAGAGGTGATATATACATAAATTGGAATATTACTCAGCCATAAAAAAGAATGAAATTTTGCCATTTGCAATGACATGAATGGATCTAGAGAGTATTATGCTAAACTAAATAAATCAGTCAGAGAAAGACAAATACCATATGATTTAACTTATATGTGGAATTTAAGAAACAAAACAAACATGCAGAGGGGGAAAAAGACAGAGAGCGAGGTTAACCAAGAAACAGACTTTTTACTATAGAGAAAAAAAGTGATGGTTACCAGAGGGGAGGTGGTTAGGGGGATCGGGGGAATAGGTGGTGGGGATTAAGGAGGGCACTTGCTGTGATGAGCATCAGCTACTATATGGAAGTATTAAATCACTAACTTGTACACCTGAAATTAATATTACACGGTATGTTAACTAATTGGAATGTAAATAAAAACAAAAGAATAAAATCACATTACATTGTTTAATGTCAAACCACCACTGATAAATACTTGCATTGTTGTAGGAAGACATGTAAGTCTCAGAAGGCAGCTGCCATGATATTCTCTTTGCCACAATGTTACTTTTTGTCTGATGGAGTCTGTTTAAGTGTAGCACTGTGATAGCATTGTTACAATTTCACATTTTCCTGGAATCTTGTTTATCAACCAGGTGGCCAATTTCTTCCTGTAGCACAGCATAGAGGTGGACTCAGTTTGAACTGGTACACTTCAATATGCAATATTATTCTGTAGTCTTCAAATAATGAAGGATGAGAGAAGGTGCTATATATCTAAGACATCCAAAGGGGCACTATAATGTCATCTTGCATTTGTCCAGCCACTTGGCCCAAATGCCACCTTGTAACTCATCTATGCAACATAATCACAATCTTCTAAATTAGGTATAATGAGCCCTAGTTCCTCAGCACTGTCATTAATCCAATGATTACTGTTTTGAAATGCCTGTCATATCATCTTTGTTCATTTACAAAGAGCATATTCTAGGAGCATCAGTATGTGGCTAATCCTTGAAAATTGTTTGCTGGGAACAAATTAATGAGGCATTGCACCCTCTTCTTTCCCCTGACAACTCTGGCTGCCTTCTCCAAGTTAGCTCATCCATCGTCCACATCCCAGATCTGTAGCCACCCAGCAGAGTCATTGCATGAGCTACGTTGTTCTGGGTATTTTCCTTATGCCAGGCCATTTGCATGGGTCACTTTTTCACTTAGGGTCTTACATATGGCTGTTTCTATGAATGTGTGTGCTTTATGAGGACAGCCTTAATGAGCTGTGGGCAACAGATAATCCCTTGCAAATGCATCGATTGCATGGCCTTCAAGTCAAATTTATAATGATGGAAAAGTAATTTTAGAGAACATTTCAGTTTTATCACTGTGGAATGAAGCAGTCAGGGCAAGCAGTCAGCAGATTACTGTTGATCATTTACTTTGTGCAAGGCAAAGTACAAAGACGGAGATACAAGTAAGACTGGGGTCTGTCTTCCAAACATACCCTGTTTAGTTTCTTGGACAAGACTAGCTCACATGGAACAACATTTGAAGGGATTATAACAAAATATAAAGAAGAATTTCTATAAATCCTAAGAGATGAACCAAGAAAGTGGGAAGGGAACACAGATGTGCAAGAGATCACTTCCCCCTGAAGTGACTGAATCAGAAGTGTCACTGTGGATCTGGGATTATATTTGCCCTGGATTTCAAAAGAAGAGAGATAATTTCTGGAGGTAGAGGTGTATGCGTTGAGGGGACATGCAGGTGGGGGGGCTGAAGAAGAATTGCAGATGCTGGTGTTACTATGAGTAAAAGCTTAAAGATAGAAAAGGATTCAAATGCAGAGCCAGTATGGCTCTGTGGAACCAGTGGTGGTATTGTGCTAGGGGCTGTGGGTGAGTCAGGGAGGTTGTTTGTTTGTTTGTTTTAACTTTTTTTTTTAAAGATTTTATTTATTTATTTGACAGAGACAGACATAGCGAGAGAGGGAACACAAGCAGGGGGAGTGGGAGAGGGAGAAGCAGGCTTCTCACTGAGCAGGGAGCCCCATGCGGGACTCGACCCCAGGACTCCGGGATCATGACCTGAGCCGAAGGCGGCCACCTAACTGATGAGCCACCCAGGCACCCCATGTTTTAACTTTTTTTAAAGATTTTATCTATTCATCTGAGAGAGAGAGAGTGGGAGGGGAGCAGCAGAGGGTGAGGGAGAAGCTAACTTCCCGCTGTGCCAGGAGCCCGATGTGGGGCTCAATCCCAGGACCCCAGGATCATGACCTGAGCCGAAGGCAGATGCTTAACCGACTGAGCCACCCAGGCGCCCCAGTCGGTGAGGTTGTTATACAAGGGCTGCTATGCACAGTGTCCACATTCTGGTAGACAAGCTCAGGGTTATATGTGTGGAATCATAGTACATTTCACAAACTTGTACATGATGAGTAATAGTTTCCTAGGGCTGCCTCACAAATTGCCACAAACTGAGAAGCTGAAAACAAAATAAAATTATTCTCTCATAGTCCTGGAAGCCAGAAGTACAACATCGAAGTGTTGGCAGGGTGGGGCTCTCTTTGAAAGCTCTAGTGAAGATTCCGTCCTTGCTTCTTCCTCACTACTGGTGGCTCCTGGAAATCCTTGGTGTTCCTTGGCTCATAGCTGTGTCACTCCAGTCTCTATCCTCATGTTTGTATGGCCTTCCTGTGTTTCTTGGTGTCTTCCCCTCTTTGTATTAGGACACCAGTCACTGGATTTACAGCTCTCTCTAATTCTAGGATGATCTCACCTCAAGATCCTTAACTACTTACATTCACAAAGACCTTATGTACAAAGCAGACCATATTCTGGAGGTTCCTGGTGGATCTGGAATGGGGGGGGGGCACTATTCAGCACATTACAAGTCTGTGCTCAAGTTAAAAAGTGACCAAAAGAAGATACTGTAATCTTGTGGTCCCTATATATACTTCCACTGTATGGAAGAGTGACTTGATTCCTCTGAAGCTTTATTTTTATTTATTTATTTATGTATTTGTTTATGTATATATGTATTTATTTTTAAAGATTTTATTTATGTATGTATTTAGAGAGAGAGAGAGCTCACGAGTGGGGAGAGAGGCAAAGGGAGAGGAAGAGAGAATCTCAAGCAGACTCTGCTCTGAGTACAGTGCCTGATGCCAGGTTCCACATGGGGGCCCGATCTCAGGACCCTGAGATCATGACCTGAGCAGAAATCAAGAGTCAGAGGCTTAACTGACTGAGCTACCCAGGCACCCCTCCTCTGAAGCTTTAAAACTAAGTGTATCTGTCTGTTACAGGCTGATAACACCTTCCAGTAGACATCTTTCTCCCAAATAAACTAATTTTGCCTTTAGTAAAAATTAATTGAGGCAGCTAAGCTCCCTCCTTAATAATCCTAACAAGTGTCCTGCAGGAACTCCTTAGAAATTAGGGTTTTCCCTACATGCTGCATTATTGCTCACACTAATGTCATATAGATTACTAAAGACCTTGAACTTTAAGAACACTGGAGGCTTAAAACCAAAATTTTATCTATGGTCATTCTTTCCTCATGCTTTATGTTTAAACTCTTTTAAAAAAATGCTGGCCATCTCCTGAATTAAGGAGGGTATCTCCTGAGGGTAAGGATCATCCAACACCAATTAATATCACTACCCATTCTCTGGTCACACACACTCAAAAGGTATTACATTTCCTTAGTCTTCTTTTCTCCTGAGTTAATTATAATTTGCTTACGCTAAATTAATGGACCCTTGAAGCATACTGACCATATAATTTATCATCCAAAACAAAACATTTTTGAGAGCGAAAGGTGACAAAATTAAAACTTGGAGGTGCAAGCCGGAGTAAACAAGAAATTTACCCAAACAAATCCAGAAGGAGCATCAGCCCATCCAGGCTTATCTCCTTTGTGCCCAAAACAAGTCCTGAATTTCAGCCAAACATATGGCATGTCTTTATTTTCTGGGCAGATAAAGGATAATATGTGTTTTTTTCCAAAATTCAATCCTGTGACTTGTCACAATATATACTCCATTAATACTTGTTGGAAATGATATAGCAATTACAGCCAGCACTTATTAAATACCTACTGTGTGCCTGGACAAGGTGCTCATGTTGGAATAAGACCTACCCTTGGGGGCTCAGAGAGCTTAAGTGTCCCTAAAGATGTGCACCCAAAATTAGGGAAAGGGTCAGGATGCGGACATAGATTCCTTAATTCCAAATCCTGTGTTCATTCTCCTTGGTACCTCTTTTGAAAGGTTCTTTAGGTCTCACTAGATAGAGATGGTTCTGAATTGGGTGTCTTAAACACCATCCAGATCTTTTTTGAGTCCCTATTCCTATACACTGTCCAGAATCTGTTACTTCCCCAATATCTCCCTACCTCCTTTCTTTACGTCTTATCTCCTATATCTTTGTCCAGAACCTGCTGCTACCTGAGACTTTGGGTAACAACTCGTTTGTGCACCTGGAAATCTTTGCTGTGACAGTATCTTTATTTAGTGGAAGGAGGTTAAAGAATCTATGTCAGTAGTAAAACAAATTGCAAAACAAGCTTATGCTTCTGGAAATCAAGCAAAAGTCAGTATTTTGACTGACTCATTTTGACTGGCTAGCCAACTCATTCTGAAATGAACAAACAATGCTCTGCTGTTACCTAGCATTGTGAGAATGGATGTTGATGCATGGTTCCGGAGATTCTGGGATCCAGCCTCAACCAAGGCCCCAGGTTTTATTTTTAAACTATGCTGACATGATTTTTTCTGGGAACGGATTTAAACAAAATATCAGTAACTAAAAATCTGCTTGGTGTTAAATCCCTGGGCCTCCAGGTGGTTTACTTTTTTTTCAGACCCACTTATATTTTCTGTTATTACTTAGTAGCCTGTGTCTGTGCCCAAAAATGGCAGATGCTTCATTCATCGTGGGACCAAGTCAAGCAGCAGCACAGGGCCCGAAGGGGGAAATGCTTGGCTATTCAGAGCCTCAAAGGCACCACTCGTCTCTCACCAGCAGGCACCTAGTATGTCATGGCTTCAAGAACTGGCAAATGCCACTGGCCTAGAAAATATACTGGTAATGCAAGCAGGGCTGTGTTGACTGCACTTATCACCTTATGTTTGAAGGGAAAAAAGGTGCCTTTTGGAAGTCGGACACAGTCTTGGTCAACAATTCAAGTTGCTTTCAATAAAGATTCAGATTGCTAATTTGAATGCTTCTTTTATGTCAGGGACACTAGGGTTCTACATAGATTGGTACTTCAATGAATTCTTGTATCACTCAGAGGTAGGTTTTTTAAACTTTCAGAGATGTGAACATTAAGGCTCAGAGACATAAAATGCTGCTCAGGGTTGACAATGTTAGTAAGCAGCAGGGATTCACACTCAGATTTGCCTCAATCCAAAGTTCATGTTCCAAATCTGTCCATTAAGCAGAATTTTTTAGAGCACTCTTAAGTTAAAAGAGACTCAAATGAAACAGTAATCCAGACCCAGTTTGAATCAAAAATCCACCTTCCCTGATGGATGGTGGACACACTTGTAGTGAGCATAGCATAGCATATAAAGATGTCGAATCACTCTGTTGTACACCTAAGACTAATGTAACATTGCATGTCAACTGCCTTCCTGCATCATTATCTTATCTGAATCCATGGTGCTGTCCCCATTACTGGCAGCACTGTATCTAGTGTTGAATAAGCAAAGGTAGTTCTAAGTGGAAAAGAACTAATTTAGAGTCCACTCTCCTTATTAGTATCCAGTCTTCAAGAACTCTGATAGTAGTGCCCACTTATGTCCAAAGCACATTAATTTATTTCCTTTGGCTTCTTTTTCATGTTTAAATAAGGAAATCATGTAAATCATTGAACAACAGAGCAATACACTCAACAAATCCTTAAAATGTTCCTTCATCAAGGGTCATCTTGATTAGAGGAAACAGAGAATTAAGATTCTCTCTTTCTTTTTTTTTAAGATTTTATTTATTTATTTGAGAGAGAGCAAAAGCAAGAGAGATCATGGAGGGAGAGAGAGAGGGAGAAGCAGACCTGCCGCTGAGCAGAGAGACCAATGCGGCGCTTGATCCTAAGACCCTGAGATCAGGACCCGAGCCGAAGGCAAATACTAAACCAACTGAGCCACCCAGGCGCCCCAAGAAATATGATTATTTCAAAGAATCCTTGTGATTGCTACATTTTAAAGTAAGGCAGCTGCCACATCTGTGTTAGGAAGCAGGTAGTACTTTTGTTGATTATGAATGAGTTGTGCAACGGGAAGGACACAAGCCTTTTTCAAGTCTCAGTCTTGCTACTCACATCAGGCTGGGTTCATGATTAACATCATGGAGCCCTCTGTTCTCATCTCTAAGTAGGGATGATCTCTCCTTTGCAGTGTTTATAAAAAGCTATCAGCACAAATATGGCTCATGGTAGACACTCAATATGTGTTGCTAGTGCCATTGTTTCTAATATGCTTGAAAGATGGTTTCAGGCAAAAAAAAAATATATATATATATATATATTTGATATATATATATCATTGTATCTGTATCTGTATCTATATCTGCAATCCCATCTAATAGTGCCTCTCATTTAAAAGTAACATCTATTACAAAAGGTAGATTCCAGCTTGGTCATCATGTCATTAAAGTACTACACGCATTTGTTGCACCTTCATAAGACTTTGGCAATGAGCAACAAGGCTTTACAATAATTTGGCATAATTTATGTATTACTACTGTTGTGACAACTATTTCCAACATCAACATTTTTTTTAAAGATTTTTTTATTTATTTATTTGACAGAGAGAGAGACAGAGCGAGAGAGGGGACACAAGCAGAGGGAGTGGGAGGGAGAAGCAGGCTTCCTGCTGAGCAGGGAGCCCGATGTGGGGCTCTATCCCAGGACCCTGAGATCATGACCTGAGCCGAAGGCAGACACTTAACGACTGAGCCACCCAGGCGTCCCCCAACATCAACATTTTAACACAAAGTAAATGGAGCAAAATTCTTCTAAATCCTCTAATACCTGGCATTTAGGTAAAATATTTGAAAGATCAGAATTTATAATTATGGAGAAATCAAGATAAAACATGCTAAGATTTAAAGATATATGACATATATCTATATACACATATATACGACACATATATTTAAATTCACTTAAAGGTAAATGTACAAACATATATTTAAATCTAGAATATATTCATATAATTTAAATCTATAAATTTATATATATATATCTTTAAATACTCATATGCATGCATCTGTACATACGCATATATATCAATGTAATTTATCAACTCTAGTTTAAATAAAAGGATCACACTCTTAACACAGCAGTTTCATTCATATATTTATGAATAAATAAAGTCACCTGTAAGGTTTCAAGTTTCCAGAAAAAAATTTACAGAATATTCTTATTGATTTTGCAAACTTAAATACCTGAAACATTTTTTTGTGACTGTGTAGTTATTTTTAAAACCTCTTTATGATGTTATAAGAAGAACGATGTTGCATTCTCTAGCATGATAATTTGGCTTTTCATTGCATGACACTGACAAAGCCATTTATTGAGTTGTCATTTAATTGTTTCAGAAATGACTCATTAAGTGAGAAATCCATGTCAAAAGCGAAGTCGAACACAAAATGTGGAATGAAGAAAGGGTGTTTGGAGGAATCAGAAGCAACAGATTAGAATTCCCACCAAGGAAGGAGCAGCAGGGGCGTCCAGAGCATCTGTCTCTCCCAGAGCTGTCTCAGAGAGAAGACCGGGGCTCACTGGCAGAGTGGGTGGTCATCACTGGTGAACCACGTGGGGTGCACTTGGAGAAGCCACCTACCCGAGCGGTACCAGCATTTGGTGATATGATTGGTGTAGGGGCAGCCTGCTTGATGGAGTGGGGATTGAGTGACAGGCCTCCAAGCCGAGCTTGGCTGGCAAGCACAGGATCTTTCCTCAAATTATGTTTATCCAGGTGGCTTAGGATGCCCTTCCCAAGCGATGGCTCGGTGCTGTCTCTGTTTACACACCTACCCTCTGAAATTCTCACGTGCTTATAGCTCTCATGTAAACACAATGTCTGAAACACAACATGACACCACACAGAAATATGCACTAGGTGCGAAACGGTGAGGGGCAGCCTGGCCGTAGAAACTGAAGACAGAAAGTTCCCACCCCTCAGGGTAAATGCAGCCTTGTATCAGGGACCTCTCTTCCTACACCGCACTCCCCTTTCTCCCTCTGGCTCAGAATCTTTCCCAGTCACAGAAGCTACCACACACAGGCAGCCGGTGTGTTTGGACCATAGCACTAACTTGTTCCTGTGTATCGACTCAGTCCTTATCTCATTGGTTCCTTCCACTTTGTTTCGCAGTCCACTCATGGAACTTTGGATGCCGATTATTGAAGGGTGTCATAAATGAGGACAGATAGGACAAAACTGTGGAAGAACCATTACAAGATCAAAATAACTGCTGGGGAAAAAAAAAAAAAAACTCAAAGCACTTACTTTACTGACAAGTCAGAAACTTCATGCTCTCATCTATATGCCCATCTGTGCATATTCTTCCATTATGTACCTTTCCAGGCATTTATCTTACCTTTGACTAGGAATTTCTACATTCTACTCTTGAAGTCCGCTTAATTTACTGCATGCAGAATGTGCCTAACAGATGTTTGATATCCTAAATTACAATCAAATAAGACAGGATGTTGGGGGTTCATGATTCTCTGCTACAGATTTTTTTTTTTTCTGCAAGTACATCTTTCCCACAGGCCGAAATAATTCCAGCCTGATTTTTATGACTCCCTCTCTCTTCTTCCAATACTTAAAAACAAAATAAGACCCCCCAAAAAGGCACTGCTCTTTTTTTTGTATAGACTTGCAAATTAATTTCCAAATAATTCTTGAGTAGTGAAACTGGAGAATTATTTGTCAGGCTGGAGTCTAGACAAATTTAGTGAAACCATGCGGTTCCTTCTCTAGCTGAGACAGCTGCTCGGGCAGGAGCAGTGCCCTGGGTGACATGACAGAGGGAAGGATGCTCTCCCACATGATCAGTCACATTTGGCCAAGGATTTGAAACATAAGATCGACTCCTGCTCACACTCACATTTTGCTGATTCTCTCTCCTTTTTCTTATTAACATGAAGGCAAACAAACCTGGAAAGGATACTTAACAGGAATCGAAACTGTGCTGACTAGATTATGCTTTTGTCTTTACTATCAACTGCTATCATTGTAATCATAAACTTAATGAAGCTTGCTTTCTTTTGGACTTTTTAAAGAACACTTGAGAGACTCTTCGTCTCCGTGAGGTCCCTGCCAGGCCTGGAATCCTTCCATTGACTAGAGCCAAGTAGGCACCCGGGGCTTCAGACTTTGGCCCAGAGCCTTTTTCTTTAGGCGTCAGTAACTCCCCCAGGCTCTTCCTCTAGCTCTTCTGTCTGCTACCAGGACTCCCAGCTAATTGTTTTTAATGAGCCTGGGTGGGTGACTATCTTTGGCTGTAACCACAAGGAGATCTTACTTTCTCCACTGAGTATTTAGTTTATTGGGAAAAAAAAAAATTGACTTTTAAGATTGCTTTCCGGGCGCCTGGGTGGCTCAGTTGGTTAAGCGACTGCCTTCGGCTCAGGTCATGATCCTGGAGTCCCTGGATCGAGTCCCGCATCTGGCTCCCTGCTCGGCAGGGAGTCTGCTTCTCCCTCTGACCCTCCTCCCTCTCATGCTCTCTGTCTCTCATTCTCTCTCTCTCTCAAATAAATAAATAAAATCTTAAAAAAAAAAAGATTTAAAAGATTGCTTTCCATTTTGTGTACAAAGCTCAAAAGGAAGAAAACTGAGAGCCAGTTTCCTCTGGGTATCTTCACCACATGCCTCACGTATACCCACCTTCAGTAGTGACAGTAATACCTAACCTTTATTTACTTAGCATTGTGTAGAGTTTACACACATTAACCCATTTACAGTTTACATGGTGGTCCTCAAAGTAAGGTCCCTGACCAGTAGCACAGGATTATTTGGGATTTCCTAACAAATGTAAATTCTCAGCCCCATCCCAAATTTACTGGATTAGAAGCTCGGCAGGTAGAGCCCAGTAATCTGTCCCTTAAGTCCTGTGGGACATTTCTTTTTTTTTAAATTTTATTATGTTATGTTAGTCACCATACAATACATCATTAGTTTTTGATGTGGTGATCCACGATCCATTGTTTTCATACAACGCCCAGTGCTCCATATTTTGAGGCACATTTATTTTTGAGAATCTCTCTTTCACAGACCACATTAAGTAAGAACAGTCATATACCCACTTTACAGAGGAGGAAACTGAGACTTCTATGGATTAAATAATTTATCAAAGTCATAATAGAATTTTGAGCTGCCAAACTTCAAGGACTGATATAATCTAAGGAGAAAAAAAAAAAGAAAAAAATCATGATAGTTAAAGACTAAATGAATAAAATGTAGTTAATTAGATTTCTTCCCCTCAATCATTATACGTTGCTAAAATAATTCAATATATTCACATAAAAAAATCTAATGCTCTGCTGCATGTTAAAGTTGAGATATTAACTTCAATTTCTCCAAATCTAAGGTGGGTGTCTCCAAAACCTAACTGGTTTATATATATATCGGAAATACACTTATAAGTCAAATTTCCTGTGAACTGCTGAGGACTTTAACAATAAGTTTAATTTAATAGCAGTGGGTTTAGAAGAATTAATTTTGACCAGATTATCCTCCTTCCTTTGATGATCAGCGGCTGGACCTCATCCCATTACAAATGCAACCAGTTTGTAGGAGACTGCAAACATCTGCTCTCCCCTAGAAGGTGTCCACATGAATATTAATCCTGAAGACTACATATTGACTCCTTGTCCATGTGATGTGTTTAAATGCCACATGTGTAAATGTGTGAAAGTATTTACTCCTTAAAGAGGCTAGACCCCATGTTGGGAAGTTCTCTGAAACAACTCAGCAAATTCTAACATTAAGAAGGGAAAACAGATGGGCATCATTGTGGAACTTTCATGGACTCATGTGGAGTCAGAGGGCTGGAGGGAAGCCTGCTGATTCTGGGGTAAAGATCAGCTGTTGCTTGCACAATGCTGACTGGCCAGTTGTTCCTTCTTCCCTTTACCACAGAGCCTCATCCAGAGATAAGAGAATCTAAGGTCAACAAAAAGTGCTCAGGACAAAACTATGGGGATGATTCATAGGATATATCAAGCTCTGAGGGGGCCTTGTTTGTTTTAAGCTGGATCCCTAGTGAAACTCAGGCTTTATTGTCTGGTCTTTCTTATTATAATCCACAGGGCAGCCCATAAACCAAGGATCCCAAGCAGGGAAGTATAGAGGAAGAGATGCAAAAGGCCTGGAAGTTTCTAGATACATGCCTGCTATGGATGGGGAGAATCATTATTAATAAGGTTAAGTGATATTTTCAAGGTCATATAAGCAATCAATTGTGCAACTGGAATGTGACTCTAATCAAAAGCCTCCACATTTCCCTCACTCCTTGTTTCTATTGGTCTCACTTTTGCACCGGTGGTCTCCATTAAGTCAGAGGCAACATTCTAACCAGCTTTTAGTTGGTTAACTTCTTAACTGAGCTTTTAGTTATGACCAACTATGAAATAAATATCTACATTAAAAGCTTATATGTATATGAGAGAGAGCTAAGGAGAAAACCATTAACAAGATCTTGAAAAATATATTTGATGGCATTCTCTTATATGTGGTCTTTGTTATTTAAAAAACAAAACAAAACAAAAACAGAAAACAACCCATCAAAACAAAGTACATAAACACATAATGACTTACTTTCCTGATCTGTAGCTAAAGAAGATATGTGCGTGCTAGTAGTCCACAATATCTAGCCAGCCTTGCTCTCCAGGTTTATCTCATAGATTTGACCAGGGAAATCTTGTATCTAAATTTATTAATTCTGTATATCTCAGATACATCTTATACATCTTCCTTTAATAATTTGTTTATATTTTATACATCTTCCTTTCAGATTTTGCTTATAGCACGTATCCTGTTGTGAATATTTCTCCCTTCCTATGACTTTCTCTTCCTCCTTTCCTATATTTGTTGGGTTTGTATTAGTCATACAGGCTTCTGTAGTTGCTGGGAAGCCAAAATAACTTGAACGTCGTCCCTGCCCTTTGGACTCATCTTTGTCTCTTGCACTGTCTACTCACCAGCACACCTTCTCGAAGCTTCATGCTCCTGGATGGCCATCAGTGCTGCTTGTACACACATGTTCTGTTTCAGTGTCATTTGCCTTCTCCCTGATGGTTCTGCACATCCATGGAAGGGATTAAGCACACCCGAAAGCCCCCTTTTTATGCCCAACACCCAGCACACTGCCTGGCGTATAATGAGAGTTTAAAAGATATATGTTGAAGGTCATGAGATTCTCACTCTCGAATTGTTTTCTGAAATTGGTAGGCTTAAAATACTATATCAAACAGTGATTGATACTCAGGATGTTCTAGACCAAATTGGCAAAATAAATGTGTATGAATCATAAAGATCAGAGAACATGTCCCAGAGTTCAGAAGTCACTCAAGGTGAAATGAGGGGACTAATGAGCTTAATGTATAGTCCATTGTTTCAATTGATCTCTGTGTGAGAAAAGTGTTGGGTAACATATGCAAGCCCTTTATATAAAGGTGGATTCCATAAAGCTATAGGAAATCATAGACCACCTTATCATATAGGCCAAAGGATTCTAAAATAAAGGACTACATTCCTGATGGATTTGGGAAGAAGCAACATGATTTTCAGAAAACTGTAAGCTGATTATCAATAATATACAGTATATTCAGAGGGGAGTGATGGGCTAGTGAGGAGGATGGAATCTGCCATGTGTTACTGGCTATCAGTGAGCAGGTCTACTGGAATGGAAATTGCATCAGTGAAGGAAAGGAATCAAGGCCTCCAGTTGTTAGAAGATTTGAAAGAAGAATGCCTGGGTGGCTCAATCAGTTGAGCATCTGCCTTTGGCTCAGGTCATGGACCCAGGATCCTGGGATTGAGCTCTGCATTGGCCTCTCTGCTCAGTGGCGAGTATGCTTCTCCCTCTTGATCTCTCACACTTTCTCAAATAAATAAATAAAATCTTTAGAAAAAAAAAAGATTTGAAAGACCATTCTGTAGGGGAGGAGGTAGACATTTTCATTACCAGTTGCATGAGCAAACAACTGGGTTTCAATGCATTAACACTCGAGGGGGACATATTCTGAGATCGTATACATCAGTCTCTCCCAACTCTAGTTCTGATGATCTGTTTTACAGAATCATCAACAGAAGACATAGGCCGGAAATCTAGTTCTAAACCTCCTTCTGAGCACACCACTGACTGGAGAGCCAAGCAGGAAGAATCTGAAACTCGTAATGTGTTAAGGATACCTTAAAGATGTAATATGTTAGAGATACCTTCTGAGCATTGCCATGTCCACCAAGATTTCCCCCAAGGCTCACCATGCTGGTTCAGCCCAGATGAAACTTGAATTTCCACTTTGGTTTCACTTAGCAGGCTACTTCCCCACTGGACCAGAATGTGTCCTGATCCCAGCCCAGTTTGCACCAGCCCCTTGTCTTAGATTATTGGGTTTTAATTCTTATGCCATCAACCACTACCTAAAGTGTTATCTGGTGATTTAGGTGCTTAAGCTTTATGGACAAGCAGAGTTGGGTTTGCATCTTGGTCCATCACTTTACTACTTCTGTGATATGGACCAAGTTCCTTGGCCCTTCTAAACCTCAACTTTCCCCCGTAAAATAGAAACAATTCATTTAGCTTATTTAGAAGGTATTAGACAGTATCTTTGATAATCTTAGCCGAGTGCCTATTCCTATTGAGTGCTGGATAGAGTAGTCCCTTCACTGCATTGGGCCTCTGGAATATAGACCCCAGAGGAATCAATTCAATTCACTACAGCCCTTTGGATGCATTCTGAACTGATCTTATTTCATTTGTAGGTGCCAGAACTGCAAAGTTCCTTGCTTTCGTCATGACCTCAACTTTTTAAGCTTCTTGTTTCCCCCACTGGTCCATATCACTGTGGTCCTTGCATTCCTCATGAGGGAAACTTCCTATATTATGGCATGAAGACTGATTAGAATGGGGCCATCTCAAAATATATGACCTGTATCGAGCAGAGGCTGATTGTGAATGCCTAATTAAATGGAGACTAGGAAGAAGTGAGTGAACCTGTAGGTAAAACAGACCACTAATATCTTCATGGTCAATACTGAGGGATCCACCAACAACAGATACTGGTTTAAAACCAGTACCTGAGAGGGGCTCATTAGATTATCTCTGGAAAAGATGAGTAGAATACGTTTTTCTACAAAGATGAATAGAGCTTTAACGTTGATAATAGGATTAAACTTAGGGGGGAAAAGGCAAATGATTAGAAGAAAGAAATTTGAAAAATCTGGGATTCTTATACATTGGTTCTAGTTCTTATTTTCTGTCATCATCATAAATAAAATGCAGTAGGAGACGTTTAAAAGTTACTGAAATTTTTAGGTAACATTAAAATCTCTAAGCAGGAGGGACTTAGAGTTGAATTACAGAAAGAGTTTTTATGAACACTTTCATATATGTGTAAAAGTAGTCAGAAAAGGCAAATATTTTACCCAATATGCCTCAGTAAAAAGAATTTTATTTATAAACTAAATACGGTTGAGATGGGGGCCTAGAGATCAGGTGTAAGATGACTTTGGGGACTTTGGCTTTGTCTTATGTACACTGTGGGTTTCTGGTGGTAAAGTTCTTGGATACAAAAGGGTAAGATAATTGTGATATATATCATATTTTACATCCAAGAAATCTGGTAAGGGTGGTGGAATCTCAGAGCTATGACAATGGAAATTAACTTTGAGATGAGTGAAATGCATTTTTGGCATGTACTGGCAGGGCCTACCTTAAGGGTTGAGGATTCTTGCATTTGCTTCTTACCCTGTCCTAATAAGAACTTATTAAATACTTGTGAGTCCTTTAACTGGAAACATTACCCTGATACGCTGTTGTAGCCGGAATGGGTATGAAACTTGCCATCAGAAAGGATATTGAAAATGAAACATATATTATTGAATCATCATATAAGGCTTTTGCATCTATAGCTAATGCACCTGGCACAGTTGATCTACCCAGAAATGTGGGGGGGAAAGCAAAAGACCTCAAGAAAAAGACAAGTGAAAATTTTCCTGAAATTTTATAATAGATCAAAAGATGGAGACCTTCTATCTTAGGTGAGAAGAGGAAAGGATCCTAACTGACTTGTACACATACATGAGCAATGTGGATAAAGTAATTTAAAAATAGGATACCATATACTAAAACATAGGCACAAGTGGCTGTCTTTCAAATTTCAGAGTGATAAACATCAGAAAATAAAGGAACATGTCAATGCACATAGAGGGCAATGTGTTTTTAGAACACTTGCATGCTGTATGTGGGAAACATAGGTGGATTCATTAAGGGTTTGAACACACACAGGAGGGACTCAGAACTGAAGTAGTAATTCATGCATAGATCTGAGACAGTAAGTGTTTCTATGGGCCTATCTTTTCAGATGAGTGGTAATGGGACTTTGGTCTGTGTGGATTTAATTAGAGGTCCCTCTGTTCCAAATATATTTATCCACTTTACCGAACATAGGCTAATGTTGCTGCTCAGAGTTAGAATCTTAATATTTGTATTTTCTTGGCATGTCTACAAGCCAACCAGGAAGAAATTTTAAATCTGCTAAGATACTAAAATTCTCACTAAGTTTGTCTCTGAGACCTTCACACCTGATTATTTAGTGAAGTGGGGAACTCTGGCTTGTTCATAAATCATGATTCATCTCTAAGCGGCTGCCTGGTGGCCTCATTCATGAACATTCCATTCAGTGCCAGATCAGAAATTCTTCAAATTGATTTTTAGGGCATGAATATTTGATATTGTACATTGTATAGATAGATATATTTTCAGGATTCTCATTCTGAATGAACTTTGTAAAATAAAATAAATATCTTGAGTACTGGTAAATTGATATCCCATCCACGGCATGCCCTAAGTTGTATTGTTTGCTAACTCAATTTCATCTGAATTTGCAAACTCCATATCATCTGAAAATTGAAAATCTTCAAAAGACCATGTGAAAGTCTCATTCAAGAGATTCTCTACTTCTATGATACATCATTCTTATTTCAGTATTTGATATTGATGTTTTTAGGTATTGACTTTTCATGAAAAGTTAAATAGAAAAATTTAGAGAGTTTAATAAAAATCTTTTGTTTGGCCATTGCTCTCATCTTGTTTATCAGGTTAATTCTGGTAAATCTATAATCTTACTTCTAATTTTAAATTTAAAATAAAAAGTAAAATGAGTAAATAAAACTTCTCAATGTAATCTATTCATCCAGCAGTATAATCTTGTGGAAATAATAATGAATATTAAGCACAAGTCATATTTTACATACGTACATTTGGCAAAATACTGAGTCTCTCTTTGATGGGCATGCAGTTTCAGAGTTTGAACTCCATCCATACACTATAGAAACACGGTGCAATATTATGGCTGTGTTCTCACTCCTACTTCAGCAACGTGTGAATAAAACAGTAAGGCTTAACATTATTTTTACAATAAAGTTTACATTTAAAGTGAAAAAAGTAAATCAATTTTGTGAAACTTAAAAAATAATCAAGTGTGATAAAGGAGAAATAGAAAGTAGTTTTGTATTCTTGTACCACCAGTATGAGCTTGGGTCAGTCTCATGCGAGGCTCTTGCCTCTATATGCTGTCTACAAGACACTTCAGAGATAAAGCAACAGTGACTGAAAGTTAAGGGATGAAAAAAACACTACATGTAAATGGAAAACAAAAGAAAGCTGGTGTAGCTATGCTCAGACAAAATAGATTGTAAAACAAAGACTGTGCTAAAAGAGAAAGGGGGCAGTACATAATGGTAAAAGAACCCAAAGAAGAAGATATAACATAAAATTCTATGCACCATGCATAGGAGCACACAATATACAAAGCAAATATTAATAGACTTAAAGGTAGAAATCAACAGCAATATAATAATAGTAGGGGAATTTAACCCTCACTTACATCAATGGATAGATTATTCAGACAGAAAATCAATAAGGAAACATCAGCCTTAAATGGCATATTAGAGCGGAAGGACTTAACAGGTATAGATAGAACATTCCATTCAAAAGCAGCAGGATACACATTCTTAGAAAATGCACATGGAACATTCTCTAGGGTATCTTACATGTTAAGCCTCAAAACGAATCTCAGTAAATTCAAGAAAATTGAAATCATATCAAACATCTTTCCTGACAACAACGGTATGAAACTAGAACTCAATAACAAGGGGCACCTGGGTGGCTCAGTTGGTTAAGCATCCGACTCTTGATTTCAGCTCAGGTCACAATCGCAGGGTCATGGGATTGAGCCTTGAGTCAGGCTCCATGCTCAGCACGGAGTCTGTTTGTTGTCCCTCTCCCTCTGCTCCTCTCCCAACACCCCACTTGTAAGCTCTCTCTCTCTAATAAAAAAATAAATAAACATTAAAAATCCTAAAAAAATCAATTACAAGAAGAAAACTAGAAAAACTACAAACGAGGGGCGCCTGGGTGGTTCAGTCATTAAGCGTCTGCCTTTGGCTCAGGTCATGGTCCCAGGGTCCTGGGATCGAGCCCCGCATTGGGCTCCCTGCTCCGCGGGAAGCCTGCTTCTCCCTCTCCCACTCCCGCTGCTTGTGTTCCCTCTCTCGCTGTATCTCTCTTTGTCAAATAAATAAAATCTTAAAAAAAAAAAAAAAAGAAAAACTACAAATGAATGGAAATTAAACTTGTTAGTGAACTACTACTGGATCATAGAGGAAATCAAAAGAGAAAAAAATCTAGAGACAAATGAAAACAGAAATATGACATGCCAAAATCTATGGGATACAGGAACAGAGATTCCAAGAGGGAAGTTCATAGTAATACAGGCCTAACTCAAGAAACAAAGAAAACTCACATAAAGAATTTAACTTGACACCTATAGGAACTCGAAAAAAAAAGAAGAAACAAAATTCAAAATTAGTAGAAAGAGGGAAATAATAAATATCAGAGTGGAAATAAGTGAAATAAAAACAAAATAAAACAAACAAACAAAGAAAAATCCCCAAAACAATAGAAAACATCAACAAAACTAAGAATTGGTTCTTTAAAAAGACAAACAAAACTGACAAATCTTTAGCTAGACTCACCACAAAAAGAAGAGAGAGGGCTCAAATAAAATCAGAAATGAAGGAGAAGTTACAACTCATACCACAGAAATAAAAGGGATTGTTAAAGACTACTATGAACAATTACACGCCAACAGATCGGACAACCTAGTAGAAATGGTTAGATTCCTAGAAACTTAGTTTCATCCAAGGCTGAATCATAAAGAACTAGAAAATCTGAACAGATCAATTACTAGTAAGGAGATTGAATCAACAATCAAAAATTTTCCAACAAACAAAAGTCCAGGACTAGATAGCTTCATTGGTTAATTCTACCAAACATTCAAAGATTTAATACCTATTCTCAAACTTCCAAAAAAGTAAAGAGGAGGGAATGCTTCCAAACTCATTTTATGAGGCCAGCATTAATTACCCTGATACCAAAACTGAACAAAGACAACACAAAAAAGAAAATTATAGGCCAATATCCCCAATGAACATAAATGCAAAAATCCTCAACAAAATATTAGCAAACTGAATGTAACAATACATTAAAAGGATCATACACCATTATCAAGTGGGATTTATCACACAGATGCAAGATTCAACATCTACAAATCAATGTGGTCCACCACATTAACAAAAGTGAAAGCTAGAAATCATATAATCAACTCAATAGATGCAGAAAAACCATTTGATGGTATTCAACATCCATTTATGATAAAAACTCTCAACAAAGAGGTATAGTGGGAAGGGACTTCAACATAATAAAGGTCATATGTAACAAACCCACAGCTAATATCATTTTCAACAGTGTAAAGCTGAAAGCTTTTCCTCCTAAGGATGTCCACTCTCCCCATTTTCATTCAACATAGTATTGCAAATAGTAGGCATAACAATTATGTGCAAAAAATTGTTGTGCTTCTACAAACTGATAACAAAGTATCAGAAAGAAAAAAAAATAGCCCACTTACAGTTGTATCAGAAGGAACAAAATACCTAGTAATAAATTTAATGTAAGAAGTGGAAGACTTGTACACTTAAAACTTTCTAAGACCCTGATGAAAGAAACTGAAGAGAGAAAGAAATGGAAAGATATGTCATGCTTATGGATTTGAAGAATTACTCTTGTTAAAATGTCCAGATACCCAAAACAGTCTATAGATTCAGTGCAATCCCTATCAAAATTCCAATGGCATTTTTCATAGAAATAGAAAGAAGAATTCTAAAATTTATATGGAACCACAAGAGACCCCAAATAGCAATTTTGAGAAAGAGCAAAATTGGAGGCATCATGCTTCCTGATTTCAAACCACACTACAAAACTATAGTAATTAAGATATGGTGTGGCATTGGCATAAAAACAGACACATAGATCAATGGGACAAAATAGAGAGCCCAGAGATGAACCCACACATATATGGTTAACTAATTTATGAAAAATGAGGCAAAATATATGATGGAGATAAGACTGTGTCTTCAACAAATGGTGCTGGGAGAACTGGAGAGCTACATGCAAAAGAATGAAACTGGATGAATATCTTATAAAATAAACACAAATTAACTTAAAATAGATTTAAGGCTTGAATGTGAGACCTGAATCCATAAAAATCCTAGAAGAAAATACGAATTGTAAGCTCTTTCACATCAGTGGTGTGTATATATATATATGTATGTATATACGTATATTTGGATCTGACTCTAAAGGCAAGGGCAACAAAAGCAAAATAAACAAATGGGACATTAAACTAAAAAGCTTTTGCACAGCAAAGGAAACCATTAACAAAACCAAAAGGCAACCTACTGAATGGGAGAAGATATTTGGAAATCATATATCTGATAACGGGCTAATATCCAAAATATATAGAGAACTCATACAACTCAATGAGAACAATAAAAAAAATGATTAAAACATGAGCAGGAAATCTGAATGGACATTTTTCCAAAGGAGCCACACAGATGGCCAACAGGTACATGGAAAGATGCTCAACATCACTAATCATCAAGGAAATGCAAATCAAAACCACAATAAGCTATCACTTACACTTGTCAGAGTGGTTATTATCAAAAAGACAAGAAATAACAAGTGTTGGCAAGGCTGTGGAGAAAAGCAACCCTCGTGCACTGTTGCTGAGAATGCAAACTGGCGCAGCCACTATAGAAAACAGCATGGAGATGCTTCAAAAAAATTAAAAATAGAATGACCATATGATCCTGCAATTCCACTACTGGATATTTATCAAAAAAATGAAAATGCTAATTCAGAAAGATAATGCACCCCTATGTTCATTGCAATATTATGTACAATAGCCAAGGTATGCCAACAACCCAAGTGTACATCAATGGATGAATGGATAAAGATGTCCCATGATGGTATTATGCTAAGTAATGCAAGTCAATGAGAGGAAGACAAATACCACATGATTTCACTTACCATGTAGAACCTAAAAAACAAAGCAAACAAACAAAAGAAACAAAATCTAGACTCTTAGATACTGAGAACAGATTGGTTTTGCCAAAGGGAGGGATTTGGGGTATGGACAAAATGGGTGAAAGAGATCAAGAAGTACAACCTTCCAATTATAAAATAAAAAAGTCATGGGGATGTAATGTACAGCATGGAGAATACAGACAATGATATTATATGGACAATTGTATTGTATGGTGACAGATGGTAACTAGACTTATTGTGGTAACCATTTTGCAATGTAGACAAATGTTGAATCATATGCTGTATACCTGAAATGAATATAATATTGCATATCAGTTATACCTCAATAAAAATATTTAGACAAAAGAATTCAAAACTGCAATTCATTTAGAAAAACAACTGGTTCTGATTGAAAATGCCGAAGAAAATAATTAATCGCACATCTATTTGTCCTTCTCAAGTCAACATAAAACCTTAAAATTGTTCTTCAAAATGGAAGGTGTGCTTATTTTTCATTTCAAACTAAAAGCAAAACAAAAGAAAACAAAAACCTGTAAAAATTTATGGAGGCTTCAAAATTGAGTGAAAAAATAAAATAGTCCCCCAAAGCTTTATTTAAAAAAAAAACAACTTAAGTTTTATTTATTTGAGTAATTTCTACCCGCAGTGTGGGGCTCAAACTCACGATCCTAAGATCAAGGGTTGCATTCTGTTCTGACTGAGCCAGCCAAATGCCCCTTAAAATCCAATTTTTAAAATGAAGAAAACCTGTGCTTTCTGTAAGTATTACAACCTAATATTACAGGCAACCCAGAATAAAGATGATAATAATAGTATTCTCAAGATTCAATCTGCCATAACTAATCTCAATCCCCAGTTTACTATTATTTTCAATTAGCAATTTTGATGAGTATGGTGATTATCAAATAACGATGAACATAAAATAGAAATCTGTTTTCAACTGGTGGGGCCAACACAGAAAAATATAGACAACAGCAATTTGAAACCATAGGTGGCATTAATTTAATGGGGAAAACAAGTAGGGAGAATATGTGAAGGACAGATTACTCTATCAATTGCCAAATCTTCAATCTTATGTACATTTAGAGAAAAATAAATATTTGGAGATGTTTTTCCTTAAATTGTAAGCAATGTAAAGTAATGAATTATTTTATTTAGTGCATGAGTTTCTGAAGCCTCCTCCAGGTGCCTCTTGCTCTGTGCCTTGGCCTCCCTTTCTAACCTCAGGCTGGGGACAGCCTTTCACTATGCCGGAGGTCAAGAGTTTGGGCCTTGGGGTGGGGTTGGAAAGTTCTTTTTCACAACTTGGAGCACACTGTCCTTCACTTCCTAGGCGAAGATTGTTTCTAATATCAGGATGATTCTACATTTTATATTTCTCTTGTCTTTTTAAAGCTTTTAATTGTTTTCAAATCTTGAATAGAAGCTATTGAGCACAGTGGCTTTAAAGTCAGACCAGACTACAGATTCTCATGCTGAGATTTTAACGGATTGTTCAGCTTTGGTCGGATTATATAACTGAGCTCGCTGGGTCATTAGGAGGTGTGCAAAGTGCCTGGTACATAATGAACAAGTGAGTAAATAAATACATACTCAATAAATCAATACATTCTCATTAACAATCAGACTCTTGCAGTATCCTTCTGTTTTTATAGATGAAGAATTGAGACCCAGTCAGTGAATTACTTAAGTTACCAGAAGAGGAGGAAAACATGAAACTTTTTTTCAACAGGCATCCTAATTTCCATTGGAACTGGAGCCATGCTGGAGATAGGACTCATACACCATCTAATTATTTCTGAATGGGCACTCCACAGTTATTAAGCTACCAAGAATCTGGGTAGAGGAAAATGATAGAAATGCTCACTGGTTACCATTATAATATCTCAGATTCATTCATTGGAAGAGAAAAGATGTCCTACCCAGATGCTGTCTTCTTGCTTGTACTGTTTCCAGTTGCGTCCTGTGTCACTGAACATCAGGCTGTAACTCGTCACCCAGTCAGAGCTTCCGTATCTTCCCTGCGTGGCCACTGCTGTAATCTCTACTCTGTTTCCCAGGTCCATCTGGAGCCACTGTTGAGCATTGGAATCTGCTGGAGACCAACCGCCAGTTCCTGGAAGAAGATCAGAGAGAGAGCTGTAGTAATATCCCACATGGCCGCAACTCTCAGCTCCCAAAGAGAAATGAAATGGTGTGCTGCTAAGATGTCTTTACCCCCCATGGTGCCCTGCTTGTCCTTGCATGGCCTGATTTCCATTCTCCTCTTCCATCCTATTCTCTTTTATGGTTCAAGATTCATCTTGAACCCATGCTGTTCCTTCCATAACTCTTCCTGTCTTTCCTTGGGCATTAGTTCCCATTTTCTGGATTCCTAGTACAACCGGTACTATTTATTTATTTTTATCTTCTTACAGCCTTAATCTTGTAACATGCTTTCTATCTTCTGCCTGACTGAGATCTCCTTCCTTCCTTCTTTTCTCTACTCTTTCATCCCTCCCTCTACCATGGCCCAGACATTTTTGCTGTGGATACAAAGATGAAAGATCATTGACTATATCTTTGACTCTGTCTTATCCATTCGACCGATGTTCATGGAGCACCCAGAGCATTCTGGGTACTGAAGAAAGAAAGACATGCAAATAAAAATGTTCAACGTGATGTGATGGGAAGGCTTATGAAAGGCAAACACAAGGTGCGATAGGAAAACAGAGGACAGAATGTCTCAGTAGGTGATCAGAAAAGCCTTGAGACAGTGATGGGTAGACAGTAGAGCTGAAGAAGGAAGTATGACCATGTTGCAGGCAAACAAGGTTAAAGAGAGAAAACGTTGGAGAGATCAGACAGGGACATGGGAACAGCATACATAAAATCTCAGAGGGACGTGAGACAGTGTGCCACGTTTCCGGATCTACATGGGACTCAGTATACTTGACACACAAAAATATTCTTACATGGGACAAAAACTTTTGGGCCCTAGAAGTTCATTATTTGATACACTGGAACTTTGCAGAAGATCAATATTAGCTCTTGCTCAGTTGGAAGACGTGTGGCCTCAGTCTTTTGTATTCATTTCACATAGGAATAATGAAGTCAATAATCATTTTTAGTGACCCAAGAGTTCATAAATTCCAAATACTGAGTGGAATCCTGGAAAGGCAGAATGTGTATACCATGGGTGGGGATGAGAGGGAAACAACACCTTTGTGAAGCACCTTGCTCAGGGTATCGAGTTGGGGAGTTAATTAAATTTTCAATTTAGAGGACTTAATCAATAATCCCTTTTGATTTCAAGCTATGTCATTGAAAATCATTTTAGTAATGTCCCGGTCTACTTTCTCACTATCTCAGAAGGAGTCAATGGGATTTGTCCTTGGTAATCGAGAACTTTTCTGAGTCCTGGCTCCCCAGTGCAGACAGCCTATCATCAATGGAAGTGGACATGTAGACACAAGACATGGAGAATGTGAGGTGGACCCTACTTTAGTCATAGGCATATCCTACAAGTTGTGTGTTGATTTTCTCCTAATAGCTACTGCTGTTAAGCTTTTGTTTGATTTTTTTTTCACTTTCCTGAGAAGACTGAAATTCATGGAAAAGAAGAGAAGGAACATGCTCAGCATCTATTGTGGAATGTATTTTATTAAGTGTTTTGCAAGATGTGGATACAGTGGCAGATATGGCTGATTTCCCTAATATCCATTTCTCTTCTTCTGTGGTAGGTGTAAAGTTTAATTTCAACTCTGCTCTCCATCCTATTATACTTATAGCCACAACAATAAGTTCTCTCCAATCAAAATGTGACTAGGAAGAAGACATGCCACTTCCAAGCCAACTGGTCTCTTCCCCACTTGTTTCCCCTTCTATGACTGATGGACGCAGTTGGCACCAAGGCCCTAGTTGATGGCAAAACAACAACATGGAAAGATCCTGGAATCCCATATCATCACATGAAGGAAAGCATCTGTCTACTTGAATGCCTGACCCGAATAATAATATGAACAAGAACTAAACATCTATGTTGTTTAAGACATTGCACATTAGAACTTTTTTGATACTGCAGTTCAGCCTACTTTAAAACATACATAATATCTTGTGAAATAAATAACACAATTGCCATTATATAGTTCAGGAGAATGAGATCCAGCAAGTTTAGAACACCTGACACTTGGGATTCAAGCATAGCTCTTTGAGAATATTATGTAGCAGAAAAAAAAGGGGTTTTCTAAAAACCCATAAAATCAATAAAGAGGAAAGGCACTGGGAGGAGGCATTTGAGCAGAGATTCTGACATGCCAGATCCTTCCGGACATTTTTATCAACCAGCTCTGTCTTCACTAACCTGTCCACAATTCCCAGTCTGGACTGCCTTCTCTCAACTTCTCACAACTGACAGGGAGGCTTAAGAAGAGCTTTTACATTTATAAATAAATAAATAAATAAATAAATAAATAAATAAATAAATAAAAAGTCCAAAGTGACTCTGAGCCTACTCTTTATTTCCATTCAATTTCTCCTCCTGCCCATTTCATGAGGCCTCTTTCTTCTTAAGTGAAAAAAAGCAAGGTTGTATAAACTTTGATCTCAACAGTATTAAAACATGATAGAAGAGAAATTTGTGTGGTGATTTCTTCTGAGCAATGAAAATATGAGTGATTTCATCCTTTTATGCTTTTTGCCTGTAACATATTTTCTATCATCAGCATGTCTTTCTTATATAAATGGAGACTCACATTATTCATATTTATTTGGTTTATTGCATAAAAATATATACAGCAATTGGACAGCTGGTGACAACTTGTGACTTTTTATGTGATCATCACTATTTTTGAAATCAAAATTCTAAAACCTTAACTATTTCTGTTTTATCCTCAATAATCCACAGCCAGACTTCCTAGTCATGCTTTAGGAATTTTTCTTCATTTATTCTAATTATTATCGTACTCATATATGATAAGAATTTACGTTAAGAATGGAAGAGAAAAACAAAATGACAAGGAACTCTGTCACCTCGCAAAGCATAAAATCAGAATAGATTGACCAAAAACCAAACCAAACCACAAAACAAGACAAAACAAAACAGGGAGAGTTAATGCTAGAAGACTTCTTCAAATTTGTCCAAAGAAAATCACATCTTCCTTTTGCCCACAGTAAAATCCTTAGCTTATTAATCACCCTGAAATTAACCAAAATGGAATTGTTGCTGTTCACCTGCATTAACACATTGAGTTAAAAATGTTCCAAACCCAGAAGCTTCAGACTAAGCTCTTACAACAGAGGGATACTATCTGGGTGATAATTGCCAAGAATTCTTTCCCTGCTGTTGAAGATGTTCCCTGCATTACAGTTAATAGGCCAGGCATCCAGGGTTGCCGTGGTTGCTATGGAAAACATTTTGTTCCTTGCACCAAACAATATATGTGTTTTCAAAATGATGAGAGAAGCTTAAAGATACTATTTGCAGCTACTCTAAACACACACCATGCCCACACTAGCTTTCTGTTTCTGAATTATTCTCTGAATTGGGGGTGTAACATATACACAGATACCTGTGTTTGGCAAATCAAAGGTGTAAACTAAGGTAGGGCTGTCTGTAATTGTGGTTGAGGTATCGATGATCATGAACTGCAATTCCCATAGTCCCTTCAATTTAAATTTAAGAGAATTTAAATTCTCTTAAAGGGAAGATTTTAAAGGAAAACTAACTTCACTTTAGATTTTAATATCATCTAGAATTTTCCAAAAGTTTTCAGACATGGGGTCCTGAATGATTTACACACTATATCTCAGCACAGCCCAAGCCCGGAACACTACATTTGCCTTATGTCACTTTGGGGAAGAAGATGGGAAAAGGAAATTACAGACTGAAAGCCATAAGAGATCTGGTTCAAGACACAGTTCTGCTCCTGAGGTTAGAATGGATGAGAAATTCTTCAAGGGGCTCAATCATCAGAAGCACCTTGGAGGGCTTGTGAAGATGACAGTGCACGTTCTTGGCTTTCTCCTTGATAACTCATTCAAGGGCCTAACCTGGGAATCTGATTTTTAGAAAGTTGTTCTTGAGGGCGCCTGGGTGGCTCAGTTGGTTAAAGCGACTGCCTTCGGCTCAGGTCATGATCCTGGAGTCCCTGGATCGAGTCCCGCATCGGGCTCCCTGCTTGGCAGGGAGTCTGCTTCTCCCTCTGACCCTCCCCCCTCTCATGTGCTCTCTCTCATTCTCTCTCTCTCAAATAAATAAATAAAATCTTAAAAAAAAAAATAAAGTTGTTCTTGATATGCTGAGTGGCTTGGGAAAAAACTGGATGAGACAGCTTCTACAATTTCAGTTCTAATATTTTTCCGATAAGAGTTGTTTTATTTATCTATGCAGTCGTCCAAAATAGCTTAAATCCTACATGCTATTTTTGATTATCAGAAACAACAGTAACAAAAAATAACAACCTGAGATTGCCTCTGGACCCTAAAAATGGACACCCTTGTCTCATTTGTCCCCCAACTCCCCACACCAAACACAGATGTGTAGTTAAATTCAGACTTAACAATTGCCAAGGAAATCTGAAAAATTTTTAATTGAGAAATATCCACCTCGGCTCTTGCTTGAATATTTATTTACACTCCCAGTTAACCCTTTTGCTCCTTCCCATCACCCCCATCCTGCACGCCCTTGGAGCGTTCATTCATACACACTAGAGCTGACGGATGGTCCTTGCTAAGTGCTCAGCACCACCCTGCATACTTGGCACACACGGACTCATTCACCATCACACATCAATATCTGTATGATAGATATTATTATGCCCATTTTACAGGTGGTGACACTGAGGACAGAAAGGTTGGACAGCTTTTCCAAGATCACACAACTAGTAAGTGGCAGAACAAGGGATTCGAACCCACAAAACCAGGACCCAGAGCCCAAACACAACCACTTGACAACACCACCTCTGAACAGGATGGACAGAAAACCCTTCCCCGGCTCGTTTTTCTTTTCCAAAGTAGTGATTCTCATGAGAAACACGATTCACACTTCACATTCTGCTTTGAATATCTCACCTGATTCCCATAGCAATCAACAGTATATTTTTAATTTCCATTTATGAGAGAGTAAAGCAGCCTCAAAGGGTCAACCAGTTTGTGGTGGTGAGAGACTGTTCTCCAATCCAGTCCTTCTGATGTCTCACCCTTCCTGAGGTTTCAGTGGGAACAAGTGTCTTCAGTCTTAGAAATTATCCTTATGGGGTGCCTGGGTGGCTTAGTCATTAAGCATCTGCCTTCGGCTCAGGTCATGATCCCAGGGTCCTGGGATCGAGCCCTGCATCGGGCTCCCTGCTTGGCGGGAAGACTGCTTCTCCCTCTCCCACTCCCCCTGCTTGTGTTCCCTCTCTCACTGTGTCTCTCTCTGTCAAATAAATGAATAAAATCTTAAAAAAAAAGAAATTATCCTTATGGAGAATTCTAAACAAGGTTTAAACTAAGACAAGACAAACAGATCTTCTGACTCCCAGCAGCTCCCTTCTCAGCCCTTTATACCATGATGCTTATTCCTCACTTCACATGATAGGGGAGGCTCTAAGCATGAAACAGAATAACTGGTAGAAAATGGAGAAATTCCTCAGTTTCTACACTTATTTCCACTTCTATTTTATTTTATTTTATTTTATTTTATTTTATTTTATTATGTTATGTTGGTCACCATACAATACATCATTAGTTTTTGATGTGGTGATCCACGATTCATTGTTTTCGTATAACACCCAGTGCTCCATGTAATACGTGCCCTCCTTAATACCATCACTGGGCTAACCCATCCCCCAAACCCCCTCCCCTCTAAAACCCTCAGTTTGTTTCTCGGAGTCCATAGTCTCTCATGGTTCATCTCTCCCTCCAATTTCCCCCCTTTCATTTTTCCCT
>NC_138371.1:96727120-96810076 GCF_054177405.1 Leptonychotes weddellii | reverse complement strand
CTCCCCTCTAAAACCCTCAGTTTGTTTCTCGGAGTCCATAGTCTCTCATGGTTCATCTCTCCCTCCAATTTCCCCCCTTCCATTTTTCCCTTCCTTCTCCTAATGTCCTCCATGCTATTCCTTATGTTCCACAAATAAGTGAAACCATATGGCAATTGACTTTCTATGCTTGACTTTTTTCACTTAGCATAATCCCCTCCAGTCCCATCCACGTTGATGTAAAAGTTGGGTATTCATCTTTTCTGATGGCTGAGTAATATTCCATTGTATATATGGACCACATCTTCTTTATCCATTCATCTGTTGAAGGGCACTATACTTTCCGGGATCATTTCTATAGTTTATTTCCACTTCTAACTAGAAAAGGAAGTAAGAGTTGATTGATGTCACACACTGGAAATGGGGACAAAATGGATTATATATAGCCCTCTGCTCAGCAAAATTTTGCAACTACCATTCAAAAAGAGAGTCAATTTAGTACAAGACCAACAGGAACTAGAATAGTCACACACACACACACACACCCAGCATTTTCACACCTAATCTGTTTTTAGTACAAAGCCATTTTTAAAAACCCTAAAATAAACCCTATAGGGAATAGGTTTCTTAGGAATGTGCCTTCCCCCAGATTTAGTCAAGGCCCTAAAAAGCTACAAGCACATTGTCACAAATGACTGGGAGGTTACCTTGAATTACTAGCTGCATCATTAATTATTAAATATTTGGTGCCTGTGTAAGCAAAGGTTCAAGATTTTTCAGGGACAAAACTACCTAGAGATAGTAATGAGAAAGGCAGAGACACTGTCCCATAAATATTTAACATTATATAGTATGGGTAAGAGTGATAACAACATTCACAAACTTACACACAGCATTCAGGAGGGATTCCTGCACCTCCATGCACAGAGTTGTTATCATCCATTTATAACAGGACCTGTGGCTGGGCAGGGATTTCCGAGGCTGGTGAGGATGTTGGCTGGAAGCCTGGGCATCATCCTTCTGCTACTGGGCAGGTGTAGTAGGACTCAGGTGTTTCAGGCCGGCCCTGGCCAGAGCTCCCATACTTTTACCTGCATATTTATTTAGGCAATAAGGAGCTTCTTGGGGTAAAAGAAAGTGGGAACCTGATCAAACACCCTGTGGGTTTCAAAACTGATAAAAACCTGTTGGAAAACCTGAACTGGCCCTACTAAGGCCAATTTTCAGAGAAGACCAAAGGGGATCATAAGAGGAGACTCATGAAAGGGAGGGGAGAATGGGGATCTGATTCAGATCCAGTCATAACTGAGGCTGCCTCAAGAGTAATGTCAGGGTGACAGTGGCTCTCTTGGTTTGGGTTCCCCAGAAGTCAATTACAAGGCATGGATTTGAGTGTAAGTAGTTTATTTGGGAATTAACCCCAGGAAGTTGGGTTAGGTAGATGGAGCTGAGACAGGGAAGGAAGGAGAGCCAATCCTTGGCACATCAGCAAGCCAGCCTTCCTGTGGATGAGGTTCATCCCATCAGTGCAGGATGCAATTTGGGGTTCAATTTCAAGTGTTGTCATAATATATATTATACATATACACATACATATATCCCAACTTAGTCAAGTATTGCTTGAAACTCATGGCAGGCAGAAAGAGAGCCCTCAAGTAGAGTAGGGATGGTGTAGTTGTTGGGGTTGAAAGTGGTTATGTTGGGGGATAGCCTCAAGGTTCCCCGCTGGTCTTCCTTAGCAGATGGATCCATCCCCCAACTGTAGGTGCAGGCTAACAACTAGAAATGTCTGTCCTCTTCTCCAGAGATTTACCCTTAGCCAAACAGAAGCATGCTTGCCCAGGAAGCTGTCACTTCCTGGTTCTCATCTCAGCCAGTGGTGGACTGCTACAAAGTTCCAAAAGTCAGTCCCATTGTCTCAAGACATGGCTGATATTTATGGTGGAATATGTGGTCCTGAACCTCCTCTTGGCATCGGAAGGAAGCTGGGCCTCAGTTGAGACCACATTTTTTGCTAGCTTTCCCCCCTGCCTTCCCTCACAACCTATCTCTAGAAATCACTCCCCTGCAAATAATTTAAATCGGAAGTCCCATGTCAGCTGAGCTTCTAAGATGTCCTTGTACTGAAAGTGGTGAGGTCCAGGAGATATGGGATCCAACAGCCCTTTCTATAGTATGTATACTTGTTCACACACCTGTGTGTCTGTGTTTATCGGAGATAGCTGTGTTATTACTCTGAAGGGTTCTGATGCTCATTACTCAGATAGTTCAGCTGTGATGTCCTACAGTGAGTACTTTCCTTGTGAAGAGTGGAGCCATTAAGGCCTTCATTGATCAGAAAAGTATATCAGGCTGCACATTTCACAGTTCAGAAGTTATACAGGAAGTGAGGGAAATCAGCAGGAGGGCATTGGGGCTTAGAAAATCTGGAGGTCAGTCCCAAGGTGGATATCTCACATTTATGCCCCTTGCAGGCCAAGGATTGATTCACATACACATAAAAACACCCAGGTGAGAAGGTCATGTATATAAAACTAGAAAAGACTGCAGATGGGCGCCTGGGTGGCTCAGTTGGTTAAGCGACTGCCTTCGGCTCAAGTGATGATCCTGGAGTCCCGGGATCGAGTCCCACGTCGGGCTCCCTGCTCAGCAGGGAGTATGCCTCTCTCTCTCTGACCCTCCTCCCTCTCAGGCTCTCTATCTCATTCTCTCTCTCAAATAAATAAATAAAATCTTTAAAAAAAAAAAAAAAGACTGCAGAACTATACTGTTCAATGTGGTAGCTACTAACCACATATAGCTCTTTAAATTTAAATTAGCTTGACTTAAATTTTCAGTTCTTAAGTAGCCCTAGCCACATTTCAAAGGTCATGTGTACCTCATGGGTACCTTATTAGATAGCACAGCTAAAAAATATTCCATCCTTGCAGAAACTTCTATTGGCTAGCACTGCTCTAGAATTTCTCTTATAAAATGCTGGAAGCTGAGTTCTATTTAATTTGTCAGATCAATGCAATTTAACTCTACACATTGGCTGCTCAGGCCTGGGGGGGGTGCTTTTAGTGGATTATTTATTCCTCATTTAATGGATATATAATTATTGAGTTCCATCCATGAGTAAAGCAGTATAAAAGATTGAGGAGCAAGATAAGACACTTCCTATTTTTAGGCATATAGAGAAAAGAAATGAGTCTCCCAAGATTTTTGAAGGGAAAATGGAGCAGTGGAATTGAAAGTCATTTAAACCTGCAGATCTCATATTGTTGGCATTACCACTTAAAACTTTTCTCTCATGAGCAGCATACTTTTTGCACAACTCATATACTGCATTTACCTTGGTTTCCTGGGGCAGTTTTGTTCGAAAGACAGTGCCTAGTCTCAGTCTGGTGCATGAGTTGAAAGAGTCACTTTTGACTCCATGACTTTGGGCAAGTAATTTCTCTATTTCTATAAAAATAATATAGTTAAGTGTCCACTCTAGCAAGAATCAAGGATCAAGATAATATTTGTCTACTCATAGGTTTTACGACTATCCACAAAATGGTTAAATACAAGTGTGTTTAACTGTTACTTCAAAAGCTTCATTTTGGGTTCCAAAAATTAACTCTGGCATCAGTTCAACTCATTAGGAAGCTACTCCTTTGACTGGAAGATGTGTAACATAACCCATCAAAATGGTAGGAGATCTAGCTCAAGACAGAGAGAGAGAGAGGAGAGAAAAGAAAAATTGTTATTCTCTTACTCCATACCAGATTATTAGCCTAAAGCCAGTCAAGGTAATTCCATCACCCTTGACTGTGATTGGGTCCGGCAGTGGACATATGACCCAATTATGGCTAGTTGGACAGAGGAATACTGCTGGTGATGTGAAAGCTGAGTGGTTGGGCAGGCTTGGGTCCTGGAAGTGTCTCACAGCTCTATGTCATGGTTCTCAAATCTGAGCACATCAGAACCAGTGGTTCTTAGGTTCTTAGGTCCCACTGCCAGAATTCCTGGTCCAGCAGGTCTGGGATAAGTCCAGACAATCTACATTTTTGTTAACAAATTCTGAGGTGATATTCAGCATGCTGCTGTCTAAAGAATTGAATTTGATGGCTTAAAAGCAAACATTAGGAGTCCATGCTTTCTGTTTCCCAGAATGTTGTTGAGTCTGTCTGAGATGTCGGGTGGGCATATTAGCTGGAGAAGGATGTGGACTCTGAGGATGGCATTGTTGAACTGAATCCACCATCTCTGGAGCCTGTGCTCACTGAGGACTTCCTTTGATGTAGAGTAATAAATTTTATTTTTATTCCTTTAGAAAAAAGTAGAATAAAACACCAGATACAGAAAAACCTCACAAACAGAATACTTAGCTTAATAAGCTATTCCAGGGTGAACACCCTTGCGACTACCGTGCTGTTCAAGAAATAGAAGTATGGACACCTCTCAATTTCCATGCACCTAGCTTCAATCATTTAATATTTTTCACGCTACTGAGTTGTTTTTTTTCCCCAAGCTAGTGAGTTTTCTGTTATTTGCATACAAATTTACCCTACCAGAGATATCTTAGGGATAATACCGATTGCTCTGAATACTTTTGTGGAAGGGATTGATTAGAAGCAAGTCCTTAGCAAAACAAATGACATGTCTCTTATAAAATCTGGATTTTTACCAAACATGTACATTGATTAGCAAAATAAAGTCCAGACACAAGTAAGTGATTGCACAGACAAGTCTAACTAAGAGAAGTGTAGTTTGAGACACTTGAAAGGGGCCTCCAAGGAAGGGACCACCACAGGATTTTGAGCATCCAAACTGGAATCCTGGAGAAACAAGAAATGCTTGTTTATATTAACTCCTGTTTTCTGGTTTCTTGGAGTTGGTTATTTGTTATCATTTTCACTCCATATGGTGGATTCAATAATCCTTAGCTCATCTTTTTAATGGCATTTCCACAATGTCTTAAGTGAAAGATTTCTAGATAGATTTTAAACAAAGGAATTGAGTAGACCCTACCTAACTACTCCAGGTTAGACAAAGCAAAAGTATCCACCATACAATATGCTATTCAAATACAATTTATTTCCACCTGGGTGTGACCTTCATTGAAAATACAGGTAAACTGTCAATCACTAGACAAATATATGCATTAATTACACTGCCCTTAGTTGCATTACTATATTTTTTAAGTTACAACGCTTTAAGTTAAATGCAGTGAACTGGCAAACTGAAAATCTTGTCTCTTAGCGAAGTATAAGTGGTATCAGATAGGTGATTGCTTGAGTTAGCATTTTACAGAGTGCTACTTAGAAATAACCTCAGCTTGGCATTCCAAAGGAAGTGACCAGCTACCAGAAGAAAAAGTAAAGGGTCAGTTACATGGGTTTATCTATCACTCTCATTTTGCCGAATGTTGATGTTTAGAAGCTCTGAATTATATTATTAGTAAGCAAAAGTGTTCATGATTCCTTCTTTCACTCTTAACATCATTGTGTTTTGCAGTTATCCTGGCTGAAGAGAGATAGGGTCATCACATTGGATTTGTCTACATTGAGACAGGGTCCCAAGGCTCCTATTAAATAGGAGAAGATTTCGGGGGCACTTGGGTGGCTCAGTCGTTAAGCATCTGCCTTTGGCTCAGGTCATGATCCCAGGGTCCTGGGATCGAGCCCCACGTTGGGCTCCCTGCTCCGCAGGAGTCCTGCTTCTCCCTCTCTCATTCCCCCTGCTTGTGTTCCCTCTCTTGCTATATCTCTCTCTGTCAAATAAATGAATAAAATATTAAAAAAAAAAAAGTTAAATAGCAGAAGATTTCTATTCTGTATCTCTCAATGATCTATTGCTGTCCTAGTCAGAGAAGAGATCTAGGGCATTGTTTAAATATCTAGGTCAAGGTTAGTTTTGCCCACAGGTCTATTAGGCCATAGTATGATTTCAGGGGCATGGAGGCGGCACAGGTGTCCATATCTCTCTTTCTTCTTTGATGCCCGAAAACCCAGTCTTTGTGGTTAAAATACTGGTAATACCACTTGAAATGCCTAAATGACCTGAAAGGGGTGACTGTTATGCCATTCCCACCTTTCCTCAGATTAAGATCTCAGATCAACGTGAATAAAGATATTAGTTAACCTGGGGTAGACAGAATTAGATTCAATTCCAAATAATTAGCTGTGTATCCTTAGGTCAGTGACTTGACCTCTCTGAATTTATTTCCTCATCCTTAAAAATGTGAATGATACCAACTCAGAGTACCGATATAAAGACACAAATAGAGCTTAAGTTTCTACTTCTTGGTTTCGAGCACGGTTTCTTATTCATAATAACTTAGATAACTTTGATTTCCTCTCGTTCCCCTGGCACCCACCTCTGAGATCCAGAGCTGAAAAAGGCACAGAAGTTAAGGATTGAAGGAGGAGAAGATCGAATTGGACTGTGTTAATGCAACTGTGGCTAAAGCTCAGGTTCTGACCAGAAGTTTGGGGGCAGAGGCTGAGATTCTGCATTTCTAACAAGCTCCCAGGTGATGCCTGAAGATCCACACAGAGTCCACACTTTGAGTAGCGAGGAGAGCAGAAGGCCACAAAGGAAAGCACAGAACCTGATGCTGGTCATGCTGGGGATGTGGGAGAGTGAGGGCAAGATAAAAGAAAGGAAAAGAGCTGAAAACAAGGAAAGAACTCTCCGGGTGGAGAAGAGGAAATGCAGTGACAGAATTCTGCACGTCTCACTGTCTTTTTAAACAGATTAAGTGATATCCATATCACGTCTGGGTCGATCAATTCAAATGGTAGACTGGTGCTGTCATTTGCAAGCAGGCATCATGGTGCTGTGTGTGAAATTTGATTCTCAGGATTGTCACCTAGCTATCTGGAACAAGTCCCCAGATAGCCGATATCATGGCAATTGCGAGAACCCTGATGCCTGAATTGTTCCGAATCCACTTCTCCTTACAGAAGGACCAGTGACACCAAACTGAAAACCAACTTCCAAAGACCTTCAGGGGTCCTTAGCTTTTTGCAACCAGTGCTGCCCAAGGAGAAAATAAAAAGCGTGCATGGAATCTGTGCCAAATGGGGGCAAATGTTTTGAGCCTCTTCACTTGTCCACGAGCCCAGGAAGCTAAAAAGGCCTCGACATAAAAAATCAGATTCTCCATGGCAACAAAATTGCCATGCCAGAAACATACAGTCTCAACTTACACAGGCAGACATCTCAAAAATATATCAAGTGAGGAAGAGAGATTAAAATTTCAAAGAACAAATGGTAAAGTAATTGTTTGCAAAACGGTGTATGGGGGAAGAGGGGGTGGGGAAAGAAAAACACAAACCTCTCCTTTCACGGGGCCAGAGACGTCTATTCTTATTTGCCCTTTAGTCATATAAAGTAACTTAAATCCTTCCCCTCCCTTTGGATCAGGTCTAACCCACAGTTCGGTGGCTTCAGGCTGTGCCACCAGCTCTGCACTTCCTGCTGACAGTAAGTGCTTCTCCAGCCCAGCTTACTTTATTTTATTTTATTTTATTTTATTTTATTTATTTTATTTTATCTTAATTTTTTTATTGTCAGCCCAGCTTACTTTAAAGCCCAGATCAAAAGCTTTCTTGCCACAAAACAAATCACATTTGACAAAGTCAGATCCCTCCTAAGCCACAATTATATAGATTGACTTGGTAACCTAAGTTAATAGTGATCTGACTCCCCGTTTAATGTATTTTGTCGCGTTTTTTAAAAAGTAATTAGGTCTCTCTTTTTTGCTTTTTATTTCTTTGTGTGTGGATGAGAAAGGGTTGAAGGATGTGTGGAGGGAGAGAACAAAAATTCTATTTGGCAAATCCCTCTCCGAGATGAGATAGCAGTGTGAACACTATTACAGCAGGCGCTAACCACCCAATATCCCTCCCAGTTTGGTGGGTTGCCCAGACTTTGGATCCCACAGCAGTACCTCAGGGCAAAGGTTGTTTCCAAGGGTGTGTTTTTTTGTTTTGTTTTGTTTTGTTTTCTCAGAAATATTACTTTGTCACCAACAGAACTCATGACATTTGCTTTACTCAGGGTCTGAGGATGCTCATCAGCGCACATTACCTATAGTCTTCTTTTCAACTTTTGAATTGATCTCTGCTTCTGACATGACAAACTTACCAGCGGGGCAGCCTTTCTTCCTGTGTATAGGTCAGAGATGTGCATGCTTGAGTTCTGAGCACACACGAGAGGTAAAGTGGTCCTTCGTTACCTATGTTCCATGTATGCCAAAGGTGTATATGGTTGCCAGGAGTGAGCAGTTTTAAATGGTGCTCAGGACTTGCACACAAGTTCCTCTTTGGGAAATAGCTCAAAGGTGAATAGATACAAGGATGCTGTTGAGCACATTCCATATGAGGGAGGCATAGTTTCGTGGAAGTCAAGATTTTACAACTTGGATTTCATCTTGGGTGGCATACCAGGAAGTTTCTTTATAAACATATAGAAGTCTGAATGGGGTAGAGTAGAAGGAATTCATGAAATACTGTGATAAGTGAATGAATGAAGTGAATGAATGAATGAATGAGTGAATGAACGAATGGAGTATGTTACGAAAAAAAATATCCAGAACTTGGAGCACCTGGGTGGCTCAGTCGGTTAAAAATCTGCCTTCCACTCAGGTCATGATCTTGGGGTCCTGGGTCTGGCTCTCTGCTCAGCAGGGAGTCTGCTTCTTCCTCTCCCGTCACCCACTCCCCCACACTCATGCTTTTTTCTCTCTCCAATAATAAATAAAATCTTTAAAAAATGAATGAATGAATAAATAAATAAATTTATTAATTAATAAAACACTATATGGAGAATATATATCTATATCCAACCCTGTATACATCCACCTCTTTATATATGACTCTGTGTGTATATATATAACTATATGCATATATATTGGCTTTCTATCCATCCTACTATATATATATGTGTGCACATTATTTATATTGCATATATAAAAATAATAACATCAATATTATCACTAACAACAAATGTTAGCTATTAATTACTTATATGCTAATTTACACTATCCATGTAAACTCTTTACAAATAGTATTTGTGCCTATTTTTACCAACAATGTGCTGCAGTTCTAACAGAGTGCCTAGCACATAGTAGGTGCTCAATAAACATTAATAGAAGAATTTCTTATTTATGAATTCATTCAACCTAGCAGTTTGGAACTCTTGTTGCATTTTAGAATCACCTGGAAAGCTTGTATTTCTTTACTTCATCAATATCCACCCTTGGGCCCCATTTCAGACAATTAATTCAGAATATCTGAGGTACGAGCTCAGGCAGTGTTACTTACAAAACTGTCCAGGTGATTCAAATGTACAGCTCTTGGATGAGAACCAGTGATCGAACCTCTCCTTGAGGCTGTGTTAAATTCCCCCTGAGGGCAATGGTTGGACCCAGGGAGTGAAGGGGAGGCTGCCAGCCCTGGCGGTTGTGCTAGAGGCTGAGTTCCAGGCCAATGTATCTCAACTTTCTGAGACTGCATCTCCTGCATGGCCTTCCTGATTTAGACTCTAGTTGGGAGAAGAAAGAGAGGTCAACATTCTCTCTGCAAGGACAACTCACGCTGTCCTTGGGCTCAGGCACACAGATTCTCTAGTGAGCAGGACAATTATAATGAATCGGAGCAGGGACATCTGTGCTCTGTCAATATCTGATCACTAGGGGACAAACTGACATATGATCAGACTCAGAGCCTCCCCAGAAACTGCCCAGGTGCTACTAGGCAGTAATGACTTTCCGTCCCTGTACAGTCGGATGGGACTGGGACAAACTCTGGCCCTGGATGACCCATTGGAAACCCATATTCAAATCTTCCAACCTGTGTTTCTTCCTGAAGTGGCAAGTGAACCTCACTGTGCCAGTCCAGCTCTCTAGCCTGCAGTGAGAAGTATCTTTTGAATGTGAAATTCTCCCTCAGTCTGCACACAACGTGTCAAGGCAGGCATTACTTATGCACTTTACAGATAAAGAACTAAGGTCAAGAGGAGGTTGGCGATTTGTAGACAATCACAGAGCTGGCAAGTAAATGCCATAGACAGCATTCGAACCCTGACCAGTTTGTTTCCAAGTCTCTTTCTAATATAGCCCTTTTTAACCCATGTTAGTGAACCAATTTGCTCATGGGGTGGTTAGGAGCAAAACTTGGTTTTGAATGACTTGGATTTGAATCAAAGCATCTCCCCTTCCTAACTGTGTGGTTTTAAGCAAGTTACACAACTTTTCTGAGCCTTAGCAACCCTATCTGAAATTAAAAAGTAATACTACTCATAGTATCTTTCTGAAGAAAAATATCTTAATATAGGTGAAATGCTTTATAAAATTCTTGGTCCAGGGTATTCAGCAAAAAGATAGTGTTAGTACACAATTGTTATTAATATTTTCCTGCTGGGTCTTTGATTGGTTATTCTTTTTCCTTTAGAATAGCATTCTTTTTTTAAAATTTATGTTTTATTTAAATTCAATTTAATTAACATGTAGTATATTATTAGCTTCAGGGGTAGAATTTAGTGATTCATCAGTGGCATATAACACCCAGTGCTCATTACATCACATGCCCTCCTTAATGTCCATCACCCAGTTACTCCACTCCCGCATCCAACTCCCCTTCAGCAACCCTCAGTTTCCTTATTTAAGAGTCTCTTACAGCATTCTTAAACTCCTTTCTTAACACAACCATACAACTTGTTAACTTAAATTACTGATCCCATTATAACAGAATACCTGTGAAATGTAGTACAAAACAAATACCAAATGTACAGACAAAAATTCCAAATCACTCTCATGATTAATGAAAATTCAAAATTATAAATTAAAATGTCAACAAGTAGGTGGCTCCATGGCGCAATGGATAGCGCATTGGACTTCTAAAATGTCAACAAGTTAGAAAAATAAAATGTTGACAAGTTGAATCATTCTGCACTTTATATCCATAACACAATGACCGGTTATAGCTTATTCCAGAATGCAAAGATGGGCCAATATTGGAAAACTTACTAATATGATGGGCCTCATATTATCAATGAGAAGATATAGTCAGGGATAATTAATATGAACTCTTAACAGATCAGTATACCTCTTGAAGTTGCATATACATTTTTTTTCTCAACTTGAAAAAAAGTTATAATGTTCACTAGATATAAAAACATACAAATATAATCAGATGTTAATAATCTTCAAAAAGTAAAAAAATAAATTTTAACAATCTTTAAAAAGTAAAAGATTCAATTATATAACTATATATATATATATATCATAAAAGTCAACCAAATCTGACTGAAAATATATCTATCTAGATACCCAACATTATATTTGTTAAAGACATTTCACATAAGAAATCAGTTAAGTGTTGTCTGCTCTTACTTCCATCATATGTTGTAAAGATACACACCCAACATTTAACCACAGCTATCTCTAGCTGGTAGGCTTACACATTATTTGCATTTTCTTACTTTTACTTAATAGTACTATATATTTTTAAAATTAGCAACATTTATTTTATTGTAAAACTCGAAGTTATTGAAGGGAATATATCAGTAGATTTAATTCATGTTTATTATAAACATGCTACTGTAATAATATATTTTGTTAGCTATTTATGTTAGATACATGAAATACAAATAGAAAGCAATTTAAAAAAAACTTAATTTCACAAAGGCTTCTCAAAATAATCAGAGAATAGTGTGGGTTGGGGAGATAAGAACCGGCATACTTTGATATCCATTATGCACAGGGAAACATGGTTTAATTCCATTTTAACCCTCTCTTCCCATTCTTCTTCTGAACAGTGCTCTTGGACATGATCCCAGTGAATGGAAGCACTCTCTTTCTTCCATTTCCCCACACTGTGCTTTATTCAGTGCTCTCCTTTGGAGTTTTGTCACCTTACTCACCAACTCTTCGGTTGAGTTGAGCTGGACTGTGAGCACCCGTGAGGTCTGAGGAACTGGAAAAAGCCATTGGAGAGAGCAGGGATGCTAATGGGTCATCACAGTTGTCTATAACGATAAGAGAGAAAGAAAGCAAATTCTATTAGCAAGAGATAGCCCGTAAAGAGAGGAATCATGGCATTAGCCACCATCATTTTTTAACTACTGCTCTGAACAAGGCCAGTACCACTTGTTTCCATGTGCTATTTCACTTATTCCTCACAGTCCTGAAAGACAGGTATAAATTTCTTTCACAATTGGAGACACTGACGTTCAGAGATGTTAAGAAGGGTATCCAAGGTCACAACACTAGAAAATGGTGTAGCCAGAAATCTCACTGATTTGTTTATCATCTGCTCCTTTAATCAATCACTTGAACAAAGCTTCAAGTTATTGAGCTTATTCTAGGAGGGAGACTGTTGAAGGGAGGATATAATAGTTTACATGCTCTCCCATCTTCAGTCCCTGAGGACTCCTGCCATAGGTATATCTAGATGGATAGAATGGTTTAGAATGTCTCACTCTCAGTTGTGTGAAAATCTTTGGAAATTGAAAGACTAATTCTAATAATTAATTTCTATTCCACAAAGTAAAGGAGAATAGTCCCCGATCTTGTACAATATTGAATCTGATATTTACTTCAGAAGCAGCCCTTCTAGCCTTTCCTAATGTAACAGGTAGGGTCTTTAAGGTTTCTTTGATGCTGTCTAAATGTGGAACAGGATGGGGTCATGGGGAGAGATGTGGTCTTGACAACATTGACCTGTTCCTCCAGACTGACCATGCGATCTCATGCACAGGAGCCTGCTCTTCATATAGCAAACTGGTCATCTAAATGTTCTGAAACCATTCATTTGTTTGCATCTTACACTAAATGGCACACTCTTTGTGGGACTTTAGCAAATAATCTGATACATAATAAGCCTTCAATAAAGGTTTGTTGAAAGAAATGGATGGGGAAGGAAGGAAGGAAGGAAGGAAGGAAGGAAGGAAGGAAGGAAGGAAGGAAGGAAGGAAGGAAGGAAGGAATTAGTTCACACAACAGTACCCACATGTTTTTCCTTTTTCTATTTTGTACACAACTGACTTTTCAGGACATTGCAAAATGATACCATTGAATCTAGACATATCTCATTCAAACATGATTTTATGTCATTCAGTTTGAAGGTAAACTTCATGTATTAAAGGCTCTCAAGAAAACCGAATCTGGTTTTTTGTTTTTTTTATGTACATTGGATAGGAGTCTCTTTGTTTATCTAGAAAATTCTAAGAGAGGACTATTTCATCTAACTCCAGGAAAATTAATGAGAAACATAAGGATTGATTTTTTTTTGTTAAATGTGTTAAAAAAATCAACTGGCAAAGTGTATTTTGAGTTTTTCCCCAAACACAAATGTTTGAAAAATATTTTGAGGTATTTGACAAACTGAAAACAGAGCCAGATCCGCACTAAGAGGAATGACATAAAAATCATAGCAAGGACACCTCTGCAGTTATGGTCATTCTGTGAATAGAAAGCAGAGCTCACAGGGTGCCTGGGTGGCTCAGTTGGTTAAGTGTCTGCCTTCTGCTCGGGTAATGATCCCAGGGTTCTGGGATCAAACCCCACATTGGGCTCCCTGCTCAGCAGGGGAGTCTGCTTCTCCCTCTCCCTCCCTCCCTGCTTGTGCTCTCTCTCTCTCTGTCTCTCAAATAAATAAATAAAATCTTAAAAAAAAAAAAAGAGAAAGAAAGCAAGAAAGCAGAGCTCAGGGCCACTTTCTTCCAGGCATAAGATGCATGTGAGGGGAGGCGCATACACACTTCCAGTGTGTTTATTTGGAAACACAGATTGGTTACACTATTTATATATTAGCAAACAATTTGGATGTGATTCAGATCTTACATTTGCTTATACCCATCTTATCATCAGGAAACATTAGGTGAATATAGGAAACTGAACTCAGTCGAACTGAGCCCCATGGAAATAACTATACCCGTACACATGCCCACATCAAATACCACACCACATCAGACTTCGCAGCTATGCTAGGAGCCACACCTCTCTGAATCTGTAGTTAAACCATCTTCCAATTTCAGATAACACTCCTCACACTGCTTCCGATAGCTCACAACCCATCTGACACCCACCTCCACAAGCAAGTTTAAGATTTTTTTTAAGTACCATGTTTATTATAGCATTTAAGTATTCCTTAAACATATAGCATGTATAATGCCATGTTACCATTTTTTATTAGGTCCTTAGGATTTTTTTAATATGTTGCCAGTGATGTTTGAGCTTTGTGCCCCTAACCTATGTTTCCCCTAAAGTAGGAATAGAAGTGACTGAATTATTTCAATTTAATTCAGTCCAAAAAAGTATTTATAAGGACATACTTTATGCTTGATCTTGGATAAGCACTGGGGATAGAATTGAGTAAAATTGAATCTCAGACCTCACAGAGCTCAGAGACCTTTGAGAAATAGAATAAATAAATAAATAAATAAATAAATAAATAAATAAATAAATAAATCTGATGAGAAGAATTTCACCAAGGTTACACCCAAGCCAGTAAAATGGGGATCCAACTCTATAGACATCCAGGCAAGTGATCTGCTCCATCTCCTCCAGCCCTATGCAGTCTCCCTTTTCACAAGTTGCTGGCCTCAGGGAGAGATTAGCTTCCAAAGCTTCTTGGCCTCGTGACCCCAACTGCCATTTTCCCCACTGGCCATTTCCTCTTCCAAATTGTTCCGTCCTTGTATCTCAGTTTATGGGATCAGTGCTTCCACTTTGGAAATTAGCAAACCCATTGTAAAAGATCTGTGCTAAAGGGAAGGTCCAGAGGAAATTATTCAGGACTCCTCTCATCACAGACTCAATGCATTGCAAGAATGGCTTTCAGAGAACATAGGTGAACTTTTGTCCTATCCTTAAAAGTGAAAATAATGGGAAAATTTCAAATCGTAAAGGAAGAAAGTCCTCTCCTCCCCAGCCAGTACATAGCTCCCTCTGTCTTCTCAATGTCACCTAAACTGAGAATAGACCAGGCCTCTAATCAAATTAACCCTGGTCATTGGGAATTAAGAATTTGCCTGTATAACCATTCTAAATCCAAAAGTGTGCATTATTTTTAGACATCTGTCCTATTCTTAAAGCAGAAGAGAAATGATCTAGCATAAATGAGAACAGTTTATACATATTTTAATTCATGATTTGGGACCGTCAGGAATAGTGGAAATTATCAGGAAGGCTAGAGCTAGGAGTTCGTCATTCTAGATTGGTTTCTTCTCTTGCCTTGGTGACTCCACTTAATACATTCATATGTACTAAGCAGTACCTCCTTTGTCTGCAAAATCAAGACTGCCATCTCTACACATCCAGCCACAAAAATTGTCTTAGAACAGAATGAGAAGATATGGGAAAATATGGAGGAAAGCCCCCTTTAAAGGGTAAAGCACAGAATAAAACCAGGAAGCACTATAAGAATTGTCTAATATTTGCCATAATCAAGAACAACCTTTTCAACAATTTTATTTCTGAGACCTTGTCTCTATGTCACAATACCTGCTCAATAATTGATGTCACCGATAGCTCTTTTGCACTAAAGGTTGACAAAGGGCCAAATGAGAAGAAGAATATGAAATGGAGGGGAAACAAGGGGGTGAAGAATCACCGGAGAGTGAGAACAATATTGCATGGGGCAGTCCTCCCACTCTGTGGATCGGCAGCCTTGCCGAGACTGGGCCAACATCACACCAAACACATGGCTGAGAAGGAAAGAAACAAAGCACCATCTGCTCCACCATTCCTGCAGGCTTTAAATAAGCAAACCCGTGTTGTCATTACATTTTAGGCACCACTCATATCTCTTGCCTTCTGACAGTGTTTCTGCACAACGCTAAATCCAACAGTCAGTTCCTCCAAAAGTGCAGTGGATGTTTATCTGTATTTACATGAGGAAAGAGGAGAGGGTGAAGAAACTCAGGTGGGCAGAGAGATGTTTGAAGTTTGGGGAAAACATACTAAGGGACTAAAGTCAGGCTTTCAAGAGGACACACAACCTGAGATAGACCTTCATAATTTTACTAGAATATCATTTTCCACACTTAATGGATGCATTGGCATAGTAGAATATTTTCAAAACACACTCTTAAAAAGCCCATGGATGGGGCTTGTCTTTAAAAGATATTTCACAGGGTTGCCCAGGTGGCTCAGTTGGTTGAGTGTTGGACTCTTGGTTTTGGCTCAGGTCGTGATCTCACGGTCCTGAGATCAAGCCCCATATTGGACTCCACGCTCAGCGTCGAGTCTGCTTGAGATTCTCTCTCCCTCTTCCTCAGCCCCTCCCTCTCTTGCTCGGGTGCTCTGTCTGTCTGTCTGTCTCTCTCTCAAATAAATAAATAAATCTTTTAAAAAATAAAAGATGTTTTTTGCAAAAAGGAGATAAAGTTAAAAGGCTATTATTAAAAAATGCAAACTCATGTGTGACTTATTAATTCTCCATTTTTCCTCAGCAGATGACCTTATTGTCATCTTTACTGTTTTCCTTTATAAAATAAAGGCCACTTCCTACTCCACCCCATGCCTAGGCAGATAAAAATCCGTGCCTATGGGTATGGTGGAAAGTAGCTCAGCTATTTCTAATCAGTAACTGCTGAACAACACCATTCTTATTTGCAAATGACTTAGCCTTACATTCATAGACTAAGAGGATACCAAAACTCAAGGAACTCTGAAGTGGTGAAATTCAAGCCCTTCACTTTACAAATGAGGACCTCAGGGTTTAGGGAGATGATGAGTCTGCTCAGGATTATTCAGTTCACTGATGGACTAGCTTGGACCAAAACTCAGATTTCCTTACTCCCAGATGGTGACCACTAGCTCAGAGTTACCTGTCATGTCTGCATAAGTCCGGTAATCATTATTATATTATTTTTCATAACATATGTTTTAATGAATAACTTTGTGCAAAAGGAAGGGCTGAGTTGCATCTCCTAGATAACAGAAAAAAAAAAAAAAAAAGCAGTGAAGAATAGCCTAGGATTTTCAGAAGAATTTGAATGTTTTCTCTGTTTTTCTTGCCTTCTTATTTCTTCCTTCAATATCAAAAAGAAAAAAAATAAATAAAGGAAGGATTAAAAAATAAGAGAAAAAGAAAAGTGACTTGTTTCTTTATGAATATTTGTGTGGCTCCTCAAGTCAAGCATTTTACCTGATATTTTCAGTCTGAAGAAGTGGGGATTTTTTGTTCCTTAATATATATGTACAGTTATATACCAAAGGTCTTTTATCACATTAATTAAAAGGTAAAGGCACAAAAGAGAATTCTGAGTAAATATGGTATTTACACAGCTTTTTAGAAATTGTCATTAACTCTTTAAGATGATTCTACTTTAAGTATCATTTTTTTGTTACCAACATGTATTTTTATTCATTATTATTAAATTACCAATAGAGTAACAGATGGCCCCGAAGTTAAATTGTGAGTATCATCTTGATTACCACACTAAATTGTCTGTATATGGGGATTTGGAGCTTAAAAGATACACTTGTATTTATAGGTGAGATAAAATTCCTCTTAGCATTGCACACTTAATGGCCTACTTTGTTTAAAAGACATAAAGCATACATTTTGTGTAGTGCCTACAACAGTGCTTAGAAGTGACAACTTATGCTTTTACCTTCATTTATTTTTCCCCTTGTTACCTATAATTTCACTTAGTAAACAACAAAAATAAATACTCTAATATTACTCTTGAATCTGACTCAGTTCCCGTTTTCCACCATGAAATCCTAAAAAATAAATTCTTTCATAATGAACAGAACAAGAAACATGGTTCTCTAAAATGAGTCATGAAAGAAGGTTAAACCTTCTCTGTCCTGACATCCATCTCCAACTTAATGCAGCCTCTGCCTTTTGAAGACCTGCTGAATACACATGGTTGTGCTCTTTGTTGTAAGAAGACAAAATTAAAGTCAAAAGCACAGATCCTGAGCTCAAGAAACCAAGCATCTACTTTGGGTTGAAAGATAATCCATATATATATATATATATATATTTTTTTTTTTTTTTTAAGAAGCTCCTTATGTTTACGAACAATTCCATGCAAAAGACCTTTGACTTGGGGTCCAGGAATCCTGGGCTCTCTTTTACCTTCACTGTGAACATGCTCTCATTTTACCTTTCTTTGTTTCAGATTCCTCAACTGTAAATGGCAGGGGTTACTGTTCATTTGTTCAATCAATAAACCTTAACTGAGGCACATTCTTGGCATCTGAGTGTCTGTCAGGCTTTAAAGGTAGTAAAGGCAATTATAGCAAATTCCTCAAACATGGGGAGATGGGCACTCCACTTGCTGTGCTGCCCTGGTGATTGGTGATGGATGGGGCCCAGCAGGCTGCACGAGCTTCTAGGAAGAGAGGCTAGTTCTGTCTAGGGATTGACAAGAGAGCTCTGGGATATTTTCCCACCTTAAAAGCAATTCTATTCACAATTGTATGTTAGATTTGATTTGGAGGTACTGTAGTTCAATTGTAAGTGGCTTGCTAGGATGATGTCATAATCAAACCCAGTAAGTATACCAGCAAGGCAGCAGTGTCAGCCTCTGGCACAGCTGTCTGTCTAGGATGTCAACAAGAGAGAAACCATCGTTCCTACTGTATGGATGAGGCAGCCACAAGGGTTTTCGTCCATTTCACACTCTAGTCAATGTCTACGCTGGGCTTTGAACCGAGGTCGGTCGGTGTGATTCTTTGCATATTGTCTGTTTGAAAATTGGCTTCCAATCCCTAAAAATGACAGCAGGAATGCCTCCTAGATGGGCAGGAGCGAGTCCTCCATTTGACTGTCTTATGTGAATTTAGCCCTTCTTGGATTTTTAAGAACATCCCTACATGAATGTCCCATAATTAGCCCAAACTCAAAATACCCCTCGAAATATGTTTTTCTAAGTTGTTTTCCTCTCATATTACTCCATTTCACCCCCAGACTGGCACTGATGGATTTTTTTTTTATTTTCAGTTTAGGAATATTGGGTTCACAATTGAACACTTTATTTTTCTATTCTAACCTTAAATAGATTTTATCAATGACTTAATCTAACTGAAGAAGTGTTTCTTAAGTCCCTCGTATGTGAGGCATATGATATACATACTAATCATGGGGTGATGTAAAGCATACAAAGCATCCGGTAGAGTGAGGATATTATTTTACTCTAGCACTTAGTGTCCAGTACTACATTTATGTTCAATATTTGTTGACTAAACTGTTGAAAGAAAGATCTCTCAGATTTGCACTCATTTTTTTTTTTCCTCTCGCTTGTCCACTACTTGATCCCATATCAGGTTTTTTGAACAACATGTTACAATTTTTGCAACCACCTTCCCAGTTTACCACTTGTGTCTATCCTCATTCGGTCATCAGTTCTAAACCCCTCTTTTCAACGTGTTTCTCTCACCAAGCCCTACTAGTATGTTAGCCTTAAATTTGGCTTCCAGATGTGGCATCACAAAGATGAAGGAACAAAGAGAATGTTTTGAGCACATAAGAGGTCCCAGCTGAGCATAAGGTCAGGGGTCACAGGCTGGTCAAAGAATCAGAAACTGAGATCCAATCAGCGGAGTCAAGAGTAAGAAGCCTGTTGCTGAGATCAGCTTCCATCAGACACCAAGAACCATGACCCCCAAAAGCATGACTTGTGGTGTCTAAATTCAAATATGTTGAAGTTATTGAACCTTTAGGATTATGAATGCTGCTTCATAGAGGAGCTGGGTTAGCTAGAAGACATGAAATCTTTGATGGGTAGAAAAGGCAAGATTCATATAAATAAAAAGGATTAGAAATTTCTTGAATATGAGAAGCTGATATTGGTGACTAGATTATTCTTAAAAGCAAATGATAAAGAAAAGTGAAACTTTGAAATAATTAAATTTTACCTATTAAAAAAAAAGTCTAAATCCAACTTTGTTTCTATACACCCCTGTTCCTTTCTTCCCATCTGCAACTATCAATACACCACATAGAACACACCTATCAACATTATACACAACTCACAACACACACACACACACACATCATTGCAAAGTGCAGTGTCAGTCAGGTTTGGAATTTATTGTGTTTTTAAGTAAAGCTAAAAATTGAATGAATGGGATATATAGAATGAAGAAGATTATGAAAATGGGAAAAATAAGATCAGAGGTTTAAAAAATTAAAAGTACAGATTATGTCTTTTTATTTTAAAAAGTGCATTGCTTAAAGGATTATACATGGAATATTAAGGTGAAGGAATAGAGACAACTGAAGAATTATGAAGATAGTGTTTCTGCCAATTCAGTGCTCAAATTTATTTTCTGGAGCTGTGTCTTTTTCAGTAGATATCTATTCTTTCTTTGAATACAATGAAGCTAAACTTCCAATAGCTACTCCTGATCCTGCATCAAGTAATTCTAAATTACATTGAAAATTCTGGTTACTCCAGAAACCCTGATTTTAAAGTGCAGATCAATCAATCCTTAGACATTTGCAAAACGCTCTTCATCTTTAATGGGTATAGGCACAGAATTTCTAAAGGAAACACCAACATCTCTGTGTGTCATCAATCTGCTCACTGGAATTGAGGGAAAAGGCCTGATTAAAAAGATAGGCTTGGGTTGGAAATTGGCCAGCTGGCTGACAGCACAAGCCAATGAGGTCAATGCCAACCATTTATGAGTGGATGGGATAAACATGGATAATGTGAACAAATATTGATCTTTATTGGTCTTTTAGATGAAAAAATAATAACAGCCCAGAGACAGAAGCAGTAGTCTTTCAAGATCATAATCTGGCTCTGTGTGTGTGTGTGTGTGTGTTTGTGTGTGTGTGTATGTTCTTTCTGGACCAGTTGGAGACTGTAGTATATTTGGAAAGAGCCCAGACATTGGATTCCAGCCCAGTCTGAATTCAGATCCTGACTCCACAGCTTACTAATTATATGTCCTTTGGGATGTTATTTAATCTCAGTCTCCTCTATGTATAATGGGGATAATAAGTATACACAGGCTTGTTATGAGAACAAAAAGAGACAATTTGTATAAAATATTTAACCCAGTGGTTGGCACTTGGCTGTATATGTGTTCATTCCTTCACTTGCTGTCACTCTTTCTACCTCAGATTCAAGCTCACCCTCTCCAGTTGCAGTCATTGCATTTGAAAAATGACATTTTTTTACACTTTATTATATATTTTGAACTTTTCCCATCAAGATGGTTTTAACACTGCTTCCTTATCAGCATTTCAGGGCTCTTAAGATAATTCTGTACCAAGAGCTATTCTGTTTATGCATTACTTATGCTCCAGAACCAAACCCAGTACACTTTCTAAGTTTTATCACTTTTTTTTTCTTGCATTCAATAACAGTTCTTAAGCACAATGTGCCAGGCATCATGCTCTCTGGTCCATTATACTGGTGAGTCTTTTTTTTTAAGATTTTATTTATTTATTTATTTATTTATTTATTTATTTATTTATTTATTTAAGAGACAGAGAGACAGAGACAGAGACAGAGAAAGCATGAGCAAGGGGAGGGGCAGAAGGAGAAGCAGCCTCCCTGCTGAGCAGGGAGTCTGATGCTGTGTTTAATCCCAGGACCCAAGGATCATGACTTGAACTGATGGCAGATGGCAGACACTTAACCAACTGAGCCACCCAGGTGCACATATACCAGTGAGTTTTAAGAGGAACATGAAGCACAGCTCTTAAATAACATTACAAAGGATGGGGCTGTAGAAAATATTTGGATTTCTTTCTGGTCCTTATATTTGACTTATTTTTTAAAAAATTAGACATATTAAAAAATGGTCCTGCCATGTTTGTGCTTTTAGATCAGAAGCTCAAAAGTGTGAAAACACTGCTCTGGGCAAGAGAGTCTCTCCAGTTTGTATTTTGGAAAGTTTGTTCTGGTATCAGCATAGAGAATGGAGCATGTTTGTACATGCATGTCCGGGGTAAGGATGGGTGCAGAGTAGTGAGAGGGGAGAACCAGTCAAGGCCTATGGAAAGAGTAAAGAAGAGATAATAGGGGCCTGAACTAAAACAATGGCAATTGGAATGGAGAAAAAGTAAGGAAATTGAGGTATATCATATATGAATCATCATTGCTTGGTGCATTGAAAGGGAAGTAAGAATAAAGGATAACTTCAAGGTTTCTGGTCTCAATGACTATCTGCTTTGTCATTCTAGAGACGTGGAAGCTTACAAATCAGTTTCTAAAATTAACAAATTTAAATCAAGGAAAACGGAGATGAATTTCCACACATTAAAATAATTTCCAAAGTAGAGTTAACATTCTTCATCTTATTTTTCAATAAATGTAATAAATAGTGTCATGGGAATAATACACACACACATATCACATGGCAATCATATAATGTTATAAAGTGACACATCAGTTGTCCAAAGAGAGAACTGAGCAGTGAGTACTATGTTCAGTAAAAAAGAAACATCACATTGACCTGAGGTAGTTAGTTCCCTCATGCTTTCAGAATACAATTCTAGTTCCTTGCCTCTCTATATCCATTCATAATCAGACTGTTGGTTATTTTATCTCCTAGCACTCCTTATTTCTCAGTCTGTGCTCAAAATTGCCAATTTCTTGATATCTTTCTGAACATGTTGTGCCATACTTCTGTGCCCTTCTATATGTGACTTTGTCCTGAATGCCCTCCACATCATCTTCCTCTTGCCCACTCCTCAACTCCTGTTCCCTGCACAGGATGCAAATGCTCCCAGAGTGTTCCTTGATCTCTTCAGGCAGAGAGAAGTGCTTCGTCCTTTGGGGGTCTTTTATATCTTATACTCCACCTCAGTAGGAGGACCTAGCACAATGTTGGGCTTTTATTTTGATGATATTTTTGCACCTGGGGCGTCAAGCTCTTTGAGAGCTGGGACCATGTCTTACTTCCCATCCTCATTGCCTTTCACAGTGATGATCACAGATCAGTAGTTCAGTAATTATTTGTTGAATAGAATCTTAGATAAATGAAGGAGAGTCTTAAATCCAGATTAAAAATCTGAGTAGAAACTGGGCAGCTTTCTAAAATGGGAAATGTCTGGGCAACAGTAAAGACTTTCCCCAAGTCATATAAGGGAGTGAAATCAAAACTGAGTGCTTGAAGAGAACTTTGATAAGATCATCATTACTGGGCGCCTGGGTGGCTCAGTTGGTTAAGCGACTGCCTTCGACTCAGGTCATGATCCTGGAGTCCCTGGATCGAGTCCCGCATCGCGCTCCCTGCTCGGCAGGGAGTCTGCTTTGCCCTCTGACCCTATCCCCTCTCATGTGTTCTCTCTCATTCTCTCTCTCAAATAAATAAATAAAATCTTTAAAAAAAAAAAAGATCATCATTACTATTTTTATATGCGTGTGATTTTCAAATACCCTTTTTAATTAATCTTTGGGAAAAAAATGTCTCAGGCGAGTAGGACAGCCATAAAGTTGGCCATCTAACAGGTGAGAAGCACAGTTATCAATGACACACAAGTGTTAGCTGGGAAGACAAAGACATCTCTCCAAAGTACTTGTTCTAGCCTCAAACTTCTCCACCACCCCAATGCTGCTGGTAAAGAAAGCAAGGTTTGGAGACCAGTAAATATGGAGGGGAGCCTGACTGTGTAAGTCCAATGAATGTGGAAGTATCGAGTAGAATAAAAACATTACTGCTGTGGGTCACATCACCCTGCTTGTCCATTTGGTTGTTCTACAAACTTACTTGGTACATTTAGACAAATCCTTTCCCTCCCTGGAAACTGGTGATGGAGATGCTTATTCTCCACAGGGAGATTGTGACAAATTAGGATTTCTAGACAAGCAACAGAGAAAATAATGCTTGGCAGATAAAAGTGCTCAATTAATGGTAACTATAACATTATAATTATCCAGTAAGCCCCTATATGGATTTTGAGTAAGGAAATAATGTTTAGAGAATGCATAAACTTGAATCCTAAAATTTTTTGAAGTGAAAATACTTCCAGTTTTCAATGATTATCCCCCTTATTTTATCACTAAGCCTCTCTTAATATTGCTTTTAGCATTTGAGGATGGGAACTAGGTAAGGGTGGCCAATAAACTGGCATTAGTGGTCCCTGCTTACCAGCTGGTTCCCTTTAATTGATGATGGATGGCTCTACCTTATGTGTTTATTCTCTTCTAAATATAATTTTCTCACTGCAAAGGAGGGAACCAAGCAGAGTTCAGAGCTAAGTCTCAAATCTGGCCCTTTTGTCTTTGCTACCCTCTGTACTCTATACTCATACAAAATATATCCAATCTACAGCAGTAGAGAGAAAACCTTCATTTATTATATGTAGACAGATATTAATTATTCTGAGCCCCTCAGATTACCAGATTTCAATTTTGGAAATGCTATCTTTTGTATAATTCAATAAAAATCCTGGATATAATTTACTGGATCAAAGTGTGGTGTGCCATTTGTTAAAACATCTCTAGAAAATGTTTGCTCATCAGAATACAGAGAAAGGGGTAGGTTCCAATAGACAATCCATTCTACCAATTGTTTTTTGTGGTCCAGAGAGCTTACCCATCTGATTCCAAATATGATCTGATCCTGCAGGACTCTATGAGATGACCTACCAGGCACTCAAATATAATGATTTTTTGAGACATTTCAGGCCTCTAGATAATGATTTTTTTGGGGACAGGCTAAAAATAAAAGCTTGTTCCAGGCAAAATGCTTCAGCATGTTCTACTTTTCCTTGTAAAATGCTCTTCTTGCTCATCCTGACTTAAAATTGTGACTCTTAAGCAAATGTTGGCTGTAACTATGAAGACATAAAATGCTATAAATGTTATATGGACATGTCCAGGTATTTGGTGCTGTAATTTAAAAGCATCAATAAAGTTTGAGTTGTATTCAGAGTTTGCAAATCTGTCACGGTCAGATGAGTTCAATTTCCATTTTTCCCATACCCAACCCTTCAAATTATGCATGAACAGATTAAAAATAGCAGGAAAATACATTGTATTGTGTTCACTAAATATCTCCCATTTTGGAGGAAATCTTTAGCAGTCAAATAACATGAGAAAAGACACACTGGAAAGCAATTATAACCCTGGGAAAATTTCATTTCATTGCTCAAGACAGAAAGTGGTATATTTCAAAACTGTGAGCAAAGATTAATGGAGATGAAGGGAATGGTAAGTGGCCGTGAACCAAGACATTTAACTTTAATGTCATTGCAAAACATGAGAAGTCATCATTTCAAGACTCAATAACCTCAAACTGAAATGCATTCTTTGCTATTTTTCCTTCCTTCCCCTCCCCTAACATTGTACTCTGCAAGTTGAATGGGTCTGACAAGGAGTTGGTTTAAAAGTGAAGGGTTCTTTTCCTGAACAAGGTTAAGTTTAGCTTTTATGACAGCACAGCCTGGAAATCTCCTGCCAAGCATTTCCTGCGGGCAAGAAGGCAGAGGATTTTCAGTTTCTCTGTCAGCTTTAGCTCTATCTCAAGTGGTTATGAGTCAAGTCTTGGAAGAGAAAAGACAGAATGAAAAAAATAAAACCTTTAATGCATAGCATTGGTCTGAGAGTTCCAGACAGAATTTTTCAAGTGCATTTTGATGAACTGGGTCACAGAGTCTAGTTCCTTAGAGTCACTATGATGTGCGAGGAAGGCATTCTGGTTTGTTTAAATGGAATTTTAATTGGGAAGTAAATTTAGTGTACTAAGAAAATGTGAATGCATGCCATTTGATACTAAATGCTATATTTGCCACACAGACTTGGACTGAATCTATATGAATACTGACAAGTTGAAAAAATTTAGTCATTTTTTCATGTTTAATATGTACTGATGTTTGGACTGGATGGTATTTTTTTTTTTCCTGCTGTGTCTGTGCCTTCAAAACAGTTGGACCCTGATGGAATTCTACTTTGGTCATTTACCTGTAGTACTTAACCCCATTCCAGCATCCTCATGGTTTCTGTGGCCTATTACAGTCCAGGTGTCTGCTTTTGATTTCTTGGGGTACTACTCCCTGGAATAGATCCTGATTCAAGATCAAACTCCCAGATCTCTGATGCCCCAGTTGGGTCGAGAAAGCACTAGGACACAGGTGGCCTCTGTCTTGTAGCTTGATCTCGTTTTACTATTTCATGTAACCACCCCCACTGGCTGATTTGGACCTCTGGAATCTATCTAACACAGAGAGGGAGCTTGGCAAACTGTCTCACCCCATGGTGGAAGAAAAAAGAATGATAGATGAATAGAAGGGGAGATTATCAGCATGGAAAAGTTATATGGATAAAGTTTCCTTTCCTATCACAAAGTGCCTTGCAACATAGGCCATCTGTATGCTGTTCCAGTTGCTGTATACCAGCATTACAACAGAACATACTACTTATGGAATTCAGACAACAGCACACTGTGACATAAATTACCTCATTGCTTCCTCCTAATACTAATTATGAATTATGAATTATTTTCCTGGTTTAATAAGGAAGTAATTTCAGAGTATATACGTAACTTGCCCAAGGTCACAGAGCTTTGACGGGCCTAAATCTGTCCAGTGACTGCTAGCACTAACTATCTTATTACCATCCTGCAGAATTAACCCAGGACCCTTCAATTCATTCTGTTCATTTTTCCTCAATATCTTGACCAAACTTGGAATCTTGGAATCTTTAGAAAAAATACAAATGATCTTTACATACACTCTGCCAAGTGCTATTACAACACTTATGAGAGTATATCCAAACCAAAAATTAACTAAATCAGTAGGCATATGTAAAGGTCCACTACTAAAACTTCCTCAGGAAGACCTCATCCAAGTCCCTTTCAGAGGTTCTATTACCTGGAATTTAGAGTTATCCTGGTCACACCCACAACTATATCCCCAGGGTCTACAGAGCCAACTGGACACACCGAGGAGGTAAAAGTGATTACTTAGAGTGAGGTCCACTCTACTGCTTCTGCTCCTGGCAGGGCAACTAACTGGTTTCACCCTCTTGAAATTTAGAATTTTTGTCTTCTGTGACACCTCAAGATATAAGTCCTCCTGCTGTCGTGAACTTTCTTTTTTTTTTATTATTTCTTTTTCAAATATAATCTCTCCATAGCAGTTAATGCCTTCTTTTTTTAAATTTTATTTTATTATGTTATGTTAGTCACCATACAATACATCATTAGTTTTTGATGCAGTGATCCACGATTCATTGTTTTCAAATAACACCCAGTGCTCCATGCAGTATGTGCCCTCTTTAATACCCATCACCGGGCTAACCCATCTCCCCAGCCCCCTCCCTTCTAAAACCCTCAGATTGTTTCTCAGAGTCCATAGTCTGTCATGGTGCATCTCTCCCTCTGATTTCCCCCCTTTCATTTTTCCCTTCCTTCTCCTAGTGTCCTCCATGCTATTCCTTATGTTCCACAAATAAGTGAAACCATATGATAATTGACTTTCTATGCTTGACTTATTTCACTTAGCATAATCTCCTCCAGCCCCATCCATGTTGATGTAAAATTTGGGTATTCATCCTTTCTGATGGCTGAGTAATATTCCATTGTATATATGAACCACATCTTCTTTATCCATTCATCTGTTGAAGGGCATCTTGGCTCTTTCCACAGTTTGGCTATTGCGGACATTGCTGCTATGAACATTGGGGTGCGTATGGCCCTTCTTTTCACTACATCTGTGTCTTTGGGGTAAATACCCAGGAGTGCAATTGCTGGGTCATAGGGTATCTCTATTTTTAATTTTTTGAGGCACCTCCATACTGTTTTCCAAAGTGGCTGTACCAACTTGCATTCCCACCAACAGTGTAAGAGGGTTCCCCTTTCTCCACAACCTCTCCAACATTTGTTGTTTCTTGTCTTGTCAATTTTTGCCATTCTGACTGGTGTAAGGTGGTATCTCAATGTGGCTTTCATTTGAATTTCCCTGATGGTTAATGATGATGAACACTTTTTCATGTGTCTGTTAGCCATGTGTATGTCTTCTTTGAGAAGTGTCTGTTCATATCTTCTGCCCATTTTTTGACATGATTATTTGTTTTTTGGGTGTTGAGTTTGAGAAGTTTTTTATGATCTTGGATACCAGCCCTTTATCTCTAGTGTCATTTGCAAATATCTTCTCCCATTCTGTGGGTTGCCTCTTTGTTTTGTTGATAGTTGATTGTTTCCTTTGCTGTGCAGAAGCTTTTTATCTTGATGAAGTCCCAAAAGTTCATTTTTGCTTTTGTTTCACTAGCTTTTGGAGATGTATCTTGAAAGAAGTTGCTGTGGCTGATGTCAAAGAGGTTACTGCCTATGTTCTCCTCTAGTATTTTGATGTCCTGAACTTTCTGACCTCCACAGGAGTTTACCTTGGCTTTTGAGGATCTTCCTATACAGCATGGCTGTGGACCCTCAGATTCTGTCTGCCGGCTTAACCAGAAATATGGCACACAAACTCAGCTCCTGAACTGGCCCTTCTCTTTCTTCTAGAGTCCAGCCACCTGACGAGCAGGTTCCCATTCACAGACCTGCATGACAGGTTTTGTGCTTTAACTTTATACTACTGAAGAGATACTAACATGAAGCCAGCATGTAAAAATCAAGCCTTTCTTCTGAAAGCTCTAAGGATGGCCACTGAATCACTTTTGTGAGGCCTCAGTGACACTCCCACAATCCATTTCCAGTATAGCTATAATGGGATTTGAATTATCACTGTAACAGTCCTCTTGAGAATAGAAAACTGGGAGAAGCCTTAGTCCAGAATTATAGGGACATTAATTAAATGATAAAATACATCCTTCTCCCTTGATTTGAAAAAGTTTTAAATGATTATATTAATATTTTTCATATTAGCTATCTCTGGAAATTTAGAGCTTACACATAATTATATGAATATTTGAATTAGAATCAGATGGTTTTATGTTACAACATAGATCTTTAAGATATGCTTCAATAAGTTTCTTTTCCTAAATGGATCAGACCTGGGGGAGCCTGGGTGGCTGAGTCGTTAAGCGTCTGCTTTCGGCTTGGGGTCTTGGTCCCAGGGTCCTGGGATTGAGCCCTGCATAGGGCTCCCTGCTCAGCAGGAAGCCTGCTTCTCCCTCTCCCACTCCCCCTGCTTGTGTTCCCTCTCTCTGGGTGTCTCTCTGTGTCGAATAAATAAATAAAGTATTTAAAAAATAAAATAAATGGATCAGACCTCAATTATGCAAACACTGTTTTGGGGGCAAAGGGAAAGGAAAAGGGAAAACAATATTCATGATGAGACTAATGGGCTGAGTCTACAGTTCTTTGCCAATTTTGGTAACTCAGATGAAACAATACTATGGAATATGGAATGTGTCCTAAAATATTGCTTCTGTAAAACTATATAATAGACTTTTGAGAACAAATCCAAGTATGCAAAATCCTAATCTTCTGGATCAATTTCAAATACCATCCCTGAATATACTAATTGAATTCTTGTTCCCTGCTTTGGAACCAGGCTATGGGTAGCTCCTGTCACTTACTGCTACACATGATAGTTACTGTCACCCCAATTAGATGTTCAGCCTCAGATAGAGACCTACGCATGCCGCTGTGCTCCAGCCTAATGGTGAGCCCCACGGGGGACGGGTATCGTGTAAAAGGAACAGGGTTTCAGATGTATGCCCTTGAATAATTTATTTAACCTTTATGAACTTTGTTTTCTTTGACATAAAATGAGATAATTACCCTTTTTTAGTGTGATTGTTTTGAGGAAAATTAAATGTGGTAACATATAAAGGACTTCATTTATTGTAAGGATTTAGTAATTGCTCATTCTTGTTCATTTCCAAAGGCAATTATGGTCAAATATCTCCTGATTACTTGATTGATTAATATTTTCATAATTATAAATTGGGACACTTTAATCATGTTTGTATTTTTTCTTGGCTAGGTTTATAAGTAGTGCACCTACTTAAGAGAGGGCTTTGGAAGGCTCTCCCTGAAGATTTTTATCTGTCATCCCGATTTAGTTATCTTTAAAGACTATTATACCAGTGCCAGATACTGTTTTGCACTCTGATGTCATATAGAAAGATGAGATACATGTCTTCATTTCTGTAGGCTGCTGACCTATGGAAAACATATGCCTACACTCTTTCCTCCATGACTAATAAAAAAGATATGATATGGTCTCTTCTAGAGGAAGAATGGGCTGAAAGATGTTTCAAGAAATACATGGACCTATGTATTCATTGGAAGAGGAGGAACTTAAAAATTGACCAAGATAAATTGTTTCACATAGAATTGCACAGATATCTCTGGGTTTTTGTCAAAATTTTATCCAAAATTTATCCCTCTCCCTTTCTTCCTTCAATTCTCATAGACTTAAGATAAAGGTATTTCTTGATTTGCTTGGCACTACAACTAACATTAAACAGTACACTAGCTTTTAAGAGAAGATAAAAAGTAGTAATACAAAATGACTTTTTTGACTCATTTTCAAATGATTGCTGTAAAGAGCCAAGCATTCCAGGGGCACCTGGGTGGCTCAGTCGGTTAAGCGTCTGCCTTCGGCTCAGGTCATGATCCCAGGGGCTTGGGATTGAGCCCCGCATGGCATCATCAGGCTTCCTGCTCAGCGGGAAGCCTGCTTCTCTCTCTCCCTCTGTCTGCTGCTCTGCCTACTTGTGCTCTCTATCTCTCTGTCAAAAAATAAATAAAATCTTAAAAAAAAAAGAGCCAAGCATTCCAAAATGTAAGTGAATCTATATTTAACTCAAATCTCTCCTGATCATCGCCCTACAGCAAATCACTCAGCAGCTCCACAGCCCCTCCCACAAAAAAAAAAAGAAAAAAAAAGAAAGAGAGGAAAGAATGAAGGAAGGAAGGAAGGAGGGAGGGAAGAAGAGAAGGGAGGGAGGAAGGGAAAAAAGGAGGGAGCGAGGGAAGGAAGGAAAGAATAAAAGAAACACTAATTTTCCAGACATAAATTTTCTTAGAAACTTCTCAATTTCAGGATCATTTGGAATATGAATAGTTTTATTTCTAAGCCATGCTTGTCTACTCTCAGCACTCATGAAGGAGAAGCCCAGGAAAGGGAGAAAAACGAAGCATAGAAGGTCACCACCTATGTCTGTAGACAAAATAGATGCTGAGAAAAGTGTTGATACTGCATGGACTGAATCTGAGGGCTTTTGGCCTCAGAGAAGGTTCAGCTTGAAGAGAGCCCTGCTCCACAGGATGGATGGAGAGGGATCCTTAAGAGAGCGTGGCCAAGCTGCGGGGAATCCAGGTTTCAGTCAGCAGTTAGGTGTTAGACAAGCAGATTGGAAGCAGCTGGAGTGTGGGCAATTTCTGGACAAGAGGTTCAGGACCCAGGGAGAGGGGTAAGAAATTCAAGATCAGAAAGAAATGCCTGCAGCCCCTGAATAAAGCTAGGGATTGAAAATAGGGTGTGACTGAAGGTGCAGAAGGGATTTTCAAGTTATTAAGAAGATATTCTGAACATTATGCCAGTAAATTTGAAAACCGAGTTAAAGGGAAATATCTTGGGAAAATGTTACATAATCAGTGGTCTCTCAAGAAGAAACATGTGTGTGTGTGTGTGTGTGTGTGTACTAGATAGTTTAACAAATTTCTACCGAATTATCAAAAACAAAACAAAACAAAACAAACAAACAAACAAAACAATCATTCTGGTCTTCCATAAATCTGTCCAGAGCATAAATGATGAAGTAACTCTACAGCTAATTCTCTGACACTAACAGAAACTACTGAAACTCAACAAAGACAGTGAAAGAAAGTTCTAGGCCACTCTCATCACCACTGAGGCAAGAATCCAGAGCAGATCCAGCAATGTATTAAAGATTATCAGCATGGCCTTGTCAGGCAAATCCTAAGGAGAGCCCAGTGCTTGATCAAGTAGAGCGAATCCTACAGAGTGTTCAGCAATAGTCAACATGACAAGACTGTTCATGTTAGGGGTGCCTGAGTGGCTCAATAGGTTAAGCATCTGCCTTCAGCTCAGGTCTTGATCCAGGGTCCTGAGATCAAGCCCTGTGTTGGGCTCCCTGCTCAGCAGGAGTCTTCTTCTCTCTCTCATTCTGCCCCTCCCCCTTGCTTGTACTCTCTCTCTCCCTAAAATAAATGAATAAACTCTTAAAAAACAAAAAAGACTGTTCATGTTAGAAAGTTTTTTAATATGATTTATGAAATTAAGGTATAAAAGGGGAGAAATAATATGATTGGTTCATATATAGGAAATATCAAAATTCATTACCCAGTAAAAATATTTCAACATCTATTCCTGACAAAAACTTGTAGCAAATTAAAATAGAAGGGTATGGATGCCAAACCTAGAGCAAACATGATCCTCAGTGATCAACTCAGGAAAGCATTTCTCCAGGATCATAAACAAGACCAACATGCCCATTGTGAACAATTCTTACTCTACGCAGAGCCTAGTCAGTATAGTGTGGCAAGAAAGAGGAAAATAATTTTTGGTCATTAGAAAAGAGGGAGCACAGTCCTCATTATCTGCCTGTGAGATGAATGTATACTTAGAAAACCATAAACAGTCTATGTAGAAATTGTTAGAACAAAACTGTCAACAATCTGCATAGAAATTATTAGCATTAATAAGAGCATTCAAGTTGCTAGACACAAAATCAATGTACAAAAATCAATTGTGTTTATACACACCAGCTGCAAACAATTGAAAATATGATTTTAAAAACAAAGTTATGATAGTCTCAAGCAGCTTGCAATAAATCTAATAAAACAGTGAGAAAATTATAAAACATGTTTGAAAGACATTTTAAAAGACCCAGGTAAATAGAGAGAAATTAGGAAGACTCGGTATTATAAAACTGGCAATTATACTACTCTCTAAAGAGTTCTATAAATTTATTGAAACATCTATCTTAAAAGCCATATCTGAATTTCTTTCCCTCCTGTCTCCCTTCCTTCCTTCCTTCCTTTTATGACTCTGGCAAGCTGATACTAACATTTATTTAGAAGAGCCCAATAGCTGAGATATTCCCAAATAAGAAAAATAAAATAAGGAGTGAAAATGCTTTGGTATATATAAATAATTACTTAAAAATCTGTAGTAATTAAGGCAGTATGAGTATTGGCATGAGATAGAAAAATACCAATCCAAAAACAGATAAATAAATCAAGAGTCAATCAATCAAACTGACATAGCCCCTGAAATATGTGGAGACTTGATTTATTATAGAATTGGTCATATGAGTCAGTAGAGAAGGAACAGACTTTACAATTCATGGTGCTGAAAAAATATTCATGTGGAAATATATGAAATTGGACAAACCTCTTCTTACTCCATATATAAAAAATACATTCCAGGTAGATTAAAGATTTAAATGTAAAAGATAATACTAAAAAATATATTTTATAAAATAGTATGAGACATTTTTATGACTTTGAGGTAGAAAACTATTTCTTAACACAACACAAGAAATTCAAATTATCAAAGAAATGAAGGATTAAATCCCTTATATAAAAATTAATAACTTCTGTTCATTTAAAAAAATCCATAAAAGCAGAGTAAAAATACAAGCCCCAGATTGGGAGGTAATTTTGACAACCATCTAACTGACAAAATAATAGAATTCAGAATATATAAATAATGCCTACAAATAAATTTTAAAAAAAGCATATGGGCCAATGAAAATATATGGAGAGCATCTTTAAAAAAAAGACTCAAATGGCTCATAGACTTAACAACAACAACAACAAAATCTCATTAGTATTTAGGGAAATGGAAATGAAATACCATTTAACACTCTCCATTTTGAGACAAAACAAAATTTTTGACAATAAATTTTGATGAGGATAAATATCAGTTGGAAGGCCTACAAACTGCTTGTGAGTTGGTACAAACATTTTGGACAATGACTTGATATTGTCAATAAAGTTAAAGACATGCACAATTTATGAGCACAAAATCCCCTTGCTCAGTGCGTACTCTCCCCAAGTGTACGAGGACATGTGCAAAGTTATTCACCATGGCATAGCAGAAAACCCAGAGCAACACAAATATCAACTAACAGCAGAAGGGATAGACTGTTGTATATTGTTGCAAAGGAAAATCATTCCACATGGAAAGCAAACTAAAGCTACCTGCAAAAAACATCTATGGAATTCAAAAAAAAAAAAAATACTGAGTGAAGTCAAGCTGTGGAAGAAGATAACGGTGATTTAATCTATTCATATGAAGTTTCAAATCACAAAAACTAAAAATAGAACAGTAGGTGGTAAAATCTTAACGGAAAACAAGGGAACAATAAACACAAAACTTCTCAGGACATGGAATACTTACACAAGTGGAAGAAAGAGAAAGACTGGAGAGAGGAGGCCCACAGGCTGATTCTCACATGATGACTATGTCATTTTCCCTGAATTGAGATGGTGAGCATATAGATATGTATGCACTGTTTATTATTCCTATCTCTCACATAATTTAAAGTTGTTTTTTTTAAATAAACTCTCAATCTAATAAAAAAACTAATTTTAGAGGTGAAATAAACATTTAACGTGAGAACAGAGTATATACATTATTTAGAACTGATTTAAGAACATGAGACTGCATTAATGCCATTTATCCAAACCACCTATCATTTCACCTGGAGGCTTGGTGGTGGGTGTGTGCTCACTACCTGTGTCAGTGCCAAAAGACCCTGGGAATCGGGCTGGGGCTGAACCTTTAGGAAAAGTCAACATTGTCTCCAAGTCTTGCAACTTTAGTCCTTGGAAAGGACTAAAGCAGATGACAGTCTGCAGCTTGTCATTCCGTTTTTGAGACAGAGGAGTCATGGATGACCCTGGGTGACCTTCGCCCATCATGGTGTGCTCCTTTGCATTTTACTAATTTTCTAATTAATTAGTTACTTTATTAACATGGCCTTTTCTTTGAGTTAATCTCTTTAAAAATATTTTGTGAATGGGGCACCTGGGTGACTCAGCATCTGCCTTCAGCTCAGTGGGGAGCCTACTTCTCCCGCTTACTCTCCCTCTGTGCTCTCCCTCTTTCTCTTTCAAATAAATAAATAAAATCTTTAAAAAAATAAAAATATTTTGTGCATATTTTACAAAGGGAACTGGGATGCTTTTTAGATGCTTTGGAGTTCAAGACAACATGTTGGTAGTTCTTCTATAAAATACACCATACTTTTGTGGCAACGATCATCTCCGTGTTAATGAGTATACAATCATTGCATGGAAACCTGGAGAAAGACAGAAATGAGGAATTCCTACTCATACAAATAATTAATACATTTTCCATGATAAGAGTACTACTATGTTATTCCTGTGTGCCCATCTTATTATTATTTTTTTTTTAATTTGAGCTTCTCACCCTTAAACAATCCTCCAAGGTATCTTTATCTTAACATGAGGAAACAGAGACTGACCAAGATTACGTAATTTAACTAGAAAGTGGAAGATCCAGGATATGAATCCTAAATTGACTCCCATCCCTTGCTTTTAACCATTGTTTCACACTTCTCCCTTACTACATCTCCCATACGGACACAGATTGGTTTCTTGTAAGACAGAGCTCCATTTCTTCTTTATCAGAGGTAATATCTTGAACAACTTAAGCCATTGTACATGCAGCTTGACAATTTTCTTTTCCCCTTGGGCATTTTTCAAATTATTATTTCCTGATCAAGGAAAAAAAAAAGCTGCTATTTTTACCTAGTGCCATTTATTTTTCAAAAGAAGGACACTAAAAATGACTTTGCACAAAGTACCGCAATTCCCTGCTGCAGTTAGGTACAACATCAAACCAGTGGCCCACGTGTCCTGTTAACCCACAGCAGGTACCCAGCTGTGCTTACATAGTACTTCAGTTCTGGAAGTTGTGAGCAAATTAAAGCTCCTTATTCAAAACTGTAGCTTGTTTGCCCTTGTTTAGAAAAAAAGAAACTGAATGTTAAGTACAAAATCTTGAGTTAATGACATTCCTTATTTCTAGGTTCATTTTCATCACTGCCCCACCTCTCAGTCTTTGCTATATCATCCTTATTCTCTCTCCATTCCCCAGAAGCACTCACTCATATATGATTAATGTGGATCTTTTATTATATTGAGTCTTGCTAATTCTTTTTTTTTTTTTTTTTTACCATGTGTATATATTTAACACAATCTTTATAAACAGAGTTAGTCATATAGGAATGGACTAACTATAGTCCAGGCCAAATACAATCCACCGCCTGTTTTTGTAAATGCTATTTCATAGATCACATCCATATCCACTTCTTTGGGTCATGTTGATGAGACTGTTTTCATGCTACAGTGTCAGTGTTGAGCCATGGCAAGAGAGACAGTCTGGCTCACAAAGCCAAATATATTTACTTCCAGACCCTTTATGGAACAAGTGTGCTTACCTTTGCTCTAGGATGTTCATTGACCATATTCTACCCATCCACTTTTGCAGCGAGGGGTGCCGAGCCTCCCACCTGCTCCCTAACGTCCTAAAAATCACTAAAACAAATACTGTCAGGAGCATGCCTCCATGGGCCTGAGTGAGACTTTCTCTAGGACACATGCTCGGGACAGGAATGTGGGATCACAGTGGAGTGAGCATCCCCAACAGCTGTCTCCCGAGCAAAGTTACACCAGCCCACACTGCCATGGCCACCTTGTCCATCCAACCCTTGACCTTACTAAGGTGTCTGCTTCTTTCCAGGTTTATTGACATTAAGTAACGTCTTGTTGTTGGTTAAGTTTACATTACTGAGCTTTAAAAAGATTGAGCTCCTCTTCAGATGCTTTTTATGCTTTTTGAGTTATTTCTTCTAAAAGTGGCCATGATCTATATTTGGCCTATTTCTGTTGGAATGGTTGTCCTTTCAGACATTATTTTTGGCATGCAGGAACCCTTACGTATTTTAACAACAATCCTTTACTGAATTGAGACACCAGATAACTTCTGCCTCCTGTCATTCATTTATTAATTTTTCTTTTTGTGTCTAATGTTGAAAAGAAATCCTTTCCTGGAGGAGTAATGAATTAATGGAACTATCATTATAATGTGATAATCTTATATGTCATATATATGTCATTACATTGTGTATACTGTTATATATAATGTTATATATGTTGCACAGCACATATTTGTATGTTATATATTATTATCATATCATTGTTATAAATTTATAAAAAATATTCTAAGTTTTTTCATGGGTACACTTTTACTTGCAAGTAATATAGATTTTTATCTTCTGGTTTAATAATTGATGTGAACTATTTTCAAATACTTGAAATTACTTACTATAGGAAGCATATGGAGGCCCAGTGAATGCATCTTTGTCTAATGACCACATGTTCAAGATCCAGACCCTACTGGGTTATATAAAGACATGATACATCCATATATGAGGGACCTGGTTTATATCTGTAATATGTGCAGTTCGAGTTTCATTAATATATATGATAGCTGTTTGCTCCTGCTTCTGCTCCTCCATAGCTGACTGAATCATCTAGGGACAGTGTGAAGAGTGTGGTGATACATTAAGTGTTGGAAAGCCTCAGTAGCCCTCAGGAGAACAAAATGGGGGAGAGGTTGGGCAGCAATTTGAAATGAAGAGATGCTCCAACAGCTGTGTCCTGGAACCCATGAATGGATCTGGATGCACCCACAGGCCCGGGAGGAGTGAGAGGTGGGTCCATGTGCGGCAAACAGGCACAGAGCAATAGGCAGAGAGATGCCTGGCTAAGCTTGATTAAGCCACTTATGACCCAGAAGTGGAGGAAAGCGGTGAGGCCAGAGCACACAGGGTCCTGCCACATCTTATTTCCCTTTATTGCTGAAGCTTGCTCATGGCTGAGTTTTGTACCTCCTGTCTCTACCTCTACCGTCCTACCTTGCCTTTCTCCCCAAGGTACATATAAACCATCTCCTGAAGAGTCAAATCCCAGGTCTGAAATTCAGAAGATGTAAGCAACATGGATTGGCTTAAAAATAAGTGTTTCAAATTGCATGAACAGGTTGTGAAATATGGAAAATATATCATGAGAGTAAAATGTGGATCCACCATGTCCAGTGAGGTACTGCTTTCTAAGTGAAAATTTTCGTGAACTTGGTGTCTTTTTAAATATTAAGCAAAGTGTTTTGCTTTTCAGAACTTAAGGTTGCCAAACCAGAGCTTCAAGACTTTTCTTTTTCTATGTAGCATAAAATTCCATTCACATTTATCTGTAAAACAGCCTGTTACTCAGACTTTTCCTTCATTCAACACATATCTATTGAGCACTCATCATGTGCCCACACAACCTTAGATACTTGATCAGTGGACTTAATACTTATAATTAGCAAATAAAGGAGACAAAGATCCTTACTCTGAGAAATCTTAACTCTTGGCCCATGAAGACAGAAAATAAACAATTGACACAATAAATAAGAAAACTATGTGTTACAGGTTGAATTGTGTCCCGTCCTCCCCTCCCACATACACACACAAAAAAAAAATCTGGTGAAGATCTAATCCACAGAATGCAAACTTACTCAAAATTGGGTCTTTGAGGATTTAATTTATTTTTTTATTTTTTTTAAGATTTTATTTTTTTGACAGATAGAGAGACAGCGAAGAGGGAACAGAAGCAGGCGGAGTGGGAGAAGGAAAAGCAGGCTTCCCGCTAAGAAGTGACCCCCCCCCCACACAATGTGGGACTCGATCCCAGGACCCTGGGATCATGACCTGAGCCAAAGGCAGTTGCTCAATGACTGAGCCACCCAGAGACCCATGAAGGTTTAATTTAATCAAGTGAAGATGAGGTTAGTTAGGGAGGATGGGCCTTAATCCAACATGACTGGTGTCCTTCTAAAAAGAGGGACATTTAGACACACAGACACACAGGAAAAATATGTATGACGACATAGAGACCCAAAGACTCAGAGAGAAGATGGCCACATGAAGACAAAGGCAGAAATTGGAATTACGCTTCCACACACCAGGGAAGGCCTGAGGCTTCCAGAAACTAGCAGAGAGAAGGATAGATCGTCTCCTTAGAGACTTCAGAGGAAGCATGGCACTGCTGACACGTGGATTTAGAACCTTTAGCCTCCAGAACTGTGAGCCAATAAATTCGTGTTGTTTTAGGCTGCCCGATTCTTGGTAATTTGTTATGGCAGTCCTAGTGTGGTCAGGGTAGGGGTTCTTGTGACCATACCGTCTACCGAGAGTTGAGGGTGGTAGCCCAGAGGATATCTAAGGGAAAGATAAGTAGGTATGGGAATTGATGGACCAAAGTCCAGCAAATTGTAGGTGGTGTGGCTAACACTGAGGGAGAAAGGAGGAGAACAAGGGGTCTGTGCAGTCATGGGCCAGATCCTGAGGGCCTTTTTGGCCACTTTGAGTGGGAGGTTTTATGGAGTGACATGTTCTATATTATACTGTGATTCAGTTGTACAATTACTATATTGGGCATAAGCTTTCAGAGGGCCAGTGTAGCTGCAAGGGGACCATGTGAGGCACTAGAGTACTAACCCAGGCCAGGCACCGTGATGGCTCCAACCTGAACGGCACCCAAGAGGCTGGTTGAGAAGAGGCAAGCTTACATTTCGAAGATAAAGCCAATGTGATTTCCTAACAGATTGTATGTGGTGCATAGGAGAAAGAGGGTGGTTGCGGTATGGGGGGCTCTGAGGTCTTCTGTTTGACAGCTGGTAGGATGGAGTTGCCAAAACTGAGATGATGCAGACACTTACAGGTAGAGCATTGTGGAGTTCTGTTTTGACATTTTAGACATCTGAAATGCCATTAGACATCACGATTTAGTCTGGGTGCTGGCAAGAAGCAGATGGCAGTTGGAAATCCATGGAGGAGAATATAACAAAAGGACTGTCCTTGAAGTGTGGGGAGGGTGACAGAGTACCATGAGTCATCCATAGTGGCAGAGGTCATCTTGGAAGATGTGCATGGGTAGAGCAGAAATAGGCCTGCAAAGGGCAGTGGGTAGTGAAAATGAAGGCAGTGGGGAGGACCTCCCCTAAAGATAGGCAGCCAGCTGGGGTAGCAGGGAATAGGAATGGACTGTGCAGTAAATAAACATTCTGACCACATTCTCCCTCAGCCCTTGTGTCTCCTCCTCATGCCTCTGGGGACAGATCCCAGCAGAAGCCAGAGAGAAAGAACAACTAAGGAAGTTAGTTAGGCCCCCAGGGCCAGAGCCAGGGAAGGGTGGAGAGTGGATATGCAGAGCCAGCAGAAAGCATTCCATTCCACACTTAAGCTATTTTTCACAGCAGTGAAAGAACTTCACAGATTCCCCATCACAGGTCACCTCCAAGTACACAAGGTCCTAAACTGAAGTGACTGCAGCTCCTTAAAGCACCCCAAGGAAGGGGGTTTTGTAATCTCCCTGTGACAAATTAGCAGTTTATTTTTTGTGTCTTTTCATGTAACTCACATTAAAATTCATCAATGGCTTCTCACAGCTTTTTCAAAACAGGTCAAATCCTTAGGATATCAACTATGGCATCAATTATGGCCCTGCCTGAGCTCTTCCACACCTGATCCCTCCATTTTCTTCCTTTTTTTTCACCAGGCACATCAAGTAACTCAGTTATCTGAGTGGACCAGTTCTTTCCTGTCTCCCTGGCCTTGGAATGCTGTTCTTCTTCCCGAAAATCCTAGTCACCCTCTCTGCCTGAATATCTCCTCAATATCCCAAGTAGATACTATTCGCTCAGTCTGTCATTGCCATCACATTCCCAGGAGAGGAGGTAGAAGCAGGGAGAGGGTACCCTTGGAGGTTAACTGGAGAACAGTGGAGGGGGTGGAGCCTGGGCAAACAAGCCTCCGCTTGCTTGTTGAAGCGGGCGTCGTTCCATCCACCGCCCTACCCAAAAGGGTTTAAACCCTCTGGTGACAGGCCAGTCGGTTTTAGGGATTCTTCTATGATTGCCTGTGTCATCTAACCTATTACACTGCCATATTTAGAAATGTATTTGTCCATATCTTTCCTCCTTTTGATGAAATCCTCATTTTCTTCTCCTTGTTCTCCAGTACAGATTTCATGTATCATGGGCACCCATGCCTCTCTGTTGAGTGAATGTATAAATGTTGAGTCTGCATCCTTTTGCTCTGCCTCTGGTTCTCCTTATAGCTCCCTTCAAAGGGCATAATCCCATTATCTTGTATGTTCTACCCAGTGAAGGCCCCAAAGGCAGATAAATCTCTCTTCCAAGTAGTATCATCTGAAGAGACTTCAGATAACATCTCCTCAAATATTAGGACATCCAAGAAAACAATGCAATGCTTGCAAAAGATTTATTTTCAGGGTGCCTGGGTGGCTCAGTAGGTTAAGCATCTGCCTTGGATCAGGTCATGATCCCAGGGTGATGGAATTAAGCCCCACTTGAGCTCCCTGCTCAGCAGGGAGCCTGCTTCTCTCTCTCCTCCCTGCTCCTGTTCTCTTTAGCTCTCCTTCCTGCACTCTCTCTCATAAATCAATCAATCAGTCAATCAATCAATCTTTTAAAAAAAGATTTTTTTTCTTTTTATTTTTTATTCCACACATAAATATGAGGGGTTAACTCTAAATGGGAGATTTCACTGTCTGAACATAAAATATCACATCTCTTCTACTTATTTAAAAATAATTAATTTCGATTGTAAACCAGAGTCACTCTTGTTCCAATATAGCAAAGCATGAAAAGTACATGCATTCATACCTAGAAATAAAGTCTCTTGTGCTTAAAGTCTCTTAAACCTCAACAATAGTTGAAAAGTGGGATGTGTCTTGGATAATTTTATTTATAGAGAGTTAAAATTATTCTTTGGAGACACTCAGATGTTAGAGGATTAAGAAATAGAACAAGTTCTGGGTCTAGTTTGACTCTATAAAAATATATTGATTTAACAATACATATAACCTTCCATTATACATCTGGATACATCAAAAATTTTCAATCTGAATAAAAAAGATGTGAGCTAAAGCTATTGATTTACATGTACTAATGAATACTTTCATTCTTGTTTATTTTGCTTCAGGAAAAAAAGTCAGAGCTGTTAGTTGTAAGATGAAATAAAAGAAAAAAATAGGGGTTTTTTTTTTTTTCCTTTAGAAATCTGGTTAATAAATAGCCTTTAAATCAGCATATAATCTATGTTCATTACCACTTCTAACTTGAAAAAGTAACCTAGGCAAAAGAACCATTTTCAGAGCAGTGGTTAATGTTTAGAATACTGACTCAAATTATCCAGATTTTAAAACCAGAAACTCTAGTTTCTCAATAGGGACTAACCTCTGGGTTCTCATAACATCAAGCACTCCACAGTGAAAGGAGAGCATCTGTTCTTCAGTCTGAATACAATTATCATTCATACTAATAAATACACTTGCCCTTTACTAACTTGTTAAGCCAGATTTCCCCTGAGACTTCCACTTCAGTCAACCTCAACATTTGCCAAAAAATATGGCTTTTCTAAACACTATACTGATATAACTTTCTTTTGGAGGATTATGCCTCTTTTTAAGAAAGGGGAATCAAGAACAAATTATTAGTAATGTATTAAAAAAAAACAAAATTTAAAGACCAAAAATTGTGTAATGGTACTGAGACCAGAAAGAGGAAACCTGAATTTTATTGCTCGCTTTGTGTATAAGAAGCCATGTGATATAAGCCACATTACCCTCCTTTTTACTATATTTCTCTTGGAAAACAGAACATTTGGGTTATGAATCTGTAGTCTTGTGTTTTCAAACTGGAAAAGCAACTAAACTTAAAAGGTCAATTTAATGGGAGCTCTATTATTCTAAATGGAAGAATAATCACATAACAATTGCACTTACTGATCTTCATAAGGTTGTAAATCATTCAGAGTAGATTAAAGCTGAGACCTTGTAGTTTCTGACTTGGGTTGACATGAGGAGAGTGAAAGTGGGTGATGGAAGTTAGAGATTTTGGGATTGCTGACATGGGATACAAACATTTGGATTGTTCTTAATACACTGGTTAATGCTAATGTCACAGTTTTGTAATTGATCATAAACTGGAGTATTTTCAAGAATTTCAAGAACTGGGGTCCCCTGAGGGGCTCAGTTGGTTAAGTGTCTGGCTCTTCATCTCAGCTCAGGTCTTGTCTCAAGGTCATGAGTTCAAGTCCTGTATTGGGGTCCATGCTGGACATGAAGCCTACTTAATTTTTTTTTTTCAAGAACTGGAAGCATTTTTATAAATTTGTTAGAAAGAGAAAAAAGAACACAAGTAAAACTTCTTCAATGAAAGAAGCATATGTGGGAACATGGAGGTTCAAAAACCCAAAGGGGCAAGCACAAACTGAAATGCACAACAAAGGCAGTTCATAAAATCCTTGTCCTTTGAGGTTTTCCCCACACACCAAAAAAGTTTATATATATATATCTCTCCAGGTCTGTGTCATGCATATCTGTTGGCCTAAGGAAATGGGTAGAATAAAGTGATCACCCAGTCTTTTTCAAGCCTTTAGTCAGAAAACCCAGATTTATTTCAGGGTTTGCTCTCAGAAGACACCAACATTTCTCCAAAGACACCAACAAAAATAAAACATAATCCACAAAAAGTACAAGTATGTATTCAACTTTTTGAGTTCCAATAAACTGTGTCACAAAAAGTCAAGCTTGTACCATTTTCATCCAATAGTTGAAGAGGCATCTACCTTTGCAGGATGAAAAATAAACATCTTGTTGAGTGGTATCATCCCAGAGCAGGAGAAGAGTTATAAAACCGATGCCAAGGGGGAGGGGGTAACTGGGTGGTTCAGTTGTTGAGTATCAGACTTTGGATTTTGGCTCAGGTAATGATTTCAGGATCCTGAGATCAAGCCACATGTCCTGGGGCTCTGCTCACTGAGGAGTCTGCTTGAGGACTCTTTCTCTCCCTCTGCCTCTCCCCACCCCCACTCATGTGCTCGCTCTCTTTCTCAATAAATAAATAAATCTTTTAAAAATTGATGCTATGGAAAATAACACATATTTTCCATAGGGAAAATATAGGGAGCAGTGAACAGTTTTTATAAATGAGGAAAGATGGAGAAAAAACTTAGAACAAAGCCCTCAAAGACATGGAATTTACATACACACACACACACACACACACACACACAGAGACATGTAATATTTATGTATATATTATTAACAGTGGTATTAATTATTAGATATCTTATGATCTTAGTAATGAAATGGGCATCTGTTGCTACATCTTCATTTCTTTTTTAATGAAAAAGAGGCAGCTTCAAAGAAGTGGATATTCTGTGAGGAATTGCATTGCTGTCAAAGAATGCAAGTATCTTAATGGAGATTTTTTTTCTCTTGCTACACACAGTTTTGATTAATTGATACACTAAGAAGTGGTTATTTGCAAGGAAGGGATATATCTGACTTTAATATTAGGGGTACTTGATCTTGTAAGTGTCCCACGGGGCCAGTGTGGTGTCAGTTGAGTTCTGCTCACACATGGGGAAAGTGTGTTATTTGAAACTACACTAATCCCTCCTCCTTCTTAATGCTTATTTTCTTGTTGGTTACTATCACTGTTGTGTTTGACTCATAAAACAGGTACTGTTAGACTTCTCCAAATACCCTTGAAATTTTCTCATAAAGATCATTGCTACCAATCATTAGCTTAATAGTGGCTCATATCATATCCCTATTCAGATCACCAAAGCAATAAATTCTTTAAATAGCATACACATTATGGAACAAAGAGAAAGAAAGCTCACCCTTAAGGGCACTTAGGAAAAGTGGTCTAGCAAAACATATGAGGGTTGTAATTTTTTTAAAAGATTTTATTTATTCATTTGATAGAGTTAAAGAGCACAAGTGGGAGGAGCGGCAGACAGAGGGAGAAGGAGAAGCAGGCTCCCCACAGAGCAAGAAGCCTGACTAGGGGCTTGATCCCAGGACCCTGGGATCATGAACTGAGTTGAAGACAGATGCTTAACCAACTGAGCCACCCAGGCACCCCATGAAGGTTGTAATTTTTAATTCAAGCATGAAGCCTTTGTATTTTTTTTTTTTCTCTTTGGAGAGAAGCTTCAATTCTAAGTTCCCACAAATAGGCAAGTTGGTATTCTTTTCTAATTTTCTAGATGCAAAAACCTCGATGAGGTTAAAAGACATGTTCAAAGGGAGCATGAAAGGCAGATGGAAAGCCAGGTCTGGAAGTGGTGCCTGCTCATTATCACTTATATATTTAGAATAACAATCCAGTGACCTCACAAGGTGCTTTGGAATTGATTAGCAATCTAATGACAAGTGTCCTGCCAATTCTTAAGATATAGACCTCTGTCCAGCCCATTAAATACAAACAAACAAGACAAAACAAAACAAGATAGATAAAAGGAAATTTTCTCCTTGGTTATTCTGAGTTAATTATGTTGATAAAAATGTGTTAATGACAATTATCCAGGGCTCTCCTCATCACTAGTTACATTCATATTTCTCCACATATATTATCTCCCATAAAACTCTAAATAATTTTAAGATAAATATAATAACCATGATACTAGGGCTGCAGTAATTGAGGCTGAGGGTGTATCAATGACTTGTCCAGGGTCCAGGGACGAGGAAATTGCAGAGCAGATGTGTGAGAACTATTCTAGACAACACAGCTTTCACTCCTCTCAAGATTAACAATGGCTGCTGGAGACACCCTGATGAACTAAGCTTGGGAGAAGACTTTATGAAGGTTTTTGATGTAAAGTATCCAGAATATTACATATTTTACAGATTTATCTTGTTTATTTTCTTCCACTAGAATATAAGTTCCACAAGGTCAGAGGTTTCTGCATTCTTTACTGCTGTATCTCCAGCATTTTTATTTTAAAGATTTTATTTATTTACTTGTCAGAGAGAGAGCACAAGCAGGGGGAGTGGTAGGCAGAGGGAGAGGGAGAAGCAGACTCCCCATTGAGCAGGGAGCCCTATGTGGAACTCGATCCCAGGACCCTGGGATCATGACCTGAACTGAAGGCAGATGCTTAACCGACTGAGCCACCCAGGCGTCCTGTATCTCCAGCATCTGAAAGAGTACCTGACACAAGTGCTCAACAAATAATTTTTGTATGAATAACAGGAATTAAAATTTTAAATGACACTTCATAATCATCCAGAGGATGTGCATGATTAGAATATGCATTTCCTAAACATTTTTGTTCATTTCAGTTTGATGCTTGATGGAAAAAAAAACATATAAAGAACTCATGAAAGGCTTAATCTCCAAAATACTGAAATCCTATTATACATGGTCTTGAGTTCAATCATCTAGACCAGACTTTAAGACATCCAGATGTAAAATCCCTCAGGCCACAACTAATCTTATTCTTCATGACAGCAGAAGGTCCAAGGCATAACAGATGCCACTCTTTAATTCTGGTTGGTGCTGAAATAATTCTCTCTACATCTCTCCTTCTCTTTTTTTCTTACTTCCTTTTTGTGTGTATGTGTGAGAATAGATCTTTCAAATAATTGTTTAATTTTGAGGATTGTTAGAGGGTTTGATTTCCAAACTTCCCCCAGCATCATTGGAAGCACCAATTTAGCTGATTCAGTGTTTTCTCTACCTTTAGGATCTCTTGTTTCTGCATGGGTCAATGATAGATATCCTTTTTGCTTGAGTGAAGAGTCTAAAAGCAAGGTACCCAGATAGAGAGACTGCCAGGAAAGCATCTATCCATAGGTCTCCCTGTTCCAAAAGCCACCCCTCACCTTTCCTTTGTCTAAAGTCACCTCAAAATATCAGATCCCTCCCAAAACATTAGTGAAATCAGAACATTTTTCCTGATACCAGTAGATTCTTTCATTTTTGTGCCTCTTCTGACTCCCTGATGGGACATTCAGTGTCCTTCTCCACCTCTCTAATAAACCATAATCTCAGAAGACGGTCCTCCATTGATTATTTATACTTTCAGGTGCTGAGTCAATGTTTTCTTTCTCTGCATTATTTACATTCAAATTATCTCATTTTATGAAATAAAATATTATCCCTTGTTAAAAGAGAACAGGTCAGGAGAGACTACCTTTAAGCAAGGCCAACTCAAATTGGCAATTAACTCAATGATTGTTTATTGTGGATTTACCACAAGTCAAACACCCCAATTAAAGCTATGGACATAAAAGTACATGAACTTCAGACTTCACACCAAAGAAAATCCCTGTTGGCCAATGCACCACATTGTATTTGATAACCACTGTTGCTGACAGCCCACCACATATACCCGCCCTCCCATCCCTCATATCCCAAGTTTATTTTCCTACTTCAAAATGCACAATTCCACTAGATCTCCTATTGCTTCTCTCACTCCCATGGGCAAACATGTACTTTGATAAATTCTCAGGGATGTTGATCTGGGCCTCTCTTGCATATTGTTTCAGGAAGGCCGTAATCAAAATTTCTGGGTCTATGCTTTGAAATCAGACAGATCTTCATTCAAATTCTGGCTCTTCTACTTTTAGTTGAGAGTCCTTGAGCATGCTACTACAAGACTCTGAAGCTCAGCTCAGATAGTTCTACATTAGGACAATATTTATTGCAATATGGTGTCATGAGATATAAGCAGAGCATGATCACATTCGTGAAACACAGAGAAATCTTTTCCCTCTGCATTTTCTTATCTTCTTTCAGATTATTCCTTCCTCTCTTCCATTGTACTGGAAGAACGTTGGAGCAGGGAGGATAAGGGTGGAGTAGAGAAAAGCTATTATTATACTGAGTGCCCCACGCAGTCTGGTAAACCTGGTGCTTTCATTTCCTTCACTTCTACCTCTGCCCTCCTAAGCATCAGGCCTCAAACTCATGGTTCTCGTTTCCTTCTCTTTAGAGACAATATTTGCCTTTGACAAAAACAGACATTCTCAGCAGAGGGAGGAGATATGACCCAGGAGCACACAGCACACTGAGTTTGTACTACATTTTCATTAATTTTGCCAGTTAAATGCCAGAAAGACTGCACTATCTCTTGAGAGGAAAGCAAAAAAAAAAAAGTGAAATGATCGAAATTTGAGTTCACAGGAGGGCCCTAGTGGTTCTAAAAGAACATGGAGCTTGTTTAATTCGGCACTTTCATATGTGAAATATGGCACATGTGTAAGAGACTCCAGAGAAATTGAAAAGATCATCCCACTAATAAAGTTTAACAGGACCAGCATGAAGATATCTCTGACTCAGGTTGGAACACTTAACCAGTGCTTCTAATGATGAGTTTAACATAAAATATGAAGTTCTATGTTTGACTGACTAAGGGTTTTCCTGTAAAAGGGAAAGACACATTGATAATATACACATGCACATGCACAGTGCAAGCATCACCTACAAGCATACTTACGATCATATTTTTATGTATAAATGTGTGTGCATGTATATAAAAAATAAAATTATATATTTGGGCTTATACACTTGCATATGCATTTGTATACATTTATATTCATATATAAACAACGTTATGAGTATGCATATTATTTGTATATATTTATATATGTGTATATTTAAATACATAGATAAGCATATGTATACTAATTTGTCTCTAATTATAATACACAACTATGGAAAAGATGCATGTATATGTACCCAATGTGTACAAGACACATGCACAAAAAAATATAAGACTATATACTCTATACCCATCGATCTCAAAGTGTGGTCCTGGATTAGTATAATCAGCATCACCTGGGAACTTGTTACACCTGCAAATTCTCAGACCTCACCCAGACTAACTGAATCAGAAATCCTGAGATCCAGAAAGTTTGTTTTAACAAGTCTTCTAGGGAATTCTGAATTACACTTTAGGATGAGAATGGCTGTTCTATATAATATATAGTAAATGTACTTTGCACATATTTTATTTAGAGGTGTATACACATATGCTCTTATATTAACAAATAAATAAAATGAATACTTGAATATGTTCATAAATGTAAAGCAATGACCCTTTAGTTAAGGACAGATAACTAGTTGGTGCATAGACCCCTTTGGCATGCAGAGGGACCCTGCTCACACTGTTTCCTAGCTCAGAACTTTTTTTTTTTTTAAGATTTTATTTATTTATTTGAGAGAGTGAGAGAGGATGAGACAGCACGAGCAGGGTGAAGGGCAGAAGGAGAAGGAGACCACCCGCTCAGCAGGGAGCTGGACTTGGGACTCGATCCCGGGATTCCAGGATCATGACCTGAGCCGAAGGCAGACACTTAACCAACTGAGCCACCCAGGTGCCCTGCCAGCTCAGAACTTCTAGAACCTGAGTAGTGACCAAGAAGGACTGAAGTCACACCTCTAGTGCTGGTGGAAAGGAGCCAAGAACTGGAGGAAGCCACCTTAGGAGGCTAAGCATATGCCAGGTATAGACCTCTCACTTTGTCACTCTGCTAAACAGAACCCTGGTGCAGTTTACATAGATACTGTCCCTTTAGTGCAGTTGAAACCCAGTCCTGCATTAATTCTGGGGGGCAAATGAAGTATCTTCTGAATAGTACTTGGGCCTACAGTTTCTGTGTTTGCTCTGCTCACATACATATATCTGCTTGGTTCTACAAATGTTGGAACAAAAAAGGGGTATGAGGATAACCCAGAAAAGAAAAAGGCTGCAAATCAAGAAAGTTTTATTTCTGGGGCACCTGGGTGGCTCAGTTGGTTGGGCGACTGCCTTCAGCTCAGGTCATGATCCTGGAGTCCTGGGATCGAGTCCCGCATCGGGCTCCCTGCTCAGCGGGGAGTCTGCTTCTCCCTCTGACTCTCCCCCTCTCATGCTCTCTCGCTCTCAAATAAATAAATATTTAAAAAAAAAAAAGAAAGTTTTATTTCTGGCTATGCCAATGCTAATCTAATAATGAAACATTTACTAAGAGCCTTTTAAATGCCTAACATGCACTAAGCTACCGTAGAAGTTTCCAGATAAATTTGAGAATTTGCCCTTGCCTTTTGGCAGCTTATAGTCTAGTGGCTGGCAATATGAATGCATAAGATGAAATCAAATAAGATCAGAGAGAGCAGCCTTATGTTGGACTTAATACTGTTGACATTGGGGTGCCTGGCTGGCTCAGTCAGTAGAGCATGTGACTCTTGATCTCAGGGTTGTAAGTTCCAACCCCATGCTGAGTGTAGAGATTAATTAAAAACAATAAAATATTTTTTAAAAATGTTAACATTGTAAGTGGCAGGGAGAGTAAACGGCAAACAATGAAAATTTTCATGGGAAATGTGGCATTACAATTGGAATTTGAACAGCAAATGGGGATTGGAGGCAGAGTCCTTCTACATATGCCCATTTCCTTATCTGTCCATTTGGGTTAATAATAACTGATCTCTGACTATGAGACCATTGGGTATAAATGTGAGATGGTGAGTAGGAGAGGAATTTGAAAAGTTCAAAGCATCATACAAACACCAATATGATGCATGTTTGAGAATGTCTCCCTAAGACCAAGATAGCACACTGGGTCTTTGTATCCCTTGGTTTCCTTGTTGCCTCAGTCTTCAAGGCAGGCATGCATACATGCCACCCTCTCCCCAGTGGATCATGTGTCAACCCTGGCCAGTAAAGTTACTCATTCCAAAAATCCACTGACTTCCAAATAAGGTCTAAAGATCTAAAGGCAACTTTCCCTTCAAGCTGTACCTCTCTGAGTCTCAGTAACCATCACAAGATGGCCCACATTCTGAAATCTAGCACAGGGCATCCCCCTTGCCACTGTGGCTCAAAGGGTAAATTGAGATTTTTAGTAACGTATCCCCCAAATTGTCCTTACCACCTTGTTTTTTCTTCACCAATTCATTCCTCACTCTGCCACCAGAGTAAGGTTGTCAGATTGAACATGTGACAATACAGGGTACCCCGTTAAAGTTGAATTTCAGGTCAGCAATGAAGAACTTTTTAGTGTATGTCTTACACAATACTTGGAATGTGCTTATACTAAAAAGTTATTCATTATTTATCTGGAATTTAATCATATTTTATCTGACAAATCTACCAGAGTGCTGCTTCCGAGTGCTCTTCTGAACCACACTGCTCCTCTATATAACTCCACCTCCCTCCCCCAAAAAATGCTGGAAAGGGCACATGTGGTCCTTTTTAAGGAGTTCCTGCATATATTTCTATCTTTATTGCCTTCCCTTCTCTCAGATATGCAATTCCAATGTTCCTCTCATCCAGCTGATATATTTTCAGTCCCAAACACGTCTCTGTCATTCTTCTCTATTTGTCTTTGCACAGACTGCTTTCTCTCCCTCAAAAGCTTCCTCAACTTCCCTCACCTCCATAACCTACCAGCATCTCACCTTTAGCAAAAATATAACTTCCTCTGGAATCCTCCAAATTCCCTGATCCGCATGGATTTTCCTTCTGCTCTTTGTCATAAAATCCTGAGTATCTCTCTTAGACCCAATAACATAATCTGTTGTAATTATCTACTTATCTACTTCTCTACCTTGATAGTGAACATCTGAAGGGGTGGATGTTATCTTTCATCTCTTTACCCTCAGCCTTTGAGAAGTTCCTTGTACCTTACACCAAAAAAAGGGGGGTGGTGTTGAATGAATGGATGAATAAATTAAGTCAACCTCATTATAACCTTTCATAAAAAAAATAAAAATAGACCATGTGGGGGTTGCAGTGAAATACATTAACTATGTTTCATACATTTGTCAAGTGAGAAAGGATTGACTGTGATTTACTATTTGATTAGATTGATTAATGCAATGGATGATGGTTTCTGAAAGGAAGTTATTCAACCCAGAAGAAGCACAGTGACATAAATTCAGTATCAATTGATTCTACTGGATTACAACACATTGAATGTACATTTCATTTTCAACTTTTCATAAAACTTGTACATATTTCAAAAGAAAATAGACATTTTTACTCTTTATTGAAAATAGTTAAGAAGGAAAATCTTTCAAGGGTTTCAAGGTTACCATAAAATAGCAGACAATGTGTTTTTTAGGAGGTGACATTATAAATTGGATCAGAGAAATAGAGAATTTTAAAGCAACCTCTCATTTATGGACATATATTTCATTCATTCATTCAAATGTTCACTCGTTCTTTCATTAATGGATGTTTATAAAACACCAATCACTATGTCCAGTAGTAGGGATATAGAAATAAATGGCTGTAGAGAAGAAAAGTCTAAATCGTACTGATGATATCAGTGACATATCTATCATGTAGAATTCTTGGTAGAAGTGATGTATAAGCCAAATATTGAAAGGCCAGCACAAGTCGCAAAAATGAATAAGCAAAATGTAGAGCATCTTCCATACTGAGTGATTGATTTGTTACTTCTTTGCTACTTATGAGAACGAATAACAAAATTTCTGCATCCAATATGCAGAGGTTTCATGGTAAGGAAGGCAAAATTTAAGCGTAGAAAATTTGGAAGTGCAAAAGTGAAAAAATTTTGCTGGTAGGGAACAAAATGGCAGAAAGCTTCTGGCAGGAAGAGAGAAGACAGCACAGCCGAGACTGTTGGGACTCAAGACACAAGCAGAAGATGAGGTCAGAGAAAAGTTAGTATCTTGGAGATAAAGAATGACTTAAACACAAGAATGTGAAGGTAACGTTACAATGGCAGACTCTTGGTAAGTGTAAACACATTAGAGAATTTTGGTAGACATGCTTTTAAGCAACTGGCAAATACTTAGGTGAAAACACGTGGTTAAAGAACCAGAGGGATGAGGCAGAAGGATTATTTCCTGGATTTGTCAGTGATGAAGTAGGTTCCAGGACTTTGTTGTGCTAAAGTCAACATGCCTGATTTGAGTGATACAAGCTTTAAGCTTCCCAGAGAATTGAGAAGCAAAGATGCATGGGATTGGCAGTCAAAGAAACTTGGGGTCCAATTGGAATTTCCTGACAGCCTGGTGAGTTTCAGTGACATACTTCATCTTCCTGGGTCTCAGTTTCTTCATCTGTAAAATTGGGGTAATTTATCTCCCCGTGAGAAACACTTTGAGAACTAAATGAGATACTGTCTACAATGTCACCAACCATTACATTTAATGAAGAATATATAACTGTATTTGAGATAATTACCTTTCTGTATTTCCTTTGAGGAGAATGTGAGGGTGATCTCCAGGGCAGATAAATGTGTTCCTATAAATAAATACTATGTTGGCAGATAAGGAACAAACACATTTCTACTTTTCTGTCACACTGGGAAAATGAGAGAAAATGTAATGGCTAAAAGTGTGTTCTTAAATCTGATTCCTGGGATACCTGGGTGGCTCAGTCGGTTAAGTGTCTGCCTTCGGCTCAGGTCATGATCCCAGGGTCCTGGGATCGAGTCCTGCATCGGGCTCCCTGCTCAGCGGAGATCCTGCTTCTCCTTCTCCCTCTGCCTGCCGCTCTGCCTACTTGTGCTCTCTCTCTGTCAAATAAATAAATGAAATTTTTAAATCTGATTCCTTGGGGAAGGAATCATACTTAGAAAGGTGTAGTCTTGAATCTACCTAGATTATACATAACTAAAGCCAAGTCAAAACTGTAGTTAGCTGTTTGAATGACTTTCTTTTTAGATTTGCGACATACCCTTCTGTCCCATAGCCAACTTCGAATCTCAAAATACCTTAAGAGCCAAAACAGCTACTGATTTGATCAAGATGGAAGGTGTGGAAAAGAGCATCCTAATCTGTTTGTTAATATAGGTCTACCACTTAACTAATACTATGATCACCATTATGTAAATAATACTGCCTTATAAATATAAAACACTTTCTACATCTCAGAATGCATTGATAATCTTACTTGCTCCTTACCACAAACTTGTGATGCAGGCAGATATATGACTTTCATTACATAAAAAAAGAATAGAACACATAAAACAAAGTAACTTGCCAGTACTGTCCCCACTGACTTGTTTGCTAGATCAAAGAGTTCAAATGCTTCCAGAATTTAAACGTATTGAGAGATACAGATGATAGCTAGCTCGAGACCAACAACAAAAGAATGAAGGAAAAAGGAACACCTGGATATAGGTTTATTTGCATATAGGTAACACATATTCCTAGAATATATTTATGATGCTCAATATACTAAATTGATCCTAAATTGCCACAGCTTGATTATGTGCAAGGGAAGGATTTCCTACATACTATAAACTTTGACTCAGAAATATAATAAAATCACTCTTTGGAACACAGAAATTCTTATACTCTTTATCTTTATTCATTCAATAATTTTTCATTGAGCTCCCAAAGCAAGGCACTGTACTAATTGCTACAACTATTCAAGGAAACGTCAAGGATTTTATAAAATATATAGAATACATTAAAATATAAATAGAAATACAAAATAAATATTTAAGTTAAATGAAATATAAAGTTACACTGAAATGTTTTTAAAAGGTCTGTTTTTGTTTTCCTTTAATGTATCTATCTAAATGCCTAGACTTTGGTAGGTGAAAATTTCTAGTTTCTTTATAACTCCCCTTCACTTTCCCTTACAGAATGGGAATTCATACTGTTCTTGGTATCTCCAACCCAGCTCTTTTCCAGTGGAAGCTGCTGGCTTTTACCAGGCTCAGTACATCTGAGAGAAGAAGGTGGCACAAAAATGTAGCTGAGGGGCCCATTGAAAATGAACAATAAGAGGAAATGAGCTGGCAGAGCAGGGCATTTCCTGTTACTTACACAAGCACTGGAATTAAAAGGGGGGCAATTTTCATTTCCTGAAATCCAGAGCCCAGAAAAGGTAAACATTTCCTAACCATAAGTTAGGAAGAGAGAGAGCGTGCAAGCGGGAGGAGGGACGGGGGAGAGGGAGAAGCAGACTTCCTGCTGAATGGGGAGCCTGACAGGGGCTCCATCACAGGACCCTGAGATCATGACCTGAACCTAAGTCAGACACTTAACTAACTGAGGCACCAGGTGCCACTAAATGTGATTTTAACCTTATTTAGGTAAGGTTTTCTAAATCTCCCATTTTGTTTTCAATTTGTATGATTTAGGATTTGCAATCCTGACAACAGGAAGATTGGTGGGGGACAGTAATTGGGACTTATTAGTGCGCATTTATCTTTTCTCCATCTCTCACTAGCACCTATGTTTAGACTGAAAAGAGGGAACACCCAATATGTATTTAACTGTACTACATTCTTTGTGGAAGAAAACTAGGTCTAAAAATATACATAAAATATGAACTTTGATATCACGGAATATGATGGAAAGAAAAAGGAGAAATTAAAAGATGGTACAATATATCTATTTCAAATTTCCATTGAGTGCTTCCAGAAAACAAGCAGAAAATAGACTCTCGAGAATCCTATCTGATGTTGGCCTAAAATCTTTGTTTCTTCACCATTTACAGGAAATTGATTTTCTGTGATGGAAATCATCTCAGCTCTGCAAGCTCTTTGAAGTCCTGTCAAAGACCATTGTGCATTTTCATGCATTGTTTGTAAACTATCAGAAAATTCTTTCATGAAATTAATTGTTGGAAAAGATACCAAAAGCCAAACATTCCCCCCCCCATTTATAGTCTTAATGTTTCTCAAATCATGTCTTTTCATCTCTTTTATTTACTGTGAAATCATCCAAATCAAATTGGTAGGAAAAAAATACCACAGGTTTGTTTTTCAGAGACACCCTCACTAGTTTTGATGAAAATAGAAAATGTGTACTCTGAAATAGCCTTGTCCTAGGGGATCAGAAATGAGCAGATGAGCAGCATCAAGCACAGGCATGGGGCCAACCACTGAAATCTAAGAGTCAAACCTATCAGGAATGCATCGAAATCCTATTAATTCTGCTAGAGCCACAGGGTTTGGATTTTAATAGTTGGAAGTTGGAAGTGCAACTGTCTTTGAGTGAGTTGAAATAAAACTCCCCCTTCCCCTCCATGTGACTTGCAGACTGACATTTCATATAATTAAAGGAAGCATCTTCATCTGGAATGTTGATCACTCCTGGTTTTGTAGAATGCAGTCTCTGACAATAATGTAATCACTCTAAGAAACACTTGATGTCATTGTTTTGTGATTAAAGAAAAAGAAAAAAGAATGCACACATTCCCTTATGTAAAATTGATCTTGTGGTGTAGCCTGTCCTAATATCTGATTAAAGCTACAGAGTGAGCATAGATGCATGTGTGTGCCAGGCCAGGGGCACAAGGAACAGTAAGAGGGGATTGGGTGTGGTGAGAAACTAATTTTGACATAGTCTTTCTTGGGAGAGCCCTAAAATTTGAGAGCTTTTCTATACATCCTTTTTTTTTTTTTTTTTTAATTCAAACTACTGCTCTGGAGATCTACTTCTGAATTATAGCAATTCTATGATAATGAGCAAACTACCAAGAATCTAAAAAGGAAAAATGTACCTCAAAAGTTTGCTTTAATGTCAGGAGTTAAAACAAATGAAAACAACTACCACCACCAGCATCACAATAACAAAAGCATTTCAAACCTAAGATGGAGAATAAGTACTATGTCTAAGGGAATGAGACCAAAGTGGACTTCGTGGTCTTAGTGGAACACAAGCTACATGGTGGTGTACAAGGAATACTAAAACTGTAACATTAAGCTAGATGTCAGAATAACTATAGGATATTTCAGTATGGGGGAGAACACCAACTAGCCCCTAAATTTTGTGGTCAGACTCTAGAGTGATACCCCAGTTTCTAATCTCAGCAACCGCACGATAATATCAAGAATATGAATAAGGTCTAGTGGAAAGCAACAGTTGTGTTTAAAAGAAAGAAATTAGACACTAAGAAAGAATTTTTAAAAACTGATTTATATCCTAGCAAAGGCCTGGGTTGGGTGAGGGTATTAATTTCTATACATATAATGGATTCAATCAAAAGGGAGGCAATATTAAAGAAAAGGCATTTGTTCCGTGTACACAGATGTGACAAGATGTGACAAAAATGGCTGCCAAAGAAAGGGAACAATAAGGAAAAATAAATCATTACCAACAACACAACAAAAAAATCTGAATAGTTGATATAGAAAGTAGGAAGGATTTTTAATCCACTATTGCAGAGGCATTCCAGAACTTAGCCCAAATATCTCCTTGCTGTCAGGTTCTAAAGGCAGTGTGTCTGTGGGCAGGTGCACATACACTGGATGAACACTGATTACATAACTCCCACATGCCAGGCACTGTTCTCACCCTCGGTATCTGTTTTCCCCAAACACCAAAATAAATACAGGTTTTGCCACTTTTTTTTTTTTTTTACATGAGAGGAAAATGACACATATAAAGGAAGAAATAACCTGTATAGATGTGCATGTTTCAAGAGGAAGAGGCAGGATTTGAATCCAGAACTATCTGACTCTGCAGTCGCCATTTTCTTATCTGATGCTGATAGAGAAGCCTGCAGTTTTGTGAAGAAATTAGATCATTGTCGTGTGTCTCCTAGCTATGAGTGTGGCTTGGTGGCCACAAAAATCCCTGAGAGGAAGGCCTCTTCAAAGCTCTGAGCTTTATACTTTGAGTCATTTCATCATGAAGCCCAGTAAATGGCACTCCCTTCCCCTTAATCCAGCCACACAAATTAGTTCATGTCTCCCAACAATGAGGTGTGAAGCCAGGGGTGTTATCTCTCAGTTAGTGACCGTTAGTGTTTTAGGGGCCTGAAGTCTCCTGGAGCACATGCAGGGAGGCGCCCTCACTCTTTTAGGCCAGGGATGGGGAAGCGGGCAATGAAGAGATTCAAAAAGAGAGAGGTTCTGGGAATGGAAGGAGAAGGACAGAGCAAACTCTCCTGTGGACACAGAATTTTCAGCCCCAAGGACTCAAGTGTGTGAGTTTGCATTCTGATAAATTAAAAACATTTTAAAATTTAGTTTTGAGGACCATTTAATGTCAGGGGAGAAGATCATAATATAAGATAAAGTATAAAAAATCAGGATACTGAATTTCGAACATGTAGGTTTCTATGAACACACACGTATATATATATGCATATGTATATGTAGTTTCCATTTCTGTGATACATATACAAGTATATATGCTAAAGCTAACAAGTCATGCATATCTATCTATATCTGTCTATCTATCATCTATCCTCTAGCTATCTATCTATATAATCTAATCTATCATCTATCTATCTATCATCATCTATTATCTATACATATATATATAGAGAGAGAGAGAGTGCATTTAAAAACACAGCAAAATAAATGCCATGGAATCAAAATGTTAAGGTATTAGTTCTCAGAAATTCCATTACAGGTGTTATGTATTTTCTAAATTTTTTTGTAATTTATAAACTTTTTAAATTGAGCTTGTGTTACCTTTATAATCTGAAAAATATAAAAACATTATTTAACAGCTTACCCCAAATTAATAACAATAATAATAATGCCCATCTCATTGTGTATATGTTTCCCATTACACTTAAAAATTCCTACCATTTTCCCTGCTGTTTTGAGAGGGAAATGCAGCCTTCCTCTAGATAATTTGTTTTTAACATGAGGAAATGGCATATAGAAATTTCGAGGCTTAGGGGAAAAAAAAAAAAAGTGAACGATATTGAATCAAATCCTAATAGAGAAAAGTAAATAGAACAGTTAATCAGTAATTACTCAATTATTAAACATTTTGGTGTCATTAATGGTAGATGCTGTGACCAGGCTTTGAACATACAACAACAAATGAACATAGTGAGCTACTGGGCTGATAAATAGGCCAGCAGAGACAGTGTCTTGCACATAGGTGGGGGAGGTCATTGTGCTGCTCTTTGCTGATAAAGAACATGAACCAACACCAAGTTTAGATGACAGAAAACCGTTCTAGACCATTTCCTCAGAGAGGCCTGTTTTAGCATTTACCACATGTACCAGAACAGCTTGACCTTTCCTCTATTGAATGCCCACCATGGTGAGGACACCTTGTCTTTAGCTCTAGTAGACAGGCCCCAACTCCAGGGAAACAATAAATTCCAAAACCAGAAATAAGAGAAGGTCAAGAGTCTGAGATAAAAGTAAAAACAGTATGTATCATATGGCCTCTGAGGACAGCTCTAGCTAGCTCGATGATCCCAAAATTTCTGCTGAGGCCTGTTTAAGGCCAGGCAGCCTTTACCACCATTCCTCTGCCTTTCAGTGACTCTTGGTGTCCAGCCAGGAGTTGTTGTCACAAGTCCTTCACCTTTTTCACGTCTAAAGAATACAGCTCAAATTAGCTGTGTACTGAGGGGTGGTGGGGATCGTGTTATGTCAGCCCCCCAGTGATCAAAAACCGCAAGGGCATTTTGCAGCTGGCAAATCGGAATACTGTAATTTGTGTGTTCAATAAATAACATGAATTAAATGCAGCTCCTTTATCTGACCTTGCTCCAGGAGAAGAGGTAGCGTCAGGCCAGTGAGGGAAAGAGAGCATTTGTGGAAGGCAGAGGAGCCAATACGATATCTGAAATTACTCGATGGAAGCCAACATTTTATATCCCTGCTGTAATTCTATCCTGGTTTGAAAAAGCAATAACTTTCTTTCTATCTGAGTGACTGCCATATGGGGTTGTCACTATAGTTCCCAGCAACTTAGAGATAGGAAAGTCCACCTAGATGGTGGGGGTAGAGGAGGCAGAAAGGAAGAAAGGGGCTTCTCAAATGCAAATGGATAGGAACATGGCCACTCCTATTTGAGAGTGATGAGACTGAAATTCAGGGAGGTCTGGATAACTGACTCAAGGTCATTCAACTGGAAGGGGCAGGCCACAAGGTCTGCGAGCTGTCTTTCTACTGTGCCCTTCTATACACTCTGTGTCAGGGGGCATGTCCTCCTGTGCTCCTTACCAATCCTTTGTCTTCTTTTTTTTTTTTTTTTAAAGATTTTATTTATTTATTTGAGAGAGACAGAATGAGAGAGAGCACATGAGAGTGGGGAGGGCCAGAGGGAGAAGCAGACTCCCTGTCGAGCAGGGAGCCCGATGCGGGACTCGATCCAGGGACTCCAGGATCATGACCTGAGCCGAAGGCAGTCGCTTAACCAACTGAGCCACCCAGGCGCCCCCAATCCTTTGTCTTCTTATCAATCCTTTGTCCACCTCAGCCCTCAGTCACTCTTTGCCACGGAGGGGGTTATCCACATGCTGTGGGAGACACTGCAGACTCACTGTGGCCCATAGCAGCCACCCTGACTGACCCTGCCCTGTCTCCGCCCTGTACTCACCCCACAGTTCCTCACTGCCGTGGAAATGTACTGAGGACACTCTGGGACGAGCCCCCGTTGGCAAGCAGAGGATGGCTTCAGGAAGCCCTGCCCCACTGTCTGCCTTTCAGAGTGACAGAGGACACTGCTGTGTGATTTAATAGCGCCATCTCCATCAGTGTCCCAGGGCACCACTCATTTGAGAAGCGTCTGCACACAATGCTAACATTGGCAAGATTTCTGAAAAGCTAACTCAGGTACTAAATCATGCCAGATGAACAAGTCAAATCTTATTGGGCTTCTCCCAAGGTAACTCTGAGAGAGAAATGTAAAGGTTAAGTCAGCGACTGAAACAAAAGTCAACTCTTTCTGGAAAAAAAAAAAAAAGTAAAAATTTAAGGCATGTGAAGCTTTAAAGCAGATTCCTTCATAACTGTTTCCATATGCCACCTACCTCTCTTTATTTTCTCTGTTCCAGTCCTCAGACCCGGTATCACTTGTTAGCATGCCTGTCCTGGTTTGCTGCCCTGCCTCTTCTCCCTCCAATGCATGAAGATGTCACCTGGCTCCCTTAAATGCCCCATCGTGTCAGTTTGGCCTTCGCTACACAGATTTTTTCCGTTGGTGCTGCTCCTGACCAGGTTTTGCCTGCCATCTTTTCCCACGTGAAGAAAAGAGCAAGCCAGATCTATGTGATATGGCGAGTGTTGGACCTCAGCTCAAAGTGACCCTGACTTCTGGAACCAGACACTATGGCCATCCCACAACTCTCTTTCATATCAGCTATAGAGTTATGCTGAGCCTAAAACTGAGTAAAGGCTCTAAATACACCATCATCTTGGTCTGCACCCTAAAAACAAAAACAAAATAGGGATATTTGGACACTATATTTAAACTGCTGGGGCACTCTAATCCTTGCTAATGGGCTAGGGTTCTTGGATCTTAGAAATGGAGATTTCAAACTGAAGGTTTTAGAGGGGAGAGGAGTGTGAGGATGGGTTAGCCTGGTGATGGGTATTAAGGAGGGCACGTTTTTCATGGAGTACTGGGTGTTTTATACAAACAATGAATCATGGAACACTACATCAAAAACTAATGATGTACTGCATGGTGACTAACATAATAAAAAAAAAAGAATAAAGAAAAAAATGGAGCTTTCCAGTGGGTTTTGCTGGAAATGCACCACAGTGTTACTAGTTATCATTTTTCTAAAAATTAATAACTATATTTTGTCCGGTGGTCCATGAAAGTTCACAACCACTGTTGCCTTTGCAGTTTCTAAGTCTAGGATTTTTACAGAAATCGTGCCCATATTAAAGTTTCCTTTCAAAGAGAGGCCTTTTCTTTATTGTGCTTATCCTTCATGCTCACAATTAATTTTCCCTTATGGATGAATGGGACTTGTCTTTTTGGTTGTGTTCATGGATCCTTTGTGTGAGTGAACACTTGCTTGGTGCTGCACTGTGACCTGCATCTCTACCTTCCCTGTGCCAGTCCAAAGCTCAGCCCCACTGGAACACCAACCACCACAGCCGATACTGAAAGACGGAAAGCCTCCCACTACCTCCTCAGCGCTTTACATGCTATCTTCCCACTGCAGAAGAATAATAGCTGTGAAGGGCGCAATCGATAACGTCCACCTCAACCCTCAAGGAGGCTTACAGCCTGGTGGAAAGAAGACACGAATGTAAATAAAACAGTGAAGAAAACCAAGAAGAAAAGGGGAAGGAGGAAGTGCTGAGTACAGAAATAGCCGGCCTGTTGATTCCAACTGAGGAGGGCGGTGTGATCAGGTATGCGATTTGGGTGGTAGGGAAGGCCTCACCGACTGATCTTTTAAGAGTTTGCATCCGCCCCAAAGCACTAGATAGTCCGTATCCCCAATTCACAGTCTTTACTAACGTATAGATGTTCAGCTTGGTTTGGGGTGAGAAATATGCATCACTCAATGGTAAAGATAATTATAATTGCTATTTGTATTTATTTATACTCCATCTCTTTACGCAGAGGATTTGAGGCGGCTGGTGATGAGTGTTAATGTTCCCACAATACAGATGATGCTAAGCAATTCCAGTTGCTGTTCCTTTGCTTGCTCTTCTCTCTATGTGGGTCAAGCCTCATCCCACACAGGATATTCTGGCAGACTTCTGAGAAAATCAAGACAACATTTCCTAACTTACCCTTTCTTTCTACCACATCCGGACAGATTTGCTACAAGGGCTCTCCCAACCCAAACCTGAAAGTTTAGTAGGAAAAGGAATTTCTGCCCAATAAACTGAGCTATTTGGGTGTAGGGACACTAAGCCTACATGTGTCATGACTAGTACCAAACAGAGCCTATATTGAGAAAATCTTGAAATTTGGGAACAATGTTTTAGCAGTCAAGAGTTTCCCTTTTGCCCTCAAGAGCCCAAGGACTGTGTACACTCTTTGCCTGGTTTCTGTGTAAACTTTTAGGAAATGATTAGTCCCGCCGATTCTGTATTGTGCACTGTAAACATAAGAGCCCTTGCCAACAAAACAAGCTTATAAACAAACAGAAATAGACTCATAAATACAGAGAACAACCTGGTGGTTGCCAGAGGGAAGGGGGGAGGGGATCACGAAATGGGTGAAGGGGATTAAGAGGTACAAACTTCTAGGCATAAAATGAATAAGTCAAGGGGATGAAAAGTACTGCATAGGGGAATATAGTCAATAATAATTTAATAATTTAAAAAAACAGCTTTCTGCTCTTTGATATGATTAATAATTTACAATGAGAACACTTTTTAGGAGAGATGAAGGAAACCAATGATCTTTTCATAAATTTAGGGCACCTCTGCCTCTTTTGCAGCAAGGAACTGCCTGGCCCCAGATCACACACCCAGAAAAGGCTGAAAATTAGAATGCTTCTAGTCTTCTCCTCCTTGCTGGCCCTCTTTCCTTTCTTCCTCCCTACACTTCCTCCCTCTTTCCTTGCTCCCTCCTTTTCTTCTTTTTGCCATAGATGTATTTTGACTGCCTGCCTTGGCCTTGCACTACTTGGGATTTTCTTTCTCTTCCTTCAATAAATCTCAGATGTCAGCAATCCGCATGCAGAAAGGGAAAGTAGTTCTCTGTGTGTCTGACCTTTCTGGACTCTTGAGGATTGGGCTGGTCCTCCTGCACTGCAGAGGAGTTCTGACCCTGCATGGAAGAAGCTCAGCTGCCCTTGAAGGTCCAGGCTGGATAGGCTCTCTGCCACCAGCCTAACTGGAGATGTAAAGGCACAATCTGTTCTCCACCACCCTGTGATTGTTTTCAGAATCCTACAAAGACTACATGGTAATGAAATCAGTTTCTCCACATACAACTTGCTACCTTGTGTTTATGCTTAAAAAAAAAAAAAGTTGGAAAAATTGTTTTGTTTTGTTTTGTTTTGTTTCAGGAATTTTTATCCAGTGTGGAGAAAAGTGAGAACCTTTTAAAAATTTGTTTTGTTTTTGACTTGACAAGTCTAAGTGATAAGTAGAGTTGAAACTGCCAAGTAAAAATGGGCTCTGGAGTGTAAGAGAAACTTTTTTAAATCTCTTATGATTGTAACTCTTCACTCACATATGGACATGTATTACACGGAGACCACCTGTCAAACATTTTTTGAAGAGCAGAAGCAAGATTTTTTTTTTTCTGAATTGTGTATGGTTACCATAAACTATAGAATTTCACTTAAATGTAAATCTTTGGGTGGGAGGAGAAACTAAGAGGGTATTCTTGTGTATTAATTAGAAATATTCTATTTTAAAAGAAAGAGAGATATGATACATAGCTTACGAAATAGAATGTGTTAATTTGGAGAATTTAAGGGAGATAATGGGACCAAATATAATATAAGGAGAATAATGAAGAGTTTTTATCTTCATAAATACAGGAGAAAAGATGAATAAAAAGAAAAGAATCCACTGGTGTTTTACCACATAGAACCAAAGACTTAGCACTGAATTTCCCAGGGGCCATGGTCTTGCTTCCTTGGTTATGGACTGCCTCCATTTGCAAGTAACACTAAAATGAGAAAAGGAACAGGAAATAGAAACTGAGCAGCACTTGACCTGCCCACTCCATCTTGGGAGAAGCTTTGGAGAGGAAATTGAGGAAATTTTGTCCAAAGACAAAGGGAGTGGGCTGTGTCTCAAGGTTGGGAATTCCTTGGATTCTGCGGACCCCTCATCACTCCCAATGGTGTAGTCTTTGTTAATGTAAATATTTTAATCATGTATCCCAGTTGTTGTCCTATTTATTCCTCCTAGTGGCCAACACTTCCTGGAAAGAAACTCCAGGGCTTGGAAATAGTAGATTTCTTTCTTTTGGTGGTTTTTGTTAATTAGCTTGGGTTTCAGGCACAAGAGTAGAGCTGCCACCACCATTTAGAATAAGTAAAATTGGGAGCCAATAAAAGAGCAAGGGAAAAGGGAAAACTGGCAATAACCAGCTAAATGATAGCTAATGAAGCCTACAAGATTTTCATATCGACTGGCCTAAGCTCTTCTGCTGGTCCAAGACCTGATCAAGTATGCAGGGCATAATGATGTAATGTATGGGGATTAACATAAGAATAAAAAAAAAAAAGTATGCAGGGCAGCGATGTCTATTTCCTCATCCTTGGGCTCCCTGTACTCAAACCCCGAGGCAAGTAAGTGTAGCTAGTTCCAAGCTTTAGATCATTAAATGTGATTTAGGTTCTTACTCGCTCTAATGAGAACTGCATATAATTATTTTTGTAAAATCTCCCACATGATGCTTTAATCAGGATTATGGCACATCAGTTTTAAACAAAACAACAGTCTGTGTAATTCAATCCATGTCCTGTTTACAAGCTCACAGATGTTAAGCCATAGGAGCGATAGATGATGAAGCAAAGCGGGCAAATCACAGCCCAAATAATTGGCTGTTTGGAGAATTTTGTTTGGAAAATTAACATTCATGTTTCAACTGGAAAAAATGAATTCTATGACCTGGATTTTTGGCGAGTCTCCATGTCTACACCACATTCTTTTTTATAGTCAACCAGGGTTTCACACTCAGAATCCTGTATACCCATTGGGTAATATGGGCGAATGAGGGAGCTGGGTGTAAAAGTAAATAGGGGTTTTGGGGGTTGTGTCTTAATGAAGGGCCCATGCCTCATGGACAGAGACAGCTGCTATACTGCTGCATATAATTGTTGTAAAATATTCATATTTTTACAAGAAAAAGTCAATAGACTGAGGCTCCTAATGTTAAAAAAAAAATCCCTGATTTTAAATCTGGGAAATGATAATAAAACATCTTTATTCATGGACCATCCATGAGGCACCTACAGGCCATTAGTTTGGGAATTCTGCTCTGAACTATGTATATTTCCAATATAGATATCACATATCTTTGCTTTTATTATTATTATTGCTATTATTATTATTATTAGCATCTTTTTCATTGTCTAGTGCCCTGAAACAGAATGGACCCTTGAATGTGTGTGGAATAAATGCATGAAAGACACCAATGGGTGTAATGACACTAAGATGGAAAGGGACTCTTCCATGGGCAGGTAGGTAGTGACAGAGGCAGATGAAGATCTTTTCAAGTTCTGTCTAGTGTCCTTGAGCTAGCATGCTATTCCACTTCTCAAGGTTTTAGTGATGTAAAGGCAGAGAAAGAGAATTGCAGATATCCATTAGGCTGTTCATTGAAAGCCATTCATACACTAGATCTTCAGCAAGAAAATTTGTTTCATAAGCATGGGGCAACAGCAGTAAAAAGAAGGTGTTGATGATAAGTATTATATTATCTTGCATTTTTTAACACAAACTATATTCTGGTAAACATTACAGATGTATTCTTTTATTTGATCTTCACAAACATATCAGACATTTCCATGTTCTAGAAGAAGAAACTGGAGGAAAGAGAAATTAAGGTAACCAGTCCAAAATCATGCAGCTACTAAATTGAATCTACCCTACCTTAGGTGCTTCCACACACGGCTTTAATTCTCAAAACAACAATGCAAGATGGATATAATTTTACACATATTTCAAGGGAGGGGAAAATCTTAACTAATGTAAACAAACAAACAACAACAACAAAAGTAATTCACCGAGCAAGTATGACTAGTTAAACTAAGATTCAAATCCTGGTCTGTTGACTCAAAAGAATATGCCTTTTACATTAATGACATGAATTGCTCTTCCAGGGGCTCCTGCATGGCTCAGTTGGTTAAGTGTCTGCCTTTGGTTCAGGTCATGATCTCAGGGTCCTGGCATCTAGCCCAGTATCAGCAGGGAACCTGTTTCTCCCTCTCCCTCTACCCCTTCCCTCCTCACTAGTGCACACGCATGCTCTCTCTCTCTGAGATAAATAAATAAAATCTTAAAAAAATTGCTCTTCCACATGCTCTGTTTGTATTCTATCATGATGGCTCTTAATATCCCTGCAGAGTAGGCAACAGTATCTACACTTCACAGTTGAGGTCAAGCTCCTTGTCCAAGTGTGTATAGATATTAAGTCATCCCAAGCACAGGTTGCAATCCAAGGTGTAAGCCCAATTCTGTCTGTCTCCACTACACTTCATGCTATACAGTCCACCTGTACCCTCCCCTGTATGAACTCACTACTCACCCTTCCACCCACCCACCGATAGCTTAGAAAAACCTGCAGCCTCTCTCTTCCCCAGTAAGGTCTCTCTACAGTGTTGCCTAGGTGTGCTTGAGAACATTTGAACTGTGTCTTTTAAACCCCAAAGGCTTCTCCTCCCACCTAGAATAAAATCCAAATTCTTTCATGAGATTTATGTGGCCCTATATAATCTGTCCCTGCCTACCCCTCTTCTCCCTCTCAACCTATCCTTTCTGCCTTTCCAATCACTGTGGCATTTGTGAAGTTCCTCCAATTAAGCAAGGGTGTCTTAGTCTCATGGACTGCCCTTTCCAGTGAAAATTTTCTTCTTCCAAACCTTGTTCCCTAACTTTATTGATCAAATATCATTTCCTCAAAGAGTCAATATTATAAATCATTATCTAAAATAGAGTGCCTGGGGTGCCTGGGTGGCTCTGTCAGTGGAGCATCTGACTCATGATTTCAGCTCAGGTCATGATCTCAGCATTTTGGAATTGAGCCCCAAGTTGAGCTCCCCACTCAGCAAGAAGTCTGCTTGTCTCCCCATCCTTCTGTCCCTCTCCCTACTCGCACATGAGTGTGCTCTCTTTCTAAAACAAATACATCTTTAATAAATATTTAATAAAATAAAATAATGAGTCTCTATGTTGAGTTTTTCCTCTTTTTATCACATAGAGTTATCTAAAATTATATTATCTCTGTATTTTCTTATTGCCTGCCTCCCTCACTGGAATGTAAGTTCCATGAGGGCAAGGTTATTGCTGGGTTCACAGCTGTTATCTAAGCACTTAGAATGGTGTCTGAGTAAGTGTGACCTGCATAAATCTCTTTTCATGAATGGCCAAGTGATTTCAAGGATCCAGGTACATTCTCTAACATTTGGCATGCACGTTGTTGTTTTCAGAGCCAAAACACAAGGAGAAGAGTCATGTTTTGAAATCCACTGAAAACAAATGCTGTGAATAAACACAGATGTAAGAAAAGAAATGTTTGGTGGATTCAAACTATGTAAGTGAAGAATAGAGTCATAGACCTTAGAACAGAGAATAAAAATAATTGAGCTGTGAATGTTGTTAGGAGAGATTCCAATTATTTCAAAGATTCATGCAGAGAAAATAACTTGAAAATAAAAGAAAGAGATTTTTTTTTTATGGAAGAAGAATAAATGTTATTTTCTTTTCTCCTTTCCTTAAGTTGGAAAATGAGATGAGAGACACAGATAAGAGAAGAGAAGAGGGAGAGGTATATAATTTTGAGGGTTGTCATTGGAGGTGGTGGCTTTTCTGTAGTACATATGTAAGGGAGGAAACTACATTGATTTCAAAATGGGAGCTTTAGCAAAGTCAATATTGCTTTTATTGGCCTTTAAGAAGGGAAGGTAAATAGAGTTTGCTTGTTTAGGTTCACGTCAGTGATGGGCCCTGACAACCAGCATTTCTGTCCTGAAGTGTCTTCATGCAGATAAGACACAGACCCCGTCCCCCGCCAAAGCCTGACTCTTCAAGGCACCATGATCCCATCTTGACATTTACTGTAAATGGAAACTCTCTGTGGTAGACAGCTAAGATAGTTTCCTTCTTATGTATGCCTGTGATGATGACTTGATACAAACAGAGGAACTACTTCTCTAGCTAGACTTCCTAGGCCTTGAGACCGCATATCCCTGTCCTCGTTGCTGCCTGGGCAGTGGAGGTGGGCCTGGTGTGGTATGGTTGAAATAGCAAACATGGTGGTCATACTATGTTCATTCTGTTTTGGCTCTGCCCTTAGTTCCCCTTCCTCCCATTTCTAGGTTTTTGTTTCGCCACTTGTGAAATGAGAGGATAGATGGTATCAAACAAGCCCTGTGGTCTGTCCCCAGATTTAAAATCCCATAATTCCAAATGTATTATGGTCATAGGAATAGTTCAAGAACCTGACAGTTAAATAATATTTTGGAAGTCCACTCACATTAGCAACTTGAGCTCCCTCTTTTTATTCTCAACTTTGAAGGGTAACATTTACCTTACAGAACACTTGGTTTCAAAGTGCCTTGCTTATCTTTGGGGTTTCTACCAGGTTAGTAGTATTTAACAATGTGAGGAGGTACAGGGAGGATCAGAAGCCATGGTAGCCTGCATGGGATGCATCCTTGAAATACACTCTATGGTACATTTTTGATTATTATGATTATTATAGTTACTAATCCATATAGTCATAGAGTAACCAAGTAATTCTTAGCTTAGTTTTTAAAATGGAATCAATTAGTGTTTTTTTTTATTTTCTTAATCTTACATAAAATCCTGGGGAGGGGGCATTAATTATCTTACCTTTATTTTTATTTCTACTTTTCTCCCTTCATTTCAAACTATGGATAAGAGTAAGACAGTTTTTTAATAAACACAGATAATCACATTTCTTCAATTTTAACAACAGTACCAACATTCCCAAGTCAATGATGAGGGTTTTATCTGCCTAGTGTGGACAACTTGAGTAAAACTAACCTGTAGTCAAACTAGCTACATCGGACCATGTAGGTGTAAAGCCCAGCCCTGCCACCTTCAACATCTGGTGAGTCATTTAGCCTCTTAGTGTCTTGATTTACTGTTTGTAAAATGCAAATGATAAGAGGAACTACCTCATAATTTTGTTATAAATATTAAATGGAGGAATGTCAATAAAGTACAAATTAAATATGCGATATGGACTAACTACTCTTAATGTGAGTTTAAGCATTTTTCTTGTTGCTGTTCAAAAATAATACTCTTAGGGGTGCCTGGGTGGCTCAGTCTGTTAAGCGTCCAGCTCTTGATTTTGGCTCATATCATGATCTCAGGGTCTTGGGATTGAGCCCCTCATCAGGCTGCCCTCAGCAGGGAGTCTGCTTGAAATTTTCTCCCTTTCCCTCTGCCCACTCTCTGTCTCTCTCTCTCAAACAGACAATTTTTTTAAACAAACAAACCAACAACAAAAAAATAATACTTTTATAAGGAGGGAGATAAGAGCAACTAAAATTTTGGCTACAAAAAGTACTCTTAATGACGTATTTACATATCCCAACTCCAGTATCCTACTCCCCATATAGACATATCCTTCCTTTCACTCAATATTTAGAATAAAAAGAACTGATATTTATTGAGCACTTATTATGTGCCAGACTCAGTGCTGTGAACTTTAAGTTCACTATGTTATGTAATCTTTACTTGGAGGGATTTTTAGATTGGAACATGTGTACAGAAGAGTGAATAGCTGTCCAAGGCCATTCAAATCAATGGCACAGAACTTCAGTGTGACTCCAGAGAGACATGTTGTACCCTCACAGTGACTGCACATGACGTGTGTATCTGCTACTTTTTTAAAAAATAATTTCCCTTTGTTCACTTTTTCTTAACTCTTGAAATCTCAAGACAAGTAAGTATATGTTTCAAATGTCATCTCACCTTGAGACATTTTCTAATCACCCACAATCATCTGTTAAATCTATGGATGAATTTTGGAAAGATTTCTGAAATTTAATTATCAAGATATGTTTAATGTTTGTTATTGTTATTGTTTTGGGGTGGGTTTTTTTTGTTTGTTTGTTTTTTAATTGGAGGGTGGTCATAGGCCATGGCATTATTAGCCCTTTTCAATGTAAGGCAGTTACCATTTCCTTTAGCAGTTTTTTTGTTTTGTTTTGTTTTTTGTTTTTTGTTTTCCCTGCACATTTGCAATAAGCACAGAAATCTCCTTTCAAGATTTTTTAATTTTTTTTTTAAGTATAGCAGTCTCTTTAAAGTAAGGAAGTGGTCAAAACTAAAATGAACATGTAATAATGCTAATAAATTGACACTCACATACTTAATACCTTTTTGAATTTTTCGACATCCACTTCTGTTGATAAATCACTATATAAACGCTGAGTACTTGCTAAGTCCTAGTCGCCAGGAGGGCTCTTCCTGTGGTGCCCATTAGTTTGTATATGTGCATGAACCTCGCAAGGCAGCTGACTTCTGGCCTCTCTGTCTTCCTCACTAGTCTAGATGCTGAGATTCAGTTTATTTACTCCAAATCCCAGTCTCATCATCGCCCACATCATTGTCTCCCCTCCACTGGTCTCCTACCCAGCAAAGTAGACTATGAGTCTGAGCTCATGCAGACCAAGTATTCACCTCAGCTCTATTAATTTACTAGCTGAATGAACTTAGTAAACATATTTTTGTCTCTCTGACCTATATGTAAAATGGGATTTAGAATATCTACTTTGCATGGTTGTTAAGATAATTAGAAATAAATTGATGTACTAGGCACTCAGTTCACAAAAGTTATTATCATCTCTCCATTGCTCCAAGAAACACAGACAACTTTTAGCCTCTTTCATGGTCTAGGCTTCTTTTTCTCATTGATATTTCCTCTGACCCTGCTTTTTTGTTTATCATTGAATTTGTATATTTTCCTGTTGCATTATATATGGCCACTGGAGATAATCCGCAAAGCCGTTGTGAAATTGGCAGTGTATAATATAAACAAACACATAAAATAAAACAAAGAAATATGGCCTTTGGCCACAAATTCCCAAAGCCTCACATTCTCTAGTTTTAAACTCTGTCAACAATGATGATAATTTATAAATCCCAAAGAACTAACAAAGTGAGAAATGTAAAATTTAACACAGAGCCTGTCTGTGCAGAAGCAATACTAATTGAAGTCATTTATGTCAACAGCTTACCATTTATACCTAATTATCATGCCTCAAAATTGCATTATGTATATCATTAGGTGTGTGTCAAATTAACTCTGTTGTAAGTTTTACTTGATTATGCCACTATTCTCCTCACCTGCATGCTCAGTTTTTATAGTTTGTTGCTTATGTACCATGGTCAATTGCTCTCAAGCTTAAAAAAAAAAAAATGGTAAAGACACCATTGGAGAGAAGAGAACTAAAACATGTGATATCTACCACTGAGGAATTGATTGTTGGGGAAGAGAGGGACCCAGCTTGCTAATTTAACGACCTTGATGTTGGCCTGCTCCTGCCCACTGTAGCTTTGGGTTTTTTTCATTCCCTTGGTGGCAATAACTGCCTTTTTCTCCATTAGCTTAGGAAAATCTGACATGATAAAAACATGGGATTTAGTAGGTATGGATTCAAAGCTCTGCCGTCTACTTGGTATAAAGTGATTGGTGTATGTTTCCTGACTGTGCATAATCTCAGCTTCTTCACTTAGGAATGCTGATATCTGCTTCATAGGCTATTTGTAAGGATAAACAGTTTCTGTGAAAAATGGGAATACCGTTTAGTGTTTGGGAAGCTCTAAATAAGTGGTAGACTTTCCCATCCTCATTCTTCAAATGTATTCATCCCTCCAGATAAGTATCCCTCAAGTCCTTCAAAACCTGGATGAACTCTTTTTTCTTGTGAAATCCCTAGAATCCTTGATTCTTTCATATAGGCAGACATGCGGTTTGTTGATATTTGATAATGAGCTCAAAGGTGACAGCTGGCTTTCAAAAGGGGACCATAACCTTTTTATCCTTGTCTGCTTGGGTTTCAGCTAAGCCTTTGAAGTGTCACAACTGGAATCACAGAACATCATATATTAGCTGTAGAAGGAAACATAAGGCACATTGTCTGGTGTCTTCATTTTCCGATGAGGAACCCTGGGACCCAGAAAGGTTAAATGACTTACTTCACTATGGCTTCACAGTTGGTTAGTGACAAAACAGGGACAAAATATTCACACTGATCTTCCCACTGAGTAAGTACAGAGGTTGGCAAACTATGCCCCAAGGCCAAATCTAGCCTGCTACCTATTTTTGTAAATAGAATTTTAATGGAACAGTGACATACCCATTCATTTACATATTGTGTATGGTTTTCCTGCTATAACAGCAGAGTGAATCATTGTGACAGAGACCATATGGCCCGCAATGCCTAAAATATTTACTATCTGGCAATTTAGAAAAAGTTTGTGGACCCCTGATCAAGAAGAACAGTTCTAAAACTTCAACTCATAAAGTGAGTTATCACCCTTTTTTTTTCTTTTAATCTGAGTGGAAAAGCCAACCAACCAACAATGTTCAAATTTTTTTACCCTGAAATGAGTTTTGTATCCCAAGAGTTAACACAGTGTCACAAGTGCGATGTCAATGTTAAAAGCAGCTGTTCCCAACAGGACTGTGGAGAGCAGGCAGTAAAACCCATAAAATATATGTGTCTCTGAGCCACTTCACATAAACTTTCATCTCAGATCTGTGCTGACCACTAAGGAGTTCTTACTTGAATGAGAAGATGTGTGTGTGTGTGTGAAGGGGTGAACTGGAAGATTCCTGTGGGCACTGAAGACAGCTCACTGCCTCAGTCATCAGCGGACAGTCTATTGGCCATATGCAACACACCTCCAGAATACCTGCTTTCCACATAAAAGGGGTAATTCAGGTTCACCCTATCAATAGGAAGAAACACCAAATGCCAACCTTGTTGGGGTAGAAAGGTAAGACCCAGGCTCTGTTCTTAAGAAGAAGACAGCTGTGAGCAGCAAGACCCAACATGAAACTGGATTCCCAGTGCAACTTATCAAAAGCTGCAATAAATAGAGAATCACCAAAAATGATTCTAATGCCCCCTTTCTGTTTCACACTTGGAAAAAAAAAAAACAAAACTGAGCCTCAAAGGTTTTTGAACTAATGGGAACACTTGGGGACAGATCCTTAAATACTAGCAAAGTCTTTTGCATGCTTATTATGTACCAGGCTCTGCTCCATAAGCTTTGCATACATATTAGATCACTCAGTCCTCACAATATCTGTAAGGTTGATGTTGTTGTCCTCTTATTTTACAGAAGAGGTTGCTGAGGCACAGAGATGATAAGGGACTTTCCTGGATCAGTCATATTGCTGGGGGCATGATGGAGCTAGGGTTTGCCCCAGCCAGAGCTTCTAGGCCTATGGACTCTTAAGGATTAGGCAAAATGCTCACATTCAGTGGGTCCTACTCTGGGCCTGACACAGACATCAGATCCTGCCATTCCTACAGTAATTGCTGGGCTGTGGTTGGGCATTGGCCTATTGGTCATTACTTTCCTTCCTTTCAAAGATGCATAAACTGAGGCTTGGAAAGCAAGATCACCCTCAGGTCATTCTGATGATCTGTGTCGGATCTGGGGTCAAAGTGCTGCCTCTCTGATTCAAGTCTCTCCTCTTGCTCTCGAAGCATCTCTACTGTCCTCCTACCATCCGCCCTCAGCCTTGCCAGTATACCAAACTACCTGTTCCTGTTTTTCAGACTTGACCATGAGAGTCTTCAAGTCTCAATCCTATTTACAGACCGAGACTGTTGATTGCAGTCATCTGCCAATTTTATTTGTCTGTGTTTTCTGAGATCATGTTACATTAACTGGCACAAATCTACCTTCTCCCAAAACCTTCTTTTAGAAGCACTTTCCAAAGCCAGCTGGAGTCTTGTTGTGTGTCATGGAGAGCGTGGCCAGGCAAGCACACTGTCTCTAGAGCAGCAAAGGCTTTTTCCATTGCACTTGTCCAGAAGAAGCCCCACTGCTCTTGCTCCAAATTTTCAGTGGACTTGGTCACTGAGCTAACAATGGCTTACCCTGGAGAACCACAGCCATTTAATCTCTTTCTCTCAAAGGTTAATTAATTGATTGATTAATTGAGTTCATGAATCCAAAAGGACTGAATCCAAAAGGGTGACAGACCTCAGTGTAAACCCTTCCCCTCTCCTCTATCCCTGTTATGCATGTTAAAAATACATCCGCATCACCCTGAAAAGAAATGTAAGGATTGAGGTGTCCAAACAAATTAGCCAAGGGAGAAAAATAAACATGGTTAGAAGAGGCAGCTTCTAGGAGATGGGAAAGAAAGAGTGAAAATCGTATTTTTCCTAATAAGCCAATTAAAGTGGATATACTTTAAGTGGACCCATCATTAATAACATTTTACACACATGCTCATGCACACACACACACTTCATTTAACACATGGTCCGCTTTATATTTCCACGTGCAGACATAGATCATGGGTTCATCTGAGAATTCCAAAGGATAAAAGTTCCACTTGGCAACTCAAATATGATTAGAGGAGGTTGAATAGCGGTTGTTGAAAGAGCTAAGAGTGTTCAGAGTGTAAAAACGAAGGTCAAGTTGGGGCATTATCACCGCCTTTGAATATCTACAGGGCAGTCATGTAGAAAATGGAATAAACTCATTTCATTGTTCCGAAGTGCAGAGCTAGGATGACTGATGGAAGGTACAGAGGCAAGTTTTGGCCAACATAAGTATAAAAACATTGGAACAATTAGTTCTATCAGAAAAGGGAATGATTTGCTTCTGAGAATAGCAAAGTCTTTCTTCATGAAGTATTTCAAAAAGAGGCTTGTATGGGTTACCTGTCAAGGATTTTACAGAAAGAATTCACACATTACTTGAACAATAGCAGTGGTTCTCAGTCCCAGCTATTAAAAGTTCTGAGACTGGGGTCTCACCCCACAGATTCTGGTTTAATGGATCCACAGTGGAGCCTAGACATTAGGATATTTAAAAGTTCCCCACCTGATTCCAGTGTGCAACCAGATAAAGAACCACAGGGCTAGAGAATGCATTCATCTTATTTGTCACCCTGTTGACAGATATTAATGGAGCAAATACTGGAGGCCCAATTCTCTGCACTGAGGTAGGGAGAGTAGCAGATGTTAGTGGTGCCCACCCATACCCCTCACCCCTAACAACTTCAACACACCAGACTTCTCACTGCAGCAACTGCTTTTCACCATCTGAAGACTTTGTGTTCCTGTGAGAGGCCTCTTTACACATCACATGGCAGGACAGAAGTGCCAGAACACTGTTGCTCCTTGGAAGTATACCTCAACACAGGATGGATGGGAACTCACTCATCCCATAGAGGGGTGAATCTGAGGTGTGTGTTCTACAGTCGGGCCTCACAGTTTCTCTGGTGGAATTAAGTTCCAACCACCTCTCCCTACCTCCATTAGCTAATACCCATTTTCTGATACTTTCTTTCTCTTCTCTGTCTCACTTCCAGGCCCCCTACAGCTGTTCCCTTTACCTCCCAAACAAACTCCTTGCAGCTGAATAACTGTCTCAGAGTCTTCTCTGGGGGAATCCAAACTAGGCTCATTTGGGCTTGGTGAAGCCCACACCACAATGAGGGAAGCCAACCAGTGAGCAAATCTTGTAACTAAGGGGGACCATATCCCAAATATTCAGATAAAATGGAAGGTTCTGGAGGTTACCTAGCTGTTGCATTGCACTCAGTTCTCAGGCAGCCAAATCGGGATCTGAGTCCAGCATGGTTTGATGCCAGGGGTCACAATCTAAGCCAGCATTCTATGTCCTCTCTAAATGATAGAGACTATCATTTTAAATATTTATTAAGCAGCATTTATTGTACATACCCTCCCTACATTTTGTCTCTATATTTTTGTCTAGTTTTCTATTTTTATACTTTTTGATCAATGTCATTTTCCTTTCTCTCTTCTTCAGAAAAGCAATGGATGGTATGAATTATTTAAATCATGTCATTATGGTATGAAGGGTTAAATTTTTATAAATCCGTCAGTAATCTTGACCTCAACTTCCAGCCTTAGCCTGAGTAGTTTTAGGTTGGCTAATCACTCCTGGAATATTCTAAGTGGAATTAACCCCAGAGATGGTCTAGATGACCTTGATTCCAGGATTTTGTACAGAGCCTCACCAATAGTTTCCATAGAAACCAAAGTTGATAAATGAGGATGATTTTCATTTGCCTGTTTCTGAGTTACAACTTTCTTTTAATAGGAAACTAGAGGAGAAATATGAAATATAATTACCAAGCAGAGGGGTACATGCTATTATAGGATAGGATTACCAGCTATTTTCTTCAAAACTGAAATTTAGAACTTGGCTTGTCTGTTCTCTTCAAGGTCCCTCAAATCTGTCATGTTCTTCTCCTACACCCTGCCTTGCGATGTTGTCTTGCTTGGAATGCCCTCCATTTTCCTCTCTGCCTTTCTGTATTTTCTCCAGCTACTAGTTCCATATCTGCCTCCCTCTCCCTCAACAAAATCTCCTCTGATCCTTATTAACAGGGATCAGCTCTGAGGGATATATCAATTTTAATTCCATATGATGTATATAATGATTATATTGTTGTGCTTAGGTGGACCAATTAAGAACAAAGTTGGCAAAAGGCAGGTGATTCCAGCTCTGCTACTTAACAACTCTGAGGCCTTGGGCTCTTGGCTTCACCTGTCAGGGTCTCAAGTTCCTTCATCTGCAAAATTTGGATAACAATAGAACTGTTCACCTCTGTGGTAAGTGAGTCCATGGGATAGTGGACAGAGTATCTTAGCACAGTGACAGACATGTAGTATACATTCAGTAAACGATAGCTAAATCAGGATCCACTTTCATTTTTGGGTCACTTCAAGGGGGAAACAGTCACATCAGGAGCACGAATGGGACAGTCAGACAAACCTTGTTTCATGACTGCCCTACACACGTACACTGTTTTGTATAAGCTAGAGTGCATTCAGCAAGTTGCTGTACCCCTCAGGCTCCACGTCTTTATCTATAAGATGCACCTGCCACCACCTACTTCACATAATGTTGGTCAAGTTTAACTCATTGAATCACAACATGGGAAGCACCTAGCCATTGTGCTTTTAGTGGGTGTCCCATGCACTTATTTCCCTTGCCCCACTTCTTCTCACCTACCCTTTGTTGTACTTTCCTAATAACAGTAAGCATCAGATGTTCACTGGATAATTAATGCATCATCATATGACTGAGGACACATGTACCTTTGGTGCAAAAACATGCAGAGCATGTGTATGCTAACAGTAGATGTTCTGGATCCCTGGGTCTGAGAGCTTTGCCCACCTAGGCAGAAGGATGAATCGAGATTATTTAGGCTGAGGAGACAAGGGTACATCGTTATCTATATGAGACAACTTCATAAAGCTAGGTCCTAGGGGTTATATTTCTGACACAGCAGTCTCAAAATGTAGATATACATAGTTTTAAGTGAATTTATCTTGGCAATCCACTTAAGGGCCTAAGGCCAGTGAGTTAAGACATTTAATTGAAATTCATATGACAACGACAACAGAGGAGAACATTTTTAAAGTGTTGAAACATAGACTTAATTAGTAGCCCATTAGGAGGTCCAATTAGGGAAGAACATCTTAGCAATGCAATGTCGAAAATCACGTAACCAGTAAGCGGCAGAACAGATTTTTAAACATGGTTCATCATTCTTCCAAGTCCTCCTGGCAAGGTTAGAAACACTGAACAAGTCCTGGGTGCTCAAGAGGGTGGTCGGAGAAGGGACAGTGACCATGTGAGCGGGCAGAGAAGGATGTGCTTAGAGGACACAGGAGGGTGAATGTGTTTCTGTCACTTCTGTTTAGAAACTTTCCATGGCTTGGCATTGTTCTTAAGATGCAGCCCAAGCTCCTGATATCAGCCACAAGGCTTTCCAGTATGTGCTCCAGACCAATTCACCCTGAGTCATGGACTGCTTCTTCCCGTTGTACTCAATGATCTATTTGTCACCCTGGAGTTCTTTCAATGGAGGTCTCTCTCTCCTAAAGCTCTTGATATGTGTTCCTCCTCCTCTTGGAGACTTCCATTTTCTGTCCCACTCTGGGTTGTTAGCTAGGACATCCCATTCCAGAGCAAGTCCTCTATTTGGAACTCCCTGTGTGCTGCCTGCAGAACAACTTCTCACATCCTGATTCTCTGTTACTCACTTGTGGATATCCAGCACAGAGCTTAACACCTGGGCAAGCAGTAGGTGTTAAATAGGCATTTAAAAAAATGAATAGGCCTCGATATTTCAAAAGAAGGACATAGAGCTCTCCAGGAGGAGGGAAAGGGTGCTAAGTAACAACTACTCAGTATCCACTATCCAATATCAAGATTATTTGATCCCATAATTCATATTTATAGCCAATTTATAAGTTACTGGCAGAAACCCTGGCATGGAACTACAACGTCCATTAAGGAAGGCACTAAATGAATGCATAAAATTAATAAGTTGAAGCTGAGATATCACACATTGGGCATATTTAGAACTATAGGTCATTGTATTTCAAGTCTCAGTTATTCAACACAAGGAGAAATATAATAGATGCCAAAATTTTTAAATGTTTTGATATCATAGCAAACATATACTTTCTAGTTGTATTTTTTTAATCAGAAATAAATTTTGCAGGCCCTTGTAGAAAAAAAAATAGATATTTTGATTGGGAGTTAAGTCCTTTACTTTCCACAGTATTCTTTTTTTAAGAAGTAGAGAGAATTAAGGACTTCCTTCCCCACTCCACCATTCCGAAGAGTTTTTGGAATGATACAGAGGTAATCACAAGAGACAGAAGCTTAGATTTTCAACTGCTAAGACAGAAATTATTGAACAGCAGCAAGACCTGCCCAAAAGTCAAAAGTCAGGACCCTCTCATTGCCAACAGGACTGGTCTGGGAGGGCCAAGAGGCTGCCTCTGCGTTGCTCATGGATGACAAGGGGATTGTTTTGGCAGCAACAAAAGATGCACAGGTGGCCTGGCCAGATGTAAGTTGTCCAGTGTTTGTTGGTTCTGTTAAAGCTCTAGGATTTTATTTTGTAGTCAGGGTCACAAAAGGAGAAAGAGTGCAGGCCGCCTGGATGCCGTGATTTCTCCCTTGGATTCTCACTACTCATCCCATGCAGCTCTCAGAACTCATAATGGCCCTTAAAAATTGTTCAGTTTTGTTGTTGTTGTTGTTTATTTGTCCTTCTATTTGAAGAAAATTTCTTATCCATGGAGAAGTAATATAGAAAATCATGCTCTTTGCCTTGGTGACACATCTTAAAGAGAGTTCTGAATCCAGATAATGCAGCCATAAAACTGGCTTGTTTGTGATATCAACCTCCATTTTCACTACCATCAAAATAAAGTTGGTCTTTTTCTGGGTTTGTTTCCTCTGTGACAGGCACTTCCTTGGATCACATGGTAGCAAAGTCCTATTTCCTCTCCTTCCTGCATTTAAGTCTTCTTTGTAATGATAAGCATCTAAATGTAATGTCTAAACCGCCACATTCTCTCCTTACTCATTTATCAAAATTAAATGTAATATATAAGGACTCAAAGTAATGTAATTACTGGAAAAGTGGTGGAGTAGAGTGGGAGATATGTGCAGACAGACTGAAGGGGGTTATATGGTCTGGCCGAAATAAAGAAGAATTTAATGGAACACTCACAGTCTTGAAGGGTTCCACGAAAACAATGCATATGATTAACAAAAGTTAAAAATTGTATATTTGCCCACAATTTTATAAGAATTCAATATGTTCAAGAAAAACTGTTGATAAGATTAATTTATTCCCTATGTGGTGTGTGTGTGTGTGTGTGTGTGTGTGATTCCTACTATTTTATAGGCACAGTTTAAGGAGCTGAAGGTATAACAGAACAAGAACAACACAAGTCCCTGCTTCATGGCATTTCTATGGTAAATTATTTTCTGAATTAGCTCTTGGGATATGTAAACCAAAACTAAGTGAGAATATTTAAATCAGTCAATGTCCTGGAAGTTTTGGAAAGCATGCTTACTAGGAGTGATTTGAACAGTAAATAATATATTAAAGTAACTCATAACCCTTGAAGACATGAGACAGTTAAACTGGGAGACCCTGGGGTGGGGCAAGGCTTGAGCAGCATGGATGGAAGTGCATGCAGCCAGGCATCTTCATTTATTCAAAAATCCCTTCAACTCATATTTATTGAATCCTTCACATGTATCAAGATCACGTTCACGAAGGCAAATGGTGTTTTTTACCCAACATCTTTCCAGCATCTGTATCAGTGTACTACCTTTGGAATAGTCACTGTTGAAGACAGGCATCAAGAGATTATGCAGTATATTTATGCTTTGATGGACTAGGATCTTCTTAAGGTAGAGAACAATCAAGGAGGTAAGCTAGCTCAAGCCTCTTTGCAAAGCAAGAATTCTCTCTGTTCCAAAGCCTGGCCCACTTGGGCTCCAGGTCCATCTACTAACATCTGAACTATTGCCAAGTCTACCCCAGGGGTGCAGTTTTGTCAGAAAGACATCTGGAACAAGACGGTGCAGTTTTATGGCAATAACTATGAAGGGTTATTTCAGACGGCAGAGCTTCAACCAAACTCTGCATATTATAATTTCACAACCCCTGTCTACATTTCTGAAATCCAAAAAGATCTGAAATTAAACCACTTTTTCCTATAGCTCATTTGATGAAGAAACCTAACCTGAACTAATGTAGGCTAACATACTCTTTATTTATTCCACTTTGTGTGAATATTCATACATTTTCCTATAGAAATATTAATGTGTTTGATTAAGAAAACTAATGATGTAATGTATGGTGATTAACATAACATAATTAAAAAAAAAGAACAGGAGGATGGGTTAGGTGATGGGTATGAAGGAGGGCACTTGTTGTGATGAGCACTGGATGTTGTATTAAGATGATGAATCACTAAATTCTACACCTGAAACTAGTATTATACAGTATGTTAACTAATTGGAATTTAAATAAAAACTTGAAAAAGATTTAAAAAAAAAAGAATACTACCTTAGACCTCACTGGAGCGTTAGTTAGCATACAATACAAAGAGAGTTCTGAATCCAGATAATGCAGTCATAATTGAATTCTTCCTCTACATTTTAAAAAATTCTGAAAACAAACCTGTTGCCGAGGTCTCAAAAATGGGGTTGTGTTTTGGCGAAGGCTCTCATTTCTTTTATGACCCTCTTGATGATGAGCCTGACTCTGATCACCACCTTTTTAAATTGCAACTTTCCCTCATGTGAAAACTCTGTATCTTGTATTTCTCATATCACCTAATTACTTAGTACTAGTAGCACCTGGCACAGAGAAAGCATTACAAAATGTTTGTTAGATAAAGAAAGGCTATGGCATTTATTTGGTATGTTTATTGTTAATTATCCGAACTGGGCACCACCCACCTCCCAATCACCCAAATGTGATCTCCACAGGGCAGGGATCGATGTACCCCATTTCCTTAGAAGAGTGGCCGTAAGAGGAGCTCCATAAAACACAATGAATGAAAGAATACATTAGTTTAGTTTATTGTTTTGACAAATAGCCCTGAGTCTTATACGAAAACAATGAATCGTGGATCACCACATCAAAAACTAATGATGTATTGTATGGTGACTAACATAACATAATAAAATTAAATTAAAAAAAAATTCTTATTACTCAAATGATAAGTTTAAAATGTTATAACTAAAACAAAGAAAGAAGAAAATAAATCATCCATAAGCCTATGATAGACAATACTAATAACAGTTTGATGTATCTTTTTTTATTTTTATTTATTCTTGATTTATTTAAGGTTCAGTCACAAAGCATTTCCCATCTTTGTGAAATATTATTGGTAAGTATGAAATTTAACAGCTTTATACAATTCTGGCATATGGATACAATATAAGTTATTTAAGTATTCATCTAATGTTGGAGTTCATTTTCAAATATTTGCTTTCATAATTCTGAGATGAACATCAAAATCAGCTCACATGTCTCTATCTATTTAGAGAAGATTTCTAGAAGTAGGACTCCTACCTGAAAGGGCCAGGATGTTAAGCTCGTTAGCATCGAAAGAAATTGAATCTGACTTGAAAAATTTCTAATATTCTTGAGTCCTACCCCTCCTTCAGGAAGCAACAGGAGAGGTGGTGTGTGTGTGTGTGTGTGTGCGCGCGCGCGTACGCGCACGTCGAGCGCATGCACATGCCTTGGAACAAAACTTAGCAGATGAATGATTTTGGTACATTAAGGATCTGGGCATTTAGCAACTAGGAAGCAAACCAAAGTGGCAGCTTCCAGTGGAAAGTACACCTGCCCAGGTGTCAGGAGAGCTGGCACCAGCTTCCTGGCTTCAAATACCCATCTGTTTCTCTCTGCTCCTCAGTTTCCCTTTCTCTTTGTTAATGGGTACGGTGACCTCTCCCCTACTGCTTTAAATGGGCTATTCTGAAGATAAAACAGTTCTCATGAAAGGTCTTTTAAAGTAAAAATTGCTGTACAACTGCAAGGTGTTATTAATTCAACACACCAGCAATAAAAATTTGTGTCAGCTGTGTACGATTTACAGTCACCAGCAACATGTATTAAATTTCAATTCATCCCATGAAATCCAAAGCTCAAAATCCTATTAAAAATACTTAAAAACATCAAATCCTCCCTATAATTAATAACAATGATTGGGACCAGAATTCTCAACAATAGACTTATCTCTATTCAGCAACAGCAAGTACTAATGAGAAATTGAAGGAAGTAGATAATTATAGACCAGAGTCCCCTTTGCCACTCTAAAGAGAACTGAACATGAGCAAATTGAAGCCTTCCTCATGTGACAAGTATACTATCTCTGAGTATTAACATT
>NC_138371.1:96709517-96727020 GCF_054177405.1 Leptonychotes weddellii | reverse complement strand
GCGGGAGGCCTGCTTCTCCCTCTCCCACTCCCCCTGCTTGTGTTCCCTCTCTCGCTGTGTCTCTCTGTCAAATAAATAAATAATATCTTAAAAAAAAAAAAGAAAAGAAAAAGGCTACAGTAATCTTTAGTATGTTTTTTTTTTTTTTTAAGATTTTATTTATTTGACAGAGAGAGAGACAGCCAGAGAGGGAACACAAGCAGGGAGAGCAGGAGAGGGAGAAGCAGGCTTTCCGCAGAGCGGGGAGCCTGATTCGGGGCTCGATCCCAGGACCCTGGGATCATGACCCAAGCCGAAGGCAGACTCCTAATGACTGAGCCACACAGGCGCCCCATCTTTAGTATGTTTCAACTTGCAATAAGTCTTTGCTTAATGGCGTGAAGATGATCAGATGGCATTTTATGGAGTTCCTCAATTCTTGGGACACTGTGTGTGTGTGTGCATGTGTGTGTATGCATGTGTGTTGTGGTGTGCAGAAATAGAAAGTTTTTATATTAAATACTTTGTTCTACACCATTTGGTGTGTTAGAAATATGCTAGGATTTCTTGATTAAAGATAAAAATCATGGCCTTTACCTAGAAGTGGCTCTTAGCCTAATAAGAAAAAAAAAATAACTAAATGAATAATTACCATGACAGGTTCATTTCCAGGATGAAAGGAAATCTGAAGTGCTGTAGGGGTGAAGTAGAAAGGAACCCATCTCAGTATATGGCACCCTAATGCCATCCCACAGGGCTAATAGGGGTTATGCAATAAAAGTGTTCTGGAGAGGAAACATTTGCTGTGGTGGGCAGAACATAGCTTCTTGTGGAATTATGAGTAATTCTAGAGAGCTGACACACAGCTCTGTGTGTGTGTGTGTGTGTGTGTGAGAGAGAGAGAGAGAGATGAAAGAGACTGGAGGGAAGGAAGCAGCTGGAGAGAATCAAATCATGTGGGTTCGTATGCACCATCTTAAGGAGATTAGTCTGAAGTAATAGAGCCACTTATTCTCCTGTCAATAATCAAATTAAATAGGTTTTCTTTCAACCTCAGGGACTAATTCTTCAATTTGGTTTTGAGAGAAGAGCCCAGCTTCCTCTATAGCTCCAGACGTTCCAACAATGCCAGAACAGTTGAAGTTTCATTGTATGGCAGTTGAGGGATAAAATGGCTAATCTTAAAGAAACTCTTAAGTGAAAGAAACAGAATTTAAGGTCTTTATGAAAAGGCATGCTTACCTATCCCTAAAAGTCACAAATACGCTTTGATATGAAATAACTTTCATATCAAAACTTCTTTCAATACTGCCCCATTAAGAATGCAAGATCCTCTAGAACACTACTGTTGGGTGATTTTTAAGAGCCTTGAAAGAAAACAAGATACTGATAATTGCTCCGTATGGAATCATGACACCCATGTTTTTAAGGAACCAGTAGACCTTGGCATATGCTCACCCCTCTGCTCTTGCTTGGTTGCTGTTGTGGAGGAAAGGACAAATGAAGAGGCAAAGGGAAAAGGAGCACAGAGACATTTCATCTCTAGTCAGTACCTGCGTTCTATCCAACACTGATCACAATCTCCTGTGAGATGCTGACATCGAGAGGGGATATGGGGTCTTTGGCCTTCACTCCCCCAGCTTCCTCATATGCAATGGATAATCTCTAACATTTCTCTTGGAGCTAACATTTTTCAGTTCTTCATTTTTCATTGAAAATTTGTGTTCACTGCTGACATTTTCCACAAAATCCATCAAAACTGAATTGCCCCCCAAATATGGATCAAGTGGGACAGAGAAGGCCTTGGCAGGGTATCCCCTTGGCTTACCTTCTGGTTTCTACCCCAGGACCCTTCTTCACATGCTGTTTACTTCAGCAAAACAACACCGGGCTCCAGGCTCAGAACCCTCTTGTTACCATGATCCTGTGATTTCTTTTAACCCAGAATGGCCACCAAATTCTCCCCATGTTTTGCCATCTCTTCAGTGGCAAGTTCAAATTCATCTTGATCTCTAAAGCTTTGGACAGTGTTTCTATACCTAGCAATAATACTGATATACACACCTGCCTGATTCTCCTTACAGAGTATAAGCTTCTTAAACTTCTAGACTGGTTTTAGTTTCATCTTTTATTCTCTAAAAGCATCCAAAAGAGCAATGTCTTTTGTGTGTGTTCAAAGCATGAATATTGATGAAGAAAAATTTCCCTAGAATTGGACATCACTTATGTGATTTCGTTCTGAGCTATTAAAGCTACATAATTAGTGAATGGGCTCAGAATTTATGTTAGATTACCATTCATGGTCAATAGATTTCAGTGGGGTTTTCTCTACACCAAGCCGTGTGTGGATCCAGCCAGAATCAAGCTTTTCCTTTTCCTTTCTTTTATGTACAGATAAAATCTAGTTAAAATTAACATGAAGAGAAAATTTGAAAAAAATAACAGGAAAAATAACATTATAAAGTCTAATAGGTGGCTTTAAGTATCCGTGTTTATTCATTCATTCACACATTCAAAGAACACTGATGGAATGTCAATGTTGAGGGGGAACCTATTCTAGGCAATGGAATGTGTAGATGAAAAGGGCCATCTGACCCTTGAATTCATGACCCAGTGAAGAAGACAGCCGTGCACATAGAATGCAATATGAGTCATGCTAAAGAAAAAATAAAATAAGAGACAGGATAACTCACGAGAAGGACATCTTACCCAACCTAGATAAGAAAGAGTCACCCCTCATAGATGATGCTATGATTAAGTCCCTAGAGAAGTTGGGACAGGGCATCCCCAAAGGACACACTATAGGATATACAGTGGCAAAAGGGTATAGAGCACATAGGAAGAAAAGCATGTTGTTTAAAATGGCCAGAGTTTTCCTGATGAAGGGACACTTCTTAGAGGACTTGACTGTTAATCTAAGCAATGTGTATAGAAGAGGTCCACTGCTCCCAGCCAGCAGTTCCAGCATTCCAGCTTGATTCTGTAGGTTTCTAGCACAAACACACACACACACACACACACGCGCCTGTGCAGGTACATATCTTTGCGCTATGACTGGCACTCATTGTTTCACTTTCTCCCCCGATTGTTAGTTCCTCTTCCCCTTCTAGTCACCCTAAGCATGCAGCAATGGAAAAGCTCAAAATGTGAAGGCCTGGGTATGTTTTTCAGGCTTCTCTGATTCAGCTAGAGCTGTGGAGCAAACATGATGGAACTACCCACGGCCCCCATCCTTGAAAGCCTCAGATTATTACATGATAAGACTATACCCTTAAAAGTGGGGAACTGTATTTAATTGGAAATGAGCATCAGATTATCTAAGCATGAAGACCACATGCCACAGATTATGACACAATTTCAGCAATTCTCATCAAATGTTAGTCAGTTCATATAGATTTAGGGTTCATGGCTGCCACCATAATACATTAGCAGAAGCTCAGAGAATTGCATGATAAATAAAGATCAAGGCCATCAATGCATCTTCATGAGAGAGGCTGTGCTTGTCCTAGATTTAGAGGATGAAATAAGAATAAATGAAGTTTGTAGGGCAAAGAGCAGCATGAATCACAGGACACAAGAATCACAGTCTGTGTAAACAATTTAGAAACAAAACAGAACAAACAAAACCTAGGTCTCCATACCTCGTTTTTGTAGGATTTTTTTCATCCATGGATGTGGATGTGGGTAAAGGTATAGATCTAAATGTTGGTGTATATAGTAGGTGTAGAGAAAGGAATAGGAGTGGCAAGTCAGTAAAGGGACTCATTTGCAGCTTCACAGGGAAAGAGACATCCCTTTGACAAATATAGAGGCACACATCATTTTATTGCGCTTCACTTAACTGTGCTTCAGAAATGTTTTTTTTTTTTCAAATTAAAGGATTGTGGCAATCTTTCATAAGCAAATCTATGAGTGTCATTTTTCCAACAGTATTTGCTTGCTTTGTGTCACTATGTCACATTTTGATAATTCTTGCCATATATCTAACTTTTTCATTATTATTGTCTTTGCTATTGTGATCTGTGATCAATGATTACAACTCACTGAGAGCTCAGATGATGGTTAGCATTTTCAGCAATAAAGAATTTTTTAATTAAGGTGTGTACATTGTTTTTCTACACATAATTAATAGATTAATAAGCTTATTAGACACAATAGACTAACATAAATATTACTTTTGCACTGGGAAACCAAAAAATTCATTTCACTTGCCTTATATCAATATTCACTTAATTGTGGTACTCTGAGGCCAAGTCTATGATATCTGCAAGATATGCTTTAAGTTATTTTTAGGACCCTTTGAGCTGTCCATTCATGTTTTTTCTTAACTCTCTTCAAGTCCTTCCTTACCAATCCAGTGTAGATATGCATAATAGAAACACAGAGCAAAGGAGGCCATTAAGCGTACATCACTTCATATAGGGAAAGATTGAGAACTGAAGAGGTGTAAGACTGCCCAGTTTCCTCCTCTTCCCCATGGCTGAGCCTCGATGCGAAGCTGAATCATCAACCACCAGCATTCATCTTGCTTTCTGGATACACACCTGGCCCTCAACTAGAGCTGGCTTGGGAAATGCCCTGCTCTCCTGCAGATATGAATCCTCAGAAAATTGTAATTATAAAGCTTCAGAAGAGGTGAAAAGCCTGGCCATCCGTTAGCTTATGCAGAAAACGATTATACAATTTTCGCATTTTTGAGGCTCTTACTTCTTGTCCCTCTTGCCTTTCTACTGAAGACCTCTCTGCTTCAAAGGGAAATAAATGGGAATTAAGACGGAGCTGAGTGAGTCATGCTGGCAGCCCTTGTCCCTTTCAATTTAATTCAATTCTCCCAATAATCTTATGGTAGATATTTTTATCCTAATTATACAAATGAAGAAAGTGAAATGTGGGCATAAAATGCCAGCTCACACACCTGGGAAGAGGAAAGATCACAATGTGAAACCTAGTGGGTCTGATTGTGAAGCTCAGTGCTCTTTCTGCAATATAACAAGCCTTCCACAAGGATGAAGCTTCAGGGTGCGGTCAGGTCAGGGGGACTGTTGAGGAATACTGGCTGCTAAGATCAGTAAAGAGTGGTGAGAAAGGCAGGTAACACCAGGTGGGGCAGATCGTTAGAACTATTGACTACAGCCAATTATTTGTATTTCTCTGTCTTTCATTTCAGTTATCTACATGATTTTCAGGCCCCAGGACCATGTACAATTGAGTTTTATTAGATAGTGTGTTTTATTGACTAGAAGTAGATAATATGGATTTTATGAGATAGAAATAGCATTGTGCCAGACCCCTTGCTGGGGGTATTTTACTAATAGCAAGCTTTCTGAAGAAGAGATTGCCATATAAAAGAACCAACTACAGTGTTGTTTCCAAACTAATTTTTATTAATAGACCCCACAGTTACGGTCTGGAACCCCAGTTCATTAATGTAAATGTCAAGGAAAACTTACACATCTTTTTTTTTCCCCCCTTTTCTTTTCCTTGAGCTAATTAGTCTGGGAAGTATTTTTTTAATTGTCTTACCTCTCTTTCCCTTTAATGGAGAGAGTCACACTGTCCTTGTAATTTTTCTTTTTCACTACGGGAAGAGAATGAGGGTGAGAGGAACTAACTAATGGTCCAGTGGAATGAACCCCAAAGAAACTCATCGATTCACGGAGGTGAAACCATCACAATATCTCACCTTTAGTCTTTACAAATGAGTGAAACCAGAATTAGGCTCCACACACACTTGAAAATGCATTCAGGTGACATGTAGGAAGAATTAGCACATTACACTGGTAATGTTGCGGGGAAGAACAGCAATTAAGGACCCACGACATAAGAGGGGGCTGCTTTCGCCACTTCAGCTTCAGTCAGAGCACGGGGGCTTTACCAGAGCAAAAGACACTTTGTCCTTTAACAGGGACAGCAGGCTTTATGTATTGGATTGTTTATTTTTCTATTCATTCATTTCAGAAATTTACCGGGGGTTTGGCATCTACTGTGTTAGAGTATGGACACGCAGACAAGCCAAGGTGTGGTACTGCCTCTCAAGGACCCCACAGTGTACCCCATGGGACAGATCTGTGGCTACGTGGGGGAAGGAAAGCATGGCCCAGCTTCACAGAAAATCAGTGCTGGGTACAAAAGAGACGCACAGAGAGCAGGGCTTGATGAAGAAAGTGTTGGCAAAGGCTTCACAGGAGAGGAGACACTTGAGCTGCATCTTCTAACACTCCATCAAGATAAGCATGGTAAGAGCATTTCCTGTAGAGAGAATGATGTGACCCCTGGGCCCCCATCTGTGTGACCAGGTCCTCCAGAGAAAAGTAGCACAAGAAATGATCATTGTAGGAGAGCCTCCTCCAGACTGTCTGGGAGCTCAGATCACCTGGGGCGGTAAGTGACATTGCAGAAGCTGTTGATGTAAGAAGCTTTGAAGAAGGCTGAGGGACTCTTCCAGGCACTTTTTCTGGACAAAAAGGACTTGTAAGGGAGAGGAACAGGCACTTAAAGCAGAGGCAGATGTGGAGGAGAATGACAAAACTCTAGGTGTGAGTTCCACTTTGCTACTGACGTGAATTAGAAAAGTCCGTCTTCCCAACTTTCAGCTACGTCTTCTGGAAAATGAGGATTATGATATCTGATCTATCCTCTTCACAGGGATGGTTTGTAGATCCAATATATAAAATGCTTTGTAAACCAGACAGGCTTCCACAATGGAATAAATGCACTATTATTATCCTTCTTATTGCTCTATTGGTTTCATTATTAAGGAGTTAAAGAGAGAAATGTAAGTAGAGGTGCCTGAGAAAAGTAAAACTGACAGTTGATTCAGTGAGCAAGGGAGAGGAGTGTGTTTGTACAGTTGACAGGCTGATAAGTGAACACTTATTGTTGAGTGGTATTTAACATGCCAACGCACTTGGCCATGCACTACAGCATCTAACTCTTCAACAGCCCTGTGAAATTGACGAGACAGTAATTATATCTCAAATTTACAGGGGAGAAATGGAGATAATTGTTAGCCGAGTGCCTGACACATAGTGAGTGCTCATTAGATATTAGTTAACATTGTTATTTTAGCATTACTACTATTTTATCACAACTACTTAATGTTCATGTGGTTTGAATATTTGGATATTGCCAGGAGCAATAATAATTAACCAAGCAGCTGATCTATAAATTGGGGTCAATAAGGTTGATTCTATTTATCTCACAGAATCATTTGAATGGAAAAGTCAGATGACTGATTTGGAAGTATATTATGTAATATGGCCAGATAAATGCAAGTCACAGTAAGACCATATTCCATAGGGAATATCTATCTGTGTAAGAAAATCTTAACTCTAATAGCTGGGCATGTCACACTATATTCAAATATCTAACTATAATAAAACAAGCCATAAACTCTGCAGTTCCTGGAGCCAACAGAAGGATTTGTTGAGAGTGACCATGCCCATTCATTATAGGGAGCACCACCTGCAAGGTTGTGGACTCTTACAGTCAGCAATCTGTAAGGAGAAGCAATAGGTTCTGCCCACATATCCAGGCCTTTCTACTCAGGAACAAGAAAATTGTTACGTAGCCTCAGCACAAGCACGCTTGAGATTCAATGTGTGGCCTCTTCACAGTTTGGATGCCTGCCTCTTTCTTCGGGTCCTGATGGTTGATCACTGATACAGCCCCAGTCCTTTTTGGCTGACTCTGGGCAAGGCTGCTTCTCTTCTGCGTCTCTCTAGCTTTACCTCCCTGCTTTTGTGTTCTCTGAGACCCCCGCTCTGTTGCAGCATCTCCTCAGTGGTCATGGGAGACGTTTCCAGTGCCCTTTGGGTGTGTCAACATCTTTCCTGCTCAGGTGTGCTCTGAAAACAGGCTCCTTTCAACCTAATGGCACTGCCTGTATAATGCATTTAAATATTCTCCTTGATTCTGCCAAGGTAGAGCAGGATACCCCCAAGTAATCCTTTTCTTTCCCTCAAAGAATGTAAACACTCAATAGACTAAACTTCCAATAGACTAAATAGATACTTATGAATATACTTGTGCTCATGCCTCTTTGATGTCTTACCTGGAAAGGACCGGACCCTTGGTTTTCATCCAATCTTTACACATAATCCTGACATGCCTCTGCTTGAGGCACAGTATCAGAACAGAAAGCTAAATGAAACATTGTCCTTGTCCTTGCTTATCTAAAAAGGGGAGGGGGGGTTCGTAAGAGATGGAATCACTTTCTAAAACGTGTGTGGTGGGAAGGAAAAGTATGTAAACAAAGGAATGCTTGGAACATACCGGTGGGACTTTTTTTTTTTCTTTTCCTCTAAAAGGCTTTAATTTAGCTTCTGCATAGAAACCACCCACTTTCATCAATAGAGAAATAAAAGCAATGTCTTGCAGCTGTACCTACAAAAACACATTTGGATTGAATCTGCATGGAACCACTGCAGCTAAATGAATCCTGGGATCAATTCCCAATCTATTACCTTCCAATCACTTATGCATCAGGAAATTGTTGTGTTTGCTGAAGCAATGACACAATTCAATTCCTGATTACAGAGTCCGATGAGCCTGAGATTGAATCCCAGCTCCGGCAGTTACAAAAGTGGTCATCTTTTTTAACCCTTCATCTCTAACCTCCTTATCTGCAAGTGAAGTTAGGAATAACTAATTGTCCTGTATCACAAATATTGTACGACATTCCTATATAGGATGAACAATAAAGCATCTCCCATTTAGAATGTGATCTTAATGGTCATAGTATCAAATGCATCATCACAGCATGGCTGTGAATTAGAGAAAAGAAAAGATCTGCTTTATTAACCCAATAAAGAGATCAGAAAAGTGGAGCCCCATCAACTTGAAATAACACATTATGGTCACACAGCCGTTCCATCAGAGTCAAAACTATAATCCGAGTCAACAAATGTCCTTAGGCCAGTGCTCTTTTTATTAAAACACAAGTACTCATATTAATGGAAAACAGGTCAACTAGTACCCTAGTTGTTAGATTTTTCTGAAGAAATCAAACTTCAAAAGCAGCTGCTGCTACTAAAGTTTACGGGAATATTATGAATATTATTCTTGGCATTTTTATCCTTCTGGGGATTGCTACTATTATATCAGCATCACCTTTCTTCTTTCTCATTTACAAAAAAAAAAAAAATGCGGAAACCATCCAAAATAGTTTTAATTGATGTGTATTTATTTATTCAGTGTTTGAAAGTCTACTCTGTGGGCGCCTGGGTGGCTCAGTTGGTTAAGCGACTGCCTTCGGCTCAGGTCATGATCCTGGAGTCCCTGGATCGAGTCCCACATCGGGCTCCCTGCTCAGCGGGGAGTCTGCTTCTCCCTCTCCCACTCCCCCCTCTTGTGCTCTCTCACTCTCTCAAATAAATAAATAAATAAAATCTTTAAAAAAAAAAGAAAAGAAAGTCTACTCTGACCACCCCATAACACTTTATTAGGCACTAAAGGAGGAACGTCTTTATGCTGAAGTTAGAAACCTAGTTGTTGAGATAAAGTACATATTCAAAGTATAAAAAAAAAATGCAAAAAACGAAAGGATTAAATATCAAGAAGAACCTGGGGCTCACAACGAATATTTGGGGGTGTGTCAGAGAATACTGGAGAGGAGGGTAGCATAATTGGGGTGACACGGATATCCTGGCTGGCCCAGATGGGTCTCAGTTTATGCATCTTTTTCAGGCATAATAATTAACTGTTTTTTCTTTCACCCTCAAAAGTATATGGCCACTGCATGGACAGGCCAAAAGGCAGTCATTGCATGTGAAACAATCAGCTTGGGTAAAAGAAGGGGACAGGTGACTGGATGGAAGTCTGCATGGCAGTGCTGTAGATGTTGAGGCTAAGAGTCAGGTGGGGCCAAAGACGCAGCATTGGCCTTGGGAAGGACCCTTGCTGCCCAAGGACAAAAGAGTCTGCACTTCCTTCTCGTTCCCTCCCCTGCTTGCTCACATCAGAATTAGCACTTGAAAACCACCCAAATTCAACACTGAAAACAAAAGCAATTTCTTGGAGCTTAGGGAGGAAATGAAAGATGATCAGATCCAGACCCTGGCAATATATTTGCAATTTATAATTTTAAGTAGCAAATCCTTGTCACAGAAAAAGAGAAATCAGAAAAAGGTTTTCAAGTCTAATTACAACAATAGCTTGTAGCCTTGAATTTGGCAAGTTGACAATCCAAATGGAATGAAGATGAGGTCCCAGACTGGGATGTAATGCCAAAAGACCTTTCTTTACCTCTGTGCGTGTAATTCACTGTGCTTCTGCAGCACTCAGGATTAGGGACAGTATCTGTTTACTCATTTGCAACAGTGACAGAAAGCCTGTTAGAATGAATGTAAACTAGGTCAGCTGGGGTCCTCCTTCCCTCCCAATCAGATGGGAAAATAACAAACCCAGATAAAGAGATTTTAAAGCAATCATGCTGGAGCTTCAATTAAGGCTTCCTTATCCTATTTAACATGATTTTCAGGCCTTTCATCTTAAACCACAATTTTATTATGTTCAATCTAATACCTTGTGCTGGAGCAGGATGTGCCTATTATGTTTGCCAAAATTTGTACAATATGCAATATCAAAGGCCATCTTTAAACAGAGAATAAGCAAACATTCACAGGAATGCAATTTCGGAAATGTTGGGAAGTCCGGCACTCTCCCCGTCTTCCCCTTCCCTTTCTCATCTTGTAGATATCTTACAATTATCTCCATTCAATCTCCTTAAACACAATCAAAGTAGGTATCATTACCCCATTCTAGAGAAGGGGCGAGGACTCCTCTAATTAAGAAGTAGTATGTCAGTGGTCACACCATCCTCTGTCTGACCTGCCAGTGGGACAAAAGTTCTGCTTCACCCTAGAGCCCACAAAGTACTCTTCACTCCTCCCTGGCTTTAGAGATTTATCCCTTAAAAGGATTTAACTCATGAATGTGATCACTTCTGAAGAAGAGTTATACCCTCACCTACTCTTTCATGTGAGATAATTTTTTCTTAGCCTTTCTTATCATCAAACTTAAGGGTTTTATGAGATATAAAGGTAGCAAGCATGGAAGGAAGATCCTTCAGAGGAAGTGGAATTCAACTAGCAGAAGGAGCTCTGACATTGGCTTCAGAGACCCCTGAGTTTGAAGTGTGGTCTGCCCCTTGTTAGTTGCATCATATGAGGAAGATGATCTTTGTTTGCTTTTTCTTCCTTTCCCCATCTCTGTGTCTTTGGGTTTTCTCATCTGTGAAATGGGACTGGTAAGGTTAGTAATCTGTGAATGAGCCTGGCACAAAACAGGCATTCAGTAAATTGTAGCTTGGTTACTTCTATCTTTCCCTTCCACCTTATCTCACCCACACACTTTGCTTCTAGAAGTTGTAAAGTTTTAGATTTTCTAATTCCAAAATTGAGTGAGGCTCAGATTCATAGAATCTGACTAATTCTCTGTATTGCTCTCTTGGACCCTGGTTTCTCTTAGATTGCCTGTTATGCTTGCAGATACCATGGAAATGAGCACTTTATACTTGGTCTGATAAACAGAAACAATTTTACCAGAATCATCCAATATGCAAACACTTTAAAAATAAGCAAGAGCTGTTACGACTTTAAATATATCTGTGCTTGACAGCCTGCCTAATGTTTCACGATTTAATTAGTAATATCATTTCCCTGGACTTAAGGTTATCAATCATGTTACAGTTATTTCATTTCTGGCTGTCTAAATATAGCTGGCTAGAGTTCTGGCATTGTTCCCTTTGCAGGGATGAGCGAGAATTTTCAAGGAGAAAATGGTGGCAAGAGGAAATGAGACTCCTTCTATAAGGAGCCATGGATCAGACACTCCAAGAAATTCCATCTTTCATCAATCCACAGATATTTAGCATCTTCTGTCTTTCCATCATGAATTAGCTGATATAAACCAGTAGAGAGCTTACAAAAGAGTCGAAGTGAAACAATGAACATACAAAAGGCAATTAACCTAATTAATGGTGGTAATAGTCCCATGCATCTGTCTACTACAGTTCACAGCAGGCACTTCTACAAAAGTGATTTTATTTAACCTCATTTAATTAGCACTAAGTGCTAAATTGTTTGGTACACACTATAATACTCAGCTGATGTTCAGATAAGGGAAAGATCAACATGGGGGTTGCAGTGGTAGGGAGAGCTTCAGGTCCTGATGGGGGTTTTAAAAATTGGGTGCCTTGGATAATTCAAGTTGGTTTGGGGCATGGAGACAATGAGTTCCTTACCTCATTTCCTCTGGTAACATCTCATGACTCAAAATATGCCAGAACTTTCTCAAATGTAGACTCTTTTAAAGCCCAATTCAGCATTTGACCACAAAGGCATGTGTTTTTGGTTTTGCATTTCTCCTCAATAATGATAAAAGTCCTGGAAGCCAGACATAAGCAGTGATTGTGTTGACTGTGCAGACTTCAATGAAACCAAAATACAGAGAAAGAGAAAACCTCTGAAATATTTCAGGGATGAAAATAAGTATGTGAAGCAGGGAAAGAAAATGAAAAAATGTGCTAGAAAACCAGCTGGGAAGGAAGTGTTGCATTTTTTTCATCAATGGTTTGCATTGATGAAATGTGTTTTAAACGGTCAGTCTGTACCTAATGTAGACTGAGTTAAGATACTCACGGGAGGCTTATGAAAACTCCTAATTCAAAGCAAAGGCCATGGATGTATTTGCACACCTCTGTGTGTGTGTGTGTGTGTGTGTGTGTGTGTGGAGTGGAGTGGAGTGGGTGGAGCACTAATACCAAAACCTCCCATCCTTTCAAGGTGAAGAAACACTGCAAGATGGAGGTAGCCAAGACTAGGAACACATTGGATGGTCCGAATATCCCAAATCCACTATGGTGTTCCTAAAATCTATTAACTTATACCACACTGAAGACACAGAGAGTAGATTGAACACATAAGACCTCCCATGTACACCTGTGTTTAAAAAGTTAAAAAAAAATAATAAAAGCATCTTTGGAAACAAGACCGGAATGTAGGTGAATGCATGCCTGGGGACTTTTTTGAGGTCATACAACAAGATAAAAGCATATTTGTCTCCATTCAGTTAGTGTCTACTTTTCTCTGTAAAACCAGTATTCTCACTCAGACACACAAGGGTCATTCTGCTTTCATTAATGTAACTTCTCCTGATGGCACTTCAGTGGTTGAAACTTGCCTGGAAGTCTCCAAGTCTATATGGGGGCTCTGCCCCTGACATGATTTGGTTGTTGGCTTGGAACAGGTTGACTAACACTTCTGCCCCTCAGCTTCCTCATTTGTAAAATGAGCTGATCAGATCAGATAATTTCTAAACTCTTTATAACTCTAGTTTCCCCTAAATCTAACCTCATTTCCTATAAGGCTCTTCATATTCTATCCATCTTTTAAGATACCGCTTATGCCTCAAATTCTTTAGAAATACTTGCCCAGTATTTTGGGTTAATAACCTGGTTATTTTCCTTCCCCTCACCTGTCATTTCTTCATGCTCCAAGGGTGCCAAACCAGTTCTCTCTAGCTCATTTTTGTTCCTCCCCATTTTATGTAAACTCTGTTTCTGCCACAAATGTCCCTTCTCCTTCTTTGTCTTTCTGTTCTTAGTAAGTCTGCTTACATTCTGGGCAGTGATGAGCAGCCTGGTTGAAGAGCAACTACTGTGTGCTCCCATGGCACCCTCAGGTCACTGTTATTATTAGACACCACTTCTGGCTCTGTACCATAACTGCTGTATCTGTCACTTTTATCAGACTCTGACATCCACTAAAGCTGATGCTCTATCCTCAGAGCAGAGGTCCTCAAACTGGCTGTGTAGTCCAGTGATCTGAGGACCCTTTCAATATTCCCATGCCCAGGTTGTTCTACAGAACAATTAAATCAGAAACTATAGGTTGGACCCTATCTATGAGTATGTTTTAAGCCCTTGAGATGGTTCCAAGTTTGAGAATCACTGCCTTAGAGTGTCCAGCAATAAGCATACAGTAATTGCTAATGAATGACCCCATTGACTAGATCTACGATCCTGGACATATTGTATGGTCACTCTAAACTTCAGCTTCCTTCTCTAAAATGGAGATGTAATTTTAGACAATACGTCATTATGAAGATTGAGATACACATGTAAACACTCAGTCCATAGTGGGCATTTAGTAGGTATCAATTCTCCTCATTCCACTCATCTCCCTAAAGTATCAATACCAGGTTTCCATAAGTCATAGAATAGGCAGCTTGGATGAAGAAGCATGAGCTCTATCAGAGAGCTATTTTTCTTTGACCTTCCACTACCCTTATCCCCCTCCAAAACACTCCTTCCATGTTCTCTGTAAAGCACAGAATTCCCCCAAGTAGACCTGGTCATGATGATTTAAGAAGCAAACTGGCTTATTCTCATGTCACTTCCTTACTGGGAAATAAGCCTCATTATTTTTGCACCCTCTTTCCTATCCCTTCAATCAGCCCTATGACAGAGGTGTCCTCTAGAAGGGACAGGTCTGAGAATACCTTGTCAGCTCTTCTAAGTTGAATGCAAGACATGTAGCTTACACAAATGACAATCTGAGGCAGGTATTGCAACTTTTAATGCTCTTCAATTATCAAAACAGTGGAGGATGTACATTTAACTTTTAAATGTCTGTGTGCATATTTAATGTGTGTATACATATACATATTCATATGAATATGTTGCATAGTCATGATCTTCTTTTTTTAAATCCCCTCTCAGAACAGAAACAGGATGACAATTTTAAGATAAAACAGGGGTCTCTCTTTTTCAAGAGGAGAATTCTCAATCTTGAGCATGGTTCTCAAACTTGAGCACAAATCAGAACTCTTTGGGGAACCTAAAGCCCATGTTGCTCAGAATCCCACTCTCAGAGTTTCTGGTTTAGTCACCCTGGAGCAGGGACAAAGAATTTGCATTTGAGGACCACTGCTCTCACTGATTTAGTCAGATTTGTGCTTGAGTACAAGATTGGAGATTAAATCAGTAAAGGTTCCTGAAGGAATAGATATTACAGAAGTATATTCACTTCTCTGGGACAAGTCCTTGATGAGAGTACTATTTGATTAGTGTTAAATACTCATTGAATCAGTATGTTTCATTACAGATTGTTTGAATATTCCTTTCTCCCACCCTTCAACTTAACTCCTCACCCCAACCTAGCCTAGATAATTTAGAATTCAATGCATTTTGTTTTAAATTGACATAATTATCTTGACAAATATTTTTTGAGTGTATGCTATAAATGCCATGTATTGTTCTAGGCATTGGGGATACCTATAGTCAAATCTTTGCCTCTATAGAGTTTATATTCTGGTAAGGGAAGGGAGAAGGGATAAGTTAATTAAATAAAATATACAGTATGCTAAATAGTGATAGAGAAATATCAGCTGGGAAAGTGGAATGAGGAAATTTCGAGAAGAGGTGAAGCTTTAGGTAAAGGGGATGAGTCAGCCTCAGATTTCTGCCCTAGGATGACTGAAATTGTTGATTTGGTTTGCATCCTCTGAAAGCCAAACCAGAAAATCACAAGGAAGTAAGGAGAAGGTAAAGCTGAAGCAACACTTTGAGAATCATGTTGATACTGTTAGTCTGTAGCACTCTTTGGGGAAGCAGGTAGGGGAGGAAGTAATTCAAGAAATCTCTTAGAGATTTAAGGGCAATAAAATGGAAACACTGGCAAAACATGCCAAAGACTTGTGTTTAAAATTGTAACCATTTAAAATAAACAAATAAATAAAATAAAATAGTAACCATGTTTACTTTTTTCTTTTTCTTTTTTAACTCACAAGTAACGTTATTTTTTTATTATTATGTTCAATTAGCCAGCATATAGTACATTATTAGTTTTTGATGTTGTGTTCAGTGATTCATTAGTTTCATATAACACCTAGTGCTCATCACCCCACATACCCTCCTTAATACCCATAACCCAGTTGCACCATCCCCCCAACCTCCTCCCTTCTGTAGCCCTCAGTTTGGTTCCCAGAGTCCAGAGCCTCTCACGGTTAAATAAATAAATAAATAAATAAATAAATAAATAAATAAATGTAACCATGTTTCATTTTCTTAAAAGTCCTGGCCTGCCTTCTTTCACCTGAGATTCTAGTTCAGTTGCAGTAAGCTGTATTGGATTTAGAACCCAGTTTGATGGGGAAATATATGCAACCCTGAGATACATAACTAAGTAGGATGATGTAGGAAGAAGGTCACAGGGGACACTGAGCCTGAAGAATAGCCATTCTTTAGGGTAGTGTTAACAGAAACTCATACTTGACAGTTATTAAGAAACAAATGTAAAATTCATAATAGAAACAGCCCAAAATGTCTAGGAGTTCTGGGCTACACATTTTAAATCATGTAGGAAAGAAAGAGTTCATCTTCTAAGAGGAGCACAACCATCTTGAGAGAACTCCCAAGTATCTGTGGTGCTCCGTGAACAGCCAGGAAGCCCATGTTGAGCCACCAAAGTGGAGAGCAACAACAACACTCACCTCAGGGGACCGAATACATGGATATAATTAAGTAAACTGAGGATTCCCAGCTACTAGCACAGCTCCTGTCACCTCTTCCCTTTTCTCAGATTCCTCTGTGTCAATAACTGGGCAGAAGAGAATTCACGCCCTGTCCTCCTGCAACCCTGAGGAAAGTAACAGGTCATGTGCTCCTGCTGTGGGGGCTGAGGTGGGAGGACTCACACCCTCTCAGGCAGTGCCCCCTGTCCATCATTTTCTAGTTTGAACTCCTGCTGTCCACTTTGTTCTAAAAGCGGAGGATAGGACTCACAATCTGAGATACAGTCTGGTCCGAACCTTCCTCTGGAAGTAACTGCTCCCACATTTTTCTTCCTATCAGTTCTTTGTTTATACCTAAAGAAACCAGCCCTTCGAATAAGTCAACGTTTGTCTTCATTGTTTTGGATTTTTGTTAATTGAGATACATTAAAAACTGAATTAGCAATATCTAAAAAGGATATATATAAATCTTGATTTTATATGTCATGACATAACACAATAATCATATACTATTATCATAGTTTCATGCCATTCCATTATATATATATATAATATAAATATTTATATATAAATATTATTCATGAGCAGTTTGGGTGTATTTTAGAATACAAGGTTGGTTTAACTTTGAAAATTAATCAGTGGAGGGGCGGAGCAAGATGGCGGAGGAGTAGGAGACCTGGATTTCGTCTCCTCTCAGGAATTCAGCTGGATAGGGATCAAACCATTCTGAACACCTACAAACTCAACAGCAGATCGAAGAAAAGAAGAGCAACAACTCTCTCATCAGAAAAGTGACCACTTTCTGGAAGGTAGGACGTGCGGAGAAGTGAATCCCAGGCGATATTTGGGAGGATAGACGGCAGGGGAGGGGCCTCCGTCGGCCGCTTCTGGCAAGTGACAGAACCGCGGAGCACAAAATCGGAACTTTTAAAAGTCTGCTCCGCTGAGGGACGTCACTCTGGTGGCTAAGCGGGGGGTGGAACCCTCCGGGACAGTGTGGTCTCAGGAC
>NC_138371.1:96657137-96709017 GCF_054177405.1 Leptonychotes weddellii | reverse complement strand
AAAAAAAAAAAAAAAAAAATTTTAGACCCTCTGGCAGTTGTGTATGCAATCTTCTTTAGTGAATCTTTCCCTAATTACTATTGGAAATTAAAGAACTACAGTTGCAAATAACAACTTGAAAGATCTCAAAAGAAAATAATATGCAACAAAAGAAGCCAAATACAAAATGATTCTATTTATAGAGCTAAAAATGTATGGTGCTTAAGGATGCTTTCTGCATAGATAAAACTACAAAAACAAACAAACAAGCATGAAAATGGTTACTACAACAGTAGGGGAGGTGTTTGTCTTTTAGGAAGAGGGAGGAGGTGGTATGGGGGCCTAGGTCTTTTGGGTGGCAGTGATATTTTTTTTTCCTTGATATGAATGGTACCTACACAGGTAATCACTTTGTAATACATCATTAAGCTAAGCATTTTTATATTGTAAAGAAAGATGACATCTAACCTAATTGTCCTCTTTAAGAGGAGTGTGACAAGCTGGCTCAGCTGACATGGGTCCTTTGAGCAAGGCAGGTGGTCAGAACATCTCATAGATGGAATTTTGAGGCTTCTAGTCAGAGGGAGAACAATGTTTCATGTTTGAGACAGAGCTCTGGATCCGATCTGAACATCAGGTCAAGGTATATAGTCAACTCAAGGAAAATCTAAGGCAGTACTAGGGGCTAGAATGGGAAATCAGTCTTTGAGAACTAGGAAAAATAATATCAAGGAATGACAAACCAAAGTGAGTGAACTAGAAGGTAACCCTTGTGAATATTAAAGAAGCCAGCCAGTGACAGGTATTGGTTCATTCTTTTAGCTTGACAACTGGGCATCCAGGTTTACATACAAAAACCTGAATGGAAAAGATGTGTCCTCTGTTAGCCCTCTAGACGTTTAAATCTCCTTGGGAAGACACATCAGATCCTACTAGTATATTATAGCAGCACAAGATTCCAGCAAACTCCAGTAGGTGGGACTCTGATGTTCAGTGAGGGATAAATCACTGCAGGTATTGTCTCCTATCAGGGATGTCTCTGGGGATGGGACAGAAGCGGGAGGGGACTGAGCAGCACCATATCAGTGGGTGTGCTGAACTACACAGCAATGAAAAATCCCTGGACAGACACAGGCTGGTGACTCAGAGCTCTGGGTTTGGAGAAAATGTGAAGTCAGAAATTAAAGCTGTTACTTGGAAGGGAGACTTACTCTATGATTAATGTGGACAAAGACCAGAAAGAAGACAATATGGCATTACAGAAATTTTTATGACACCTCCAATGTATCATCTGCCCAGGGCCTCAGAGTTTTGAACACTCAGTATTTCTTATCATGGCTGCCCTTCTGGTTTTGTTTCAGGCAACTTGTAATTTCTTCATGAGGGCTGTTTCCACGTATCCACATCACTCATGGAGCATGAGGTGAGGGTACTATGATTTGAGGGTCTCAGAGAGATCAATAATTTTATCTTCCATGAATTATCAAATATACACTGTAACAGACTCCTATTTATCAGCATATGGGCGATATGGAGCCCGGGGACAATGTCAGAATCAGTCGCTACAGGCAGAAAATGGAGGAGACACCCAACCCCATCTCATAGCCAGAAAGGAGGCTCTGGTTTATCTGCAATCACAGTCACTACACATAATTTCACTCTAAGATATGCTATGATGCTTTAGCCGGTTTTCATAATGGGCTTCCAGCAGCCCCAGAAATCTACATTCACTTTAAACTCTCAATACTTCCCTCTTTTTTTTTTTTTTTCTGTTCTTCCTTTGCTCTCTGTGGCCTTTCCCAAGTGTGTATGGAATTTGCCCAAATTTCATTTCATTTTTTGATTGTCTGCCAGCCGGATAATAACAGGCATCTGATCAAGGGTTTAGTTAAGTGCTCCATCCAGCAGTATTTATGCTACATAAATTATTCATACAGTATCACCCTGGACAAATTGCATTTTGATTATACAGTCATTTTTCAGTCCATTCATTTACCAGACAAGTAGAGATCATGGGAGATCAGAGGAGCCACACGTGTGAATGGATAATGAACTTGGGTCCTTCACCCCCTCTGTGTCCCCAGCTCCCCTTTCTGGTGGTGAGCTCTCTATCAAGGGCCTTTGTGAAGATCAAATGAGGTAATAGATGAAGAGTTCTTTGAATGGTAAATGTACTGAATAAGTACAGACAGTTATCCTTGGGAGTTACGCTCTTAAAGTAGAATGCTTTGAGGTCACATAGATCTGCCTTGGAATGCCAACCAACTGGGTGACCCTGGGGAGCAACCTAAGCGATATGCAACTCAGGTGCATTGTCTGTAAAATGAGGATACCTATAGCCATCTCTCAGGGTGTGTGGAAGGAAGAAATTAAATCACGTATATAAAATGCTAGCACTGTGTCACGTGTATGGCAGGTATTCAAAAAGCAGAGTTTTCTCTTTCCTATAGCTCTTTGATGGCATAGCTCATTTGGCAGCATCATGAATATATTATATTTTTTGTTTGTTTTTCTTTAATGTGCATATGTGCTTAGCTGCCAGTTTGACTCCAAGTTCCCAAAGACAACAAAGTTTTTTATTGTCTTAATCTCCCCCCTCCCAAGACCAAACAGAGTGCCAACTACATGCCTGTGGATTCATTGACAGTAGGAGCCCACAGAGAGCTTCACAAGTGGAATCTCTATTCAGCATGTTACCTATCCTTGCATATCCTGCCCACTCCCAAATAGGAAACCCTGTGCTTAGTTCCAAGGAGGAAGTCCATCCATATGTAGAGATGATTTAATGGGAAGATGACGCAAATAGATGCTTCCACTGAGCTGACAGCAAGACAATCAAAACCTGGAGAGATGTTCTACAAATGACTGGACCTACTGAAGCAAGCAAACAACAAAACCCTGATTCCTGCCTCTTCATGTGTTCAGGGTCCAGAGTATAACCTGTAATAGTGTTTTTGAGCACTTATTATAATTTCATGGAATTAAGCAATAAACGTTAGAACCATTAGTAAAGCAGTTTGTCTTCTACCTAAACTACTTGCAGAGCTGAATACATGCTTTGAGAAGCCTATTGCAAAATAAAAATCTGTGTCCTTTCTTTAAAAAATAAACAGAAAAAGGTCCATTAAAAGTGCTAAAATACATATACACATATTTTCTTTTCTTCCTAGTGTCTTGACCTGTTACAGTGTTTTTATTTAATGTCACACTCTGCCAGGCAAAGGGATACTTGCTGGGTGAATATAGACTCTCACAGGTGCTCGTAAGTTCACCAGCTGTCCGTTTACCCTCCTTCCAGCTGTCTAACAGATGCACTATGCCCAGGCCTTAGTGAGAAAATTGGTGTTCCCTTCCCAAGGGCCTGCACGCCAATTTATGGCAGGTAGGCAACCCCTAAGGGATCGGAAAGTCTGTTTCAGGACATGCTTGGCATCTGCATTGGGAGTAAGAGGCTTGCCTCCACTGAGTCACCTGTGTAATGTGCCTTCATGTTACCCACCCGGCACAGGGACAGCTCTGTCATGCCCTACCTTGAGATGCCATGAAATGTGTGTTTATTCCTAACTCTCTTCATGTGTGCGCCCCAGTCCTGCCATGAGTGGAGGGTGGCAGCTGTACCTATGTGAGCGCCAGGAGTGGGAGCCTAGAGCATCAGTGGGTGGGAACGTTGGCAGCTCAAAATCCATCTGTGAGCTGAGGTTCTAAGCCCCCTGCACATGCTTCTTTGTCCCATTAGACATTACTTACAAATTATAAATTCAGAGGTAAAGTTATTAATAATTTTGAGGGTACCCAAGTAGAAACTCTTCTGGGCATGGGGCTCTGTGTGAACACACTGGCACATACTTATGAAGCTGGTCCTGATGACCTTGTATTGTTATGTTTCCTGGGATCTCCTAGCTTTCTGCCAGGATGTAAGCTTTACTCAATACAGTTCTTGAAAATTCTAATTTTATGCTTTTAATGTGATGGGAATTTGGTAATAATCTGGTTTTTTAGACTTGTGGGTGCATAAAAAGGACACTGGCTGAAGCGAGAGACTAAGGGAAATCTCCTGCAAGGCACATGCATGAGCTTTATGACCTCAACTTGGAAAACACATTTTCTGATTACTTTTTGGTTTCTGAAATGTATTAAGGAAATTGCTATTATATCTGTACTGAAAAGGTGGTTCACCACTGCGGAGTTTCCACAAACTTGTATGTGACTAAAAGCAGCATGCTCTAGAAAGATAAACTGGTTTTAATATCATCTAAAGGATTGAATTTGGGAATCATTTATTTTGAACATATTAAAAATTACCCATGTGCTTCTAATGTGCGTAGACAGAGTGAAGTAGGCATTTCCTCTTCTTTTCTGAGAAATGACATGAAAGCATTAAGAAGCAACAGTATAAGAAATGCAGATTATGGGGGCACTGGGTGGCTCTGTTAGTGGGCTAATTTTACTCTTGATTTTAGCTGGGGTCGTGATCTTTGGGGTGGTGAGATGGAATCCCACGTTGGGCTCTGTGCTCCACCCAGAGTCTGCTTGGGATTCTCTCTCCCTCTGTCCCTCCCCCCACTCACACTCTCTCTAAATATAAAAATAAAATCTTAGAAAAAGAAAAAGAAATGCAAACTATGTTACAAACACTAACAGTACAGAGAGAGATGTAAAAGAGAAAGTTTAGGAGGGCAAAAGTATTAGAAGGTGAGGGGAAGTCATTCTTTACAGACTATTGTTAAACACCAAAACCTCAAGTAATAGGGGAGTAAGTATAATTAATGTTCTAAATGTAAACACTGAGAAAGAGCACATAATATACTAAGATCAGGTGGTGACAGGTAAGTGTGAGGTAGAGGAAATATTAATCTAATCAGATCATAACCAGAGGTTTTTCTTTAACGAAAGAGAGGATGAAGGATATTATATAAAATCATTGCTCTAGAGTTAACTACTAGAGCAAAGATGTTAGCCTTCCAAATTACTCAAAATAAATATCCACTTTGGACCTGTGTCTGCATGTGCGTGCACACACACACACACACACTCACGAACAGATATGTCACTAAAACAAAGCCAAGGGGTGCCTCAGTGGGTTAAGTGTCTGCCTCCAGCTCAGGTTGTGTTCCTGGGGTCCTGGAATCAAGCCCTGTGTCTGGCTCCCTGCTCAGCAGGGAGCCTGCTACTCCCCCCACTTCATTCTCTATCTTAAATAAAAAAAACCAAAATATTTAAATAAATAAATAAAACTAAGCCAAGAACTTATAGACTACTTCGAGAAGTATTTTTCTAACGCTACAAGGAATAAACTTATATGGAAAATATTTGAGGAACTAACAAAAAATATTTCTGCCATGCAATAAATTCTATATAGCTAAACTCACCTATTAAATGAAAAAAAAAAAGTCATTCCAAAATTGGACAAAAGCAAACCCCGATTTTATATTGTATATGAGAGACACACCTATAATAAATAATTTAGAGTTTAGAAATAAGATAATGAGCAAAGTGACTGTATTGTATTGAACCAATCTTATTAAGCCAGGAAATACATTTCTCCAGATTTCCCTTTCCTATATGGCTCTCTGTGTCAGAAGGATCACATCAGGCGGATTTGGGAGGTGGACTAGAAGGTGTCCTCTAGAAGGTGTTCATGGTTAGGTCTAAAGACAGGCAGATGGTATGGGCTCCAGTTGTCCTCACTGTCCTCCACTCCAGATCCAGCTGTTCCCCACTGCTAGCCCTGTTGACTATCAAGTCAAGTCCTGAGCACATCACCAGAGGCTAACTATGGACCCACAGAGGCGCTCACTATATGAGGCCACCTGCTTCTGTTCTCCCTGAGCTCCCATTTCAGTCCCACTTCAGCAACTGAACGTGATGGTTCCTCAGAGGTGTCTGAAAGTCTCCACTGTCTTCTGCACTGGTGTTTCATGAGGGATGGTCCATGGGGGCACCTTCTGATGTTCTCACCCTCCCACTCCCTCCCACTTTCACTGCTGCCCTTCACTTCCCCAGCTTCTCTTACATCTGTTTAGGCCTCATTCCTAGAACAAGAAGATGTATCAAGAAAAAGAAATGAGGGCCTGTGGAAAAATACACAGAAAAAAACTGATAGTAGAATGTGATTCCCCTCTTTCATTTCATGAAATATCAAGTTGGCCAAAAGAAGTATATAGATGACTGAAATAATATAATTTAAAAAGCAGGTGTAATAGATCTATTTTAACCTTTGTAACTTCGTAACTGTGAGTAAATTTTTTTTTTCAGATGATCCATAGAACATTCCAAATAAATGACCACTAGGAAACTCTCAATATGTTTTCAAACAGAAATAATTCAGACCACATTCTATGATCACAACAGGGCAAAACTAGAATCAATATAAAAGCTAGGAAATCAATTAACTCCTCCACTGGGAAAATGAATAACAACAAGAACAAACAGCAAAAGACAACAATGTGCTAAAACAACTCCCATGTTAAAGAGTGAATAATAAATACTAAAAAATGCTGAATATTTAGAAAATGACAATCATGAACACCAAACATATTAATATTTAAAGGTCCAGATAAAGCAAAGCTGATAGAAGATGCCAATTAATCAGACCAAGATACCATTTTTTCTTTAATTAGACTTGAATAGATCAGAAAGGTTAATAAAACTATTTTCATGAGAGTGTTTGTAAAAAGCCAGTCTTTTAATTGCTGGTTGGAGTGTATATATTGGTAAAAATTCTCTAGAGGACACTTTGGCACTATCTCTAAAAATAGCAAGCATTCATATGTTTTGACTCAGCAGCCCCACTTCTAGAAATTTCTTATACATGTACTCAAACATTTGCAAACTGTGGAATATGCAGAGTTATTTCCTGCAAGATCGTTTTTAATGGCAGTGATTAATCGCAATCTAAACGGCTATTAGTGAAAGGTTAAAGAAATGATAATACACCTACACAAGGTAATTTTCTGCATCCTAACAAAGAATGAAGAAGTTCTATACACATTGATCTGAAGGGATCACAGAGATATGTTGTTAAGTGAGAAAAGCAAGATGCAAAACAATTCATCTTTATACCAATATGTGTGTATTAAAAATATCTATGTATGTTTGAATACTTGTAGAATATCTCTGAACTGTACACTGTAGACTGGGTTGCTTCCAGGGAGGGCACCTGATTTTGTAGGAGATAGGTATGTCAGGAGACTTTTATCTCCCCATCTTCATATACATTTCTAACAGTATACAACGTGATTGTATTAATTTTTCAAAAATAAATAAAAATAAGGACAATAGCAACCCTACTCCCAATAAAATAAAGCGACCAATATGATAAGCAACTATGTTTCATTTTGTTTTGTTTTGTTCTGTTTTTTTACTGAGAAAATCATAGACTAGAATTCATATCAGGTCTGGGAAACCAAATATAACTTCTAAAGCCTTTCTTATTTATACCAAGTATCAGACCCTCCCAACGGGACTGCATGTTGCCTGTGTTGGGGGTGGGGTCCAGAGGATAAAACAAAATTGTAGAAAATTATTGCACCTTGCCATAGATAACTATATACCATAGAGTAGAGAATTCTGATATACATATGACTGTATATCATATGTTGGTTTATTAGCTTAAGATAAATAAATTTATATATATATATACATATATATTTATCTTAAGCTAATAAACCAACATTTATTTGGGGCATTTATACACATGCAAATAATACACAATATTCTTATATCACAATATCACTCTTCTCCCCAAACATGATATATATATTCCATAGTCCTCCAAGATCCTCCCTCACATGGTACTCCAGACCATCCACAGGCCAGGCAACCTCTGCATCAAAACTCAGCAACCACTTCATTCCATGTGGATCCTCCTCCACTCCAATGATACCAAAATACCCACTTGTTGGCAAACATACATGCATCCTTGAATCCACTGCTTTCTCATTTTATTGCTCACACATGGATTCTCACATTTACTCCCACCATGCCTATTTCTGCATGTTGCCATTCCTGCTATGCTGAAAGCCAGGTCACATTCACTTTCCAAGCTTCCCCTGATTTTTTTAAAGATTTTATTTATTTATTTGAGAGAGAGAGCACGAGCAGGGGAGAGGGGTAGATGGAGAGGGAGAAGCAGACTTCCTGCTGAGCAGGGAGCTGAAGAGGGACTCTATCCCAGGACCCTGGGATCATGACCTGAGCCGAAGGCAGATGCTTAACTGACTGAGCCACCCAGGCACTCTGCCTCCCCTGATTTGTACATCTGATATTCTGCCTGCTCCCTGAAAACTCCTGCCACTTCTCTTCAATGCAAGGTGCTTTTCACATATAGTCATTTATATGCATATCTCATTTCTCCTTCCAGTTTCTAGATCTCTTCGGGGGGAGGAGAAAATTTTGTTAACATTTGTCACTGCAATTAATGGGCTTTCTTATACTAAGTGGAGTTTTTATTGCCATTCTTTTATTTATTTTTAACAGCTTTCTGAAGCTATAATTGATATTCAAAACTAAGCATATTTGACATGTACTTTGATGAGTTTGAATCTATACAATTTAATAAATTGTATGAGAATAAAGGAGCAAATGAGTATGCATATTTTCTTCTCTTAATTGAAGGTTGATGATGATGATGGCAAAACTGTAGCTACTCCATCTTTAACCAAATGAAATACCTCTAGCCTTATCTCTTTTTTACATTTACCTTGAAAGTGCAATTAACCCAGGCATTCACAAGTGCTTTCCACAGCTATAAAAGCTATAGAAACCAGACTTTGCCATTGTCTCCCCACGTAAGGTCTCAACTTCACATAATAATATAAAAAATAATCTAATATGGGAATTAATTTAAAACTGTGTGCCAGGCACTGAGCTAGACACTGGGATTAGAAAAAAATAAAAACTTATTCCCTAGAAGGAGCTGTGAGTCTGTGGGAGGGAAGCAGCAAATACACAGTGACAACTGAGCATAAACAATGCTAGTGTGGTAGGGTGAAGGATTAAAAACATGGTGTAGAAATACCTTGTGTCCTCAGAAAGATTCATTAGCAAGAAAATCAAAGTAATATTTTTTTCTTATCCCCGTTTCCCAAGTATAGCACAAAAAATAATGCTGCATATGTGATTCAGTAAAGTTACTGGGATAACCGAGATAATTCATAGAGAAGTAGTTTGGAGTGAAAGGTGACAAATTTTACTTGAGAATGTTTAATTTGCGTCTAAAGCCATACCACCCTGAACGCACCCGATCTTGTCTGATCTTGGAAGCTAAGCAGGGTCGGGCCTGGTTAGTACTTGGATGGGAGAATGTTTAATTTGCGAGCTTGTGGAGACACCTGGGTGACTCAGTCAGTTAAGCATCAGACTCTTGGTTTTGTCTCAGGTCATGAATTCACAGTTGTGGATGGAGCCCCAAGTCAGGCTCTGCTCAGTGCAGAGTCTGCTTCAGATTATCTCTCCCTCTCCCTCCTGCTCACTCTCTCTCTCTCTCAAATGAAAAAATAAAATATATTCTTAAGATTATTTATTTGTCAGAGAGAGGGGGAGAGCGTGCAAAAGAGAGTGAGTACGCACAAGCAGGGGAGCGGCAGACAGAGAAACAGGCCCCCCACTGAGCAAGGAGCCTGACTTGGGGCTCCAACCCGGAACCCTGGGATCATGACCTTAGCCAGAGGCAGATGCTTAACCGACTGAGCCACCCAGGTGCCCGTAAATAAAATCTTAAAAAAAAAAATTGGGAGCTTGTGAGATCCAAGTGGAAGTACCCATTGAGAGCGGATGAAGGGGAACCAGGCCAAAGAGAATCAGGCCATATACATGGACTTGAGGCTAAAGCAATGACTCTGATCTCCCCTGAGATAATTATGTAGAATGCCAAGAAGGAAGGCCCAGGTTCCAATGCCAATACAACCTTGACAAAGCCTAAGGCTGTGAAGTGATCTGAAGATATGATGGGTAGGAAGTAAACAATTAGGGTGAGGCACCATGGAAGCCAAATGGAAAATTAAATAGTATTAATAATGTTACTTCTCATAGAGTAGGTACTTATGCCAAGAATTATGTTATATGATGCTTTATAACTTTCCCCCATTTTAAAGCTTTAAAAAAATAAATGTTAATAAGGCTAGGTAACTTATCTCAGATGTTAATATTAGTTTAGCCCTATCTCACTATAAAGTATTAAAAGGCCTCAGAAAATCAAATATAGTTGGGACAGAAAAATTTCCATTAGACTGGACAATGTGGAAGCTGTAGCTACCTTGCTTAGAAAAACAAAAACAAAAACCCAAAAACTTAAAAAAAAAAAAAGGGGGAGCAATTGAAACAGAATGGCTAAATCATACACTACTTCCCAGAGAATTGAGAATGATCCACCAATCTGTTCATCACATCTATGTCTGGAATGGACAAGTGTACACCTCTAGATGAATGAATGGAAATTCAAAAAATAGAAACAATAATCCTCTCAATGACACCTACTGACATTTAAGGACCAATTATATGATGTCAGTAATTTGCTCCAAAATGCACAAGATGGGAAATTGATCAACTGGATGAAACTTGAGTCGATAATTGAGAATCTGAGTAAGAATTACATGGGGTTTGTTATATTTTTATTTTGCCTTAAAAAATAGAAAAAAAGAAGTAAGATTGTCAATGCTGAGGACCTGGTCAAGAAGTCCGGCTATACAAGAAAATGGAGAAATAAGGTAGCTTGTAGCTAGAGGAGGATAAGTGTCTAAAGAGGTGATGATCTATATCCTTTATATTTATTACTATGATTAACTAAAGTTTTTCTTCAGTTTTACTGAGATATAATTGATATACATCACTGTAAAAATTTGAGGGCTACACGAATATACTATAAAAAGATTACCACAGCAAGCTATGCAAAGCTATGTCTGAAATAAGTCAGAGGAAGACAAATACTGTATGATCTCACTTATATGTACAATCCAAAAGAAAAGAAACTTCATAGATTATATTTTAATAATAATTCTATGTAATAGTTAAATTATATATATAAGCTATATATATATATATATAAAACATACTATGTTTATATCATATATACATATTTAAGATGATAGACACCTGAAATTTTTTTGGAAATTTCTTATATGTGGAGAAATAAGAGCCAGAAATAATAAAAGCTAATATTTATTGTGTATTTTGAATGTGCCAGACACTGTTTCAAGTGCTTTACCTGATTTATCTCATTTATCATTACAACAGCATTGTGAAGTAGATAATACTTTAAATCCAAATTCATAGATAGTCAGTCCAGAGTTTAGAGAAGTTCAGTAAGTTTCCCAGGCTAGATTTCCCTGAGGGAATGGGAGTCCGTTTCCAGAGCACCAGTGGAGAGATCAACTTTCATCAGAAGAAAACTCCATTCTTGGTATTGGGGAGTGGGGTATGATCTCCATTTGAATTAACACAATGAGAATAGAGAGACAGAGGCAGATTAGTTGGCTTTCTCATGCATTCAGGTCCACCTCTGTGGCTTCTGTTGTTACTACCATTTCTCTGCAGCAGAAGAGTAATGTTTGAACACCAAAGAGTCTGCTGGCTGCCTGAGGTTCAGCCACAAAGCCAATGGTTGAGCAGACTCAGGATAAAGACCCTGGTCGCTTTGCTTGTTGCCTTGTGCTCTTTTCTGCTAAGTCAACCAGAGCCCAGGATATAATTATCCCCTGAGGATGGTTTAAATTTCTCTATTTTATTATTCAGCAATTTTTGCCAGTAGTTTTGTACTTTCTTCATATGTTTCATGTAGAGGTTTACTTACTTTTTATTTCATTGAAAAGTGACCCAGGAGATTGGGATGAGTTTCTGTGCCTGTGGAATTGTTTTTAATATTTGCAAAAGAGAACTCAAAGGTCACTTCTAAAAAGTACAATGTATTTTGTTTCCTTGATATTTAATTCTGGTTTGGATGGTGGCGGAAGAGATCTGGAAGCCTCAGTGTTTATAAGGGGTTCAGTTTACAGGGAGGTCATGGTTGTCTTTAACATGTGCAGTGGGTCCAAAAAGATGTAAGCAAGTGTTTCGGGAGCTGGCAGTGGTCTGACAGGGATACGCGCCAGGGACCCCATTAGCTCGTGAGAGAGAGAAGGCATAAGGAAGCTATGCTTGGTTTGAGACAGAACTACTGATCCATGTTAAATAAAGCACTGTCTAATACAATTGACCTACTTCTATTTGCAAAAAGGCCTCAAATAAGTGATCAATGTGGTGTGGCCATTTAAGTACTCCATGATAACATTGACTTGCTGCTTCTGTCTTGGTTCAAACATCAGAGGTGTATTGGCACAGTCCCTAGGCATTCCCGTCCATGGATTTATAAGGACTGGAGTGAGCAAATTGCTGAATTAAATAAGCTTTCAAATTAAACTTTGGGATATATTCCATAATCAGAGTAATACCTTATCTGGATTTGCTCTTTAGAGTTTCTACCCCCAAGTCAAGTCCCATGTTAAAAAGGAAGCTGCAATGCATGCTGGGAGTTCCCAGTGCAAATTCTGAATCCACCTCAAATACATCCTGCCCTGTCTGCTGGCATCATCCTTTGTCTGCCCTTGTCTGGGATTCTGACATAGCTCAGAGTCAGCACCTCCTTGGAGGTCAACCCCGGTCAGACGGTGTAGGAGTCTCTCGTCATGGGTTTAAGATCTGAGGTCAGACAGTCTGAGTTTGAGTTTTGGAATCCGGTTCTTTCACTTAGCATGTGTAAATTTTAATGTCACTTAATTTCTCTTGGTTTTCTCATTTAATAAATCAGGACAGTACCTGTTTTATAAAGGAAAGCTATCACACATGTAAATCAATTAAAACCATCAATGTCATAGTAAGTGATAGGAAATATTAGCTATGATTATTTTCATTTTCATGAGGAACATCATTAATGTGACCCATTCCAGGGCTTTTTTACCTCCTTACTACTGTGATTTAGGCTTGGCCAAGTTCTACAGGCCCACCCCTTTCTAGCTAAGCCACGGTTGATAAGAAGGGAATGCCTGTAAGTCTTTCAAAAGCTGCCCTCCTATTCTGTGTATCAGCTCCATTGATTCTCATGATTCATGATTCTTTTGCTCAGTTTCCCAAACTCATCTCACTTGTGGGGGGAAAGTCAGTGTGGTGCAGTGTGCTAACCTGGGAACCAATGGCAGACTCTGATTGGTGCTAGGTTTGAGCCCTTCCTGTTTCTATCACTTCCTTATTATATGTACTCCTTATTAGATGCAATTTTGAATATGTTCTTTGATTTCTCTGAGCTTATGTTTCTTCACGTGTAAAGTTGGCTTGGTAATGCCACATTCATGAGGCTCTGTTAAGATGAGAGCTGGATTCAAGTTACCATACTTGGATCTGATACATAATTCAGTCTCTTTTGCATACTTAGCATGTGTTAGGTACTGTGCTAGATGCTAGGACACAAAAGTGACTACAGCAGATTTGCACTCAAGGATCTTGCTATACAGTTAATGACAGATATACAAACTGACAAGAACCTTACAATAAGTAAATACCCAGACGAATGTGAGGACTTGGTGCTCTAGAGGTCAGAGGAAAGAGATCTCACCTCCAAACTGTGTGCCCAGAGGAGACTTCCTAGATTGGATTATAGCTGAATTGAGGCTGAGTTGTTCAGGCACAGAGAACATGAAGGTCCCTTCAGGCAAAAAAGAGCATAAGTAATGCCCTCAAACATTAGGGTGCAGTGGAAGCAGTGAACCCCATGTTTTTATCAGAGCTTACGGCATGAGGAGGGACAAAGTGGGAGAGGAGTCTGAAAAAGTGAGACGGTTCTGAATTGTGGAGGTTCTTGAGGGCTGCACAAAGGATCTGGTAGGGAGACATCGGGAGTCTTAGGAATTAGTCAACAAATGGTAGATGGTATTATTATTACTTCTGCTAATGGAGCAGTTGGTGCAGAGTGTCCTCAGACCATTGTTGCTGACACACGCTTGATTCCCTTTCACATGTGAAATTGCTGCCATAGGGCTGCTGACATCGTATACCCCTTCCTGACTTTTCGCAAAGGAATAAAATCAGTTTGTGTAGAGCTCTAAGCCATTCTTCAAGCTGACATCTTGCTAGGTTGGTTCTTTTTTTTTTTTTGGTTTTATTTTTTGTTCTTTCAATTCTAACCTATCCTAGGCACAGATAGAGTCAAAGAGCACAGACCTCTAGGGTAGAATAGTCTTTTTTTTTTTTTTTTATACTCTTTTCTTTTCTTTTTTTTTTTTTAAAGATTTTATTTATTTATTCATGAGAGACAGAGACAGAGAGAGAGAGAAGCAGGCTCCCAAGGAGCAGGGAGCCCGATGCGGGACTCGATCCCAGGACCCTGGGATCACGACCTGAGCCGAAGGCAGACGCTTAACCATCTGAGCCACCCAGGCGCCCTAGGGTAGAATAGTCTTAATATGTATCCCAACTCTCACACTTCCTAGCTTTGCCTCTGGACAAGTATTTTTTTTTTACTTGTGCTTTAGTTTCTTCATCTGTAAAATGGGGATACAAATAGTACATCACCTCTTGGCATTGATGTGAGGGTTAAATGACTCAATACACAGAATATCATTAGAACCATCTCTAGGAGATGGTAAGTAGTCAGTAAATTTAATTGCTATTAATGGCTTAAATTATGCAGCTCCTCCTCCACTATCCCAATTTGGGATATGTGCTTTAGGGTTATCTGCCCTGTACTTTAGGTAAAGCACAGAGAAAATGGAGGGGAAGGACCTGATCATTCACTGCAAGGTGATATATGTTAAGTGTCCCTGGCACAGTAAGACAACATAGGCTCTGGTGTTGCCAGCATGTCTTTAAAGAGGAGCTTGATTAAAAGGTGAGGGTGGGAGAATATAGGAGAGGAATGGACTTGTTGTTAATCTGTGTTTGCAAAACATGCATGCTGTTTTACTTTGTGTGCTTATTTGGTTGCTCATACATTCATGACACTGGTGGACTGAAGAGGACACCTGTCTTTGTCATCAGAGGATGAAAAAGTCAAGAGAAGGGGGTGGTTACAAGCAAAGGTATCATGGTGCAGCTGGAACCAGGGGGGAGGCAGCATGGCAGAATTCTAAAAGGTGGACTTTAGAATCAGAATAGCTCTGTCAGAAAACCAAACATTAGTCTGGCAACCCCTGGGCCAATCACATAACCTCTACATGCCTCACCTGGAAAATAAAAATGCTTAATATATTTTTCTCAGAGTGATATTTTGAGAATTTGGTGAGATAATATACATGAACATGCTCCATTTGCTCTAAAAGAACACCCACATTCTAGTTATTAGTAGGAATGGGTCATGTTTGGATGGCAGAGAAGTGTAATGACAATCCAGCCAGAGAAATAATGTGGATAAATGAGAAGATCTGGCTTATTTGGGTTACAAAGAGGAAAACAATTCATGCATATTTGTAAATAAAGTTCACCAAGTAGCTCATTGGAATGATCAGGACATGCTTCCTATCCTTGAAAAGAATAGATTAATCAGGGAGGGTCACACAAGAGTTTATGTCAGGGAATATGAAAGAAATATGCTTGGAAATGGTGTCTAGACCCCAAAGGAAAGGCTCCCAACTTGCAAGCAATGGAACTGATGAAATCAGCAGAAAGGACCCAATGGAAGTTTTTGCATGAGAGTGATGAAACCAAACTCAATTTTCTCATGCATAACTCTTGCCCAAAGGGAACTCCTTGTAATTCTTTTAGCGGGGTCCCCACATGGCCCACACAATGTGTTTTGATGGGTAGATATAAAATGGGACAAAATTAAGACCGATTAGGTAGGTTACTCATCTAAACACAAATGGGAACTAAAGACAATTAGTGAAAGTTGAATTACTCACAGGCCACTGAGTGTATATGGGAGTAATATAATGGAATAGAACAAAGTGAGGTACAAATACTTAAATACTTGTAGGTCAGTGTTAACGGGGAAATATTGGCGTAATTTTGGAGAGCAGGGTGGGGAGAAGGCTCAGAGCAAGACTATTAAGGATCCTAAGGAGTAGGGTTTGAGAGCAGTTTGGGCACAGGTGGATTCAGCTTTGAGTCTCTGCTCTGATATCTGCTGACTGTGCAACTTTGGGCAGTTACTCTTTTCCTCTCTAAGCCTCAGATTTGTTTTTTTTTTTTCATTTTTTCATCTGGAGAATGGGGCTGATGTGTTTATATTAAAAGTTTGTTTTAAAGTTTAAATAAAATAAAATAAGGACAGAAGAGTGTTTACCACAATGACTATCACACAATGGGCCTTCAGTAAAAGCTGACAAAACCAAAAATAAAGAAGAGAAAACAAAAGGTGCACATGAAAATGAAAAAAAAAAAAATGACAAGTTAAAAAAAGAAACCTAACCCTAGAAATATTATTTTATTCCCAATGGAAGGCAGCAGAAGAGAGATTCATTCACGACTGATTTGGAAACAATGAAACCAGTATTTAATATGTTCAGGCATTTTCCTGTGGAAACAGGGACATTGAGATTTGCCCTCATCCTTGCAAGAAGCTCACATTTCAGGAAAAGACCAGACAGCTAAATTGACAATTGCACTGCAGCATTTAAAAGGAGGATTGTGAAGAAGGAGGGCAGTCAGGATACACCTGGTTGATTGGTCTTGGGGCATTCGATGGGTTCATTTACCCTGTAATATTCCATAGTCCCACATAGATCCCTGGTGAGGCCACCATCTTACTGGTAGGCAATGTCAATCCTGAAGGTGTGACACATTAGAGCTTGTGCCCACATTTCATTTCCAAAATGGCCCCTCACTTTGTACCTCCTTGTTCTAGCATTATGTAATTTGGGGGGCTGCCATTATTTCCTATGGCGCTTTTGACAATTTAGGAAAAGAGCCTCCCTTCTCAACATACTATACCTCAACATACTATACCTCCATATATTTGAGTGCTTTATAATATATTGATTAAAAAAAAAACATAAAGTTTTAGAACCATCTGCAAGAACACTCTTGTAATAAATGTACTAACCTAACCTGTATCAGATGTGGGGAATGCCCCCTCAGCTGAGGCATATTATACAGTGCTCAACTAACAACACCATACCAACAGCCTTGGTAGATATTACTATTCCTATTATCAGAGGGAAATAGTGTTTGGCTAGATGAATAGAATTGTCCCAAATCATATGAGTTTGGAAAATGAGAGAGCAGACCTTAAATTCACATAGGCCTGACTCAAAGTCCCTGCTCTCTCTGTTCTCTGAAATGCCAATTGTCCAAAGCATTCCTTCCTTCTGGTGACCACTCCTGCCATTCTCTACAAAGGAGGTACACTTTGAGTTTTCAGTTTAGACCATCCCCTCTAATAACTCACCAACCTTCTCTGGTTCATGGTACGGAAGGACTTCCAATTCATTAGGCATTCCTTCTCTTCAGTCTGTGTTTCAAAACTCATTATTCAACATTTATCTACACCAAACTGTATTTGCCATCCATTAGCTCTCTGCTAGCCTGAGGTGCACAAATGAGCAAATTTCTCCTCCATCAGAATGCACTCACTGTACCTCATTATTTGTTGTTCCCCATAATTTAGTAGCATCTGCAAATTTCCAACCTTGGTTTTCAACAATGGAACTGTGATATCAGTAATACAAATCATGTACAATAAAGCTGAGTTGAAATAAACATCTTTATTTTCACCCCTATCAAGCTGGCATGTAAATGCAATGCAATTATTATTGTGGTCGATATCCCATGAGCTATTTCCCCTATCTTATACCAGTATACGGAGATTAGAGTGTAAAAATAAGAAGTCCAAAGTAGACATTTAGCAAGATGAAATACCAACTGTGGCTTTGTTGTGCTTTGCCTTTTACAATGTCAAATGTTCTTTAATTTTTAATGTGACTATGGGTGCACATTTTCCCTAAAAGATCCCATATTCTACTCCACTAACCTGAACATCTACTGTCTAATCATTCATATTCAAGCATTCACAGAGAATCATCAAGCATTCGTCTGATACCAAATCAGTACTGAGCTGCTGACGCTGAAATAATCATCACTCCTTCAAAATGCAAGCCAAAATTCTACAGTGAGTAATCATAATAGGTACCATTTATTGAACACTGATCACATGCTAGCCTCGACTAGAGGCTTCACATCTATTTACTTCTCCTCACCACAGGCCTTAGGGTAGCTATTATTATTTCTCATGTCACAGATAAGGACATGGAGGAGGAGAAAGGTCAAGGTACTTGTCAAAACCACATAGCAAGAATACACCGGAATAAGATTTCAACACGGGCTTGCCTAATTCCACAGGCCATAGTCTGGCCAATTAAAAAAAAAAAATCCAGCCTCTTATGTGATAATTATTATGAAATAAAAAACATGAACAAAATGAAGATCTTGTAAAATCCATCCATTTGCATAATCTGGATTTGTGCTATGCTGAAAAGCCTCCTTTCCCTAATCCTATTCCCACTTGCTGACAAGGATCATGTTGGCAAGAGATGATGCCCTTTGTTCTATGAGTGGAAATAAAGTTGCACTGCAAATATCCTGGAACATCACGAAAGACTGTTGGAGTACCAGGTATTTAATGGGAACAGAAGGATACTGGGGCACCTGGGTGGCTCAGTCGTTAAGCGTCTGCCTTCGGCTCAGGTCATGATCCCAGGGTCCTGGGATCGAGCCCCACATCGGGCTCCCTTCTCCACGGGAAGCCTGCTTCTCCCTCTCCCACTCCCCCTGCTTGTGTTCCTGCTCTCACTATGTCTCTCTCTGTCAAATAAATAAATAAAATCTTAAAAAAAAAAAAAAAAAAGAAGGAGACTGACTACCCAAAGAAGTGAGCTCATGTTATTGAAATGGTATGTGAAAGTCAAGTCCCCATTAGTTCACTACTTTGATAGGGGATAATTAAATGTACAAGCCTCAAAATACTTAAATGAATTATGCTCCCTATAATTATAAGTGGATCACTAATACTTGCCTTGTTTGCCACTATAATCCAAGAGCCCCAAATGTGCTCACTAAATATCCACTGAAGGAATGACAACCCCCCTCCATTACCATTCCCAGCCTGTTTGCACAGCATAACTTGAGGTGTAAATCTTCGAGAAACCGCAAGATATCCAAATGGAGAAGCTAAAATAAGGACTATGGTTCTGAGAAGGAGCAGATGGGATAAAGCAATGCCTGGAAAATGAGAGCTTAGAGGACAGACAGGCTCCAAATGGTTAGTACCTTGGCTTAGGATGAGGGATTATGCATGCACCTAGCTTGAGAAAGTAGAACAAAGAAGGAATAAGCAAATGTCCTCTGAGAAGGAAGCAGCCCATGGAAAGAGGAGGAAACTGTGTGAGGGCAAAGACTCAGGAGGAACAGCTCAGATGCTTCCAGAGGTGCATGTTGGGCCTCGCCAACTTGAGACTGGCCTTCATCTCATCAGACAGCAAGATGATGGACAGCCACGAGATTAAGTGAAAACATCAGTAAATGTTGTCTTGAAACACTGAAAAACCTCAGCTAGATTGGGAAGGGGTGGATATCAGGACAGAATGGACAAGAAATCCAGTAGCATTATGTACCTACTATGGGCAGAGTGTTTGGTAATTTGAATGAAAACAATGAGTGGCTGTGAAGCCTCTGCCCATAATAAGAATTGTTTTGATGTGGAAGGCTTTGGCTTGGCCCAGATTTTATTATTCTTCTTCCTCCACTTTGGAGATGGTCTTTCTGACAAGGTCTGGCTCATAAAGTCTTCAGACCAGAAGGAGAGTGGTTACACGGACAGAGGGGTGGGAGTATGCTCTTGTAGGCACCACCTGCCCCACCTTCCTCCTCATTATCTCAAACCTTACAGCTGCAGCAAGGCTAAAGGTCAGAGGGCAGGGAGTTCTATTCCCTGCAGCTATCAGACCTAGAAGTTGGATCTGACATTGATGTCTGTTAAGAGTTTAGAAAATCAAGCTTCTTAAAATGCTAGTCCAAAGTATGAGAATCCTCACTCCCAAATCTTGGAGACAAAAGAAATGGGGCTCCCCAGAATCTAAGCAACATGCCAGGTCCTTATAATTATAACCATCTTAGTTGTGCAGCCTGGGTCACATTGTCACATACTGCACTCTTCATGTGGAGTTCCCGGTGAATCGCAAAACTATGAAAATGTGTGTTGCAACAAACAACTGATTCTTTTTAATCTTTTGGACATGGGCTTTTGTGACTAACCATGAATCTCACTCTGCAATAAGTACTCCAAAGTTCAAGGCAAAACTCCCTCCAGCTAATCTTTTTGACATTCTTATTTTCTCATTTTATTTTGTGTCTCATGTGATAACTTCACCTTTTTTTTTAATTATTGTGGGTTATTTGTGCTTTTGTATACAACCTCAAACACTATGTGGCCTAAGGCAATGAATAACTGTATAAGGAAATGATTAATGAGGACAGGAACAGAAGGGGAGAAGCAAGGCCTGTTGTCCCAATCTCTAATGGCCCTTCAAGTGGTCCTACTTGGACTTTAAATAGGTAAGTAACTATTTCCACAATTGGCAAGTATCCAAGATACTGAATTATGGTGACAAGGAAACATTGGGTCTAGCCCAGCTCTGTCACTCTCTGGCCAGCTGGCCTTCATCTCATCAGAGGGACACCTCACTAAACCTATCTCTTTGTTACCTCACCTATAAAATGAAATGTTTGAACTAGCTCACAGTTGGCAAACTATAGTTTTGGGGCCAAATTCGGCTTGTGCACTGTTTGTACAACCTGCAAGCCAGAATGATTTTTAAGTTTTTAAAGTATTTTTCTTTGTTTATTTTTCTTAAGTTTAAGAATTATCAAAGGAAAGGAAGGAGAAGAAAGAGAAGGAGGGGGAGGAGAATAGGTAACAGACAGGATAGATAGCCTACAAAACCTAGAATATTTACTAGCTGGCCCTTTACAATGTTTGCCAACTCCTGAGATAGTTGATGACTCTCATTTCTTCAAATCCTCAGTTTCCTCCACAATTCTATAACCCAACTAAATACCTTCACCTTCCTGTAGCTTAGTTTACTTCTCTGTATAATACAGCCTAGCATTGCAATAGGATAATTGTAAAGCCCAGAGATGGTGGAAAAGAAGAAGAAGAAGGAGGAGGAAGAGGAGGAGGGGGAGGAGGGGGAGGAGGAGGAGGGGGAGGAGGAGGAGGAGTTCAGAAAGCATAATATGATAAAAATATAAGAGGGCATTATAAGTAATGTAGAGACTGGGGTGCCTGGGTGGTGCAGTTGGTTAAGCTTCCAACTTTTGGTTTTGGGTCAGGTTGTGATCTCAGGGTAATGTGATGGAGCTCCACAATCAGTTCAGAATATGCTTGAGATTCTCTCCCTCCATCTCCCTCTGTTCTTTCTCTCCCCCACTCTCTCTTGCTCTCTCTCTCTAAAATAAATAAATCCTTAATAAAAAAGAAAAAAAAGTGATGTAGTGACTATTATTCATCTAAGTTCAAAAGGGTACTAGCCCAGATTGACATCAAAATGGCACAGAAGCCATGGATATGCCATATGCAAAGCAGAAGGCTCCACATTTCCCTGGGGCTTGGGGTGGTATGTATTAGACCTACTTTGGGTTTTCAGCCGATGCCATGTGCAGTATCACAGGCACAGACAGCTCTGTGCTATTTTTACCTGAGAATTTTAGGGCACAGAGACTGTTATCTGACTTCATGATTAGGGGCCCTGGTCTACCTTAGGGTCCACATCAAGTGTCTCCCTCCAAATGAATGTGGGCTCCTTATACAAACACAAATCAGGGCTCCCAGTTGTTGGGAGGCTGTATGGGCCAAGTGCTTTATATATTTTATTTCATTTAATTTTGCTAGTAACCCTGTGGTGTTATATTCTCATTCTCATTTTAATGATGAAGAACCCATAAAGAGGTTCAGAGTGGTAAAATAACCTTCTCAGATCACAAACTAGTATGTGGCGAGGTCACAACTGCAGGCATTTTCCCCACCATGTGTTTCTCCTGCTCTAACAACCAGGCAGGTGTGAGCTATGCAAGTCATTCCTGTCATCCCCTCTCATTCAGTCCCTACCTAGATCCAGCGGTGGATGTGTGTGTGTGTGTGTGTGTAATCCTTCCTAGCAACAATCCCTCCTTCCTTCCTCTCTGAAACCAGGCCTGGATAAATGTCCCCTGTCCCTAGTTGTTCTTCCTCCCTGGAATATGCCTTTTTCTGATCCATTTTGCCTGAACTGCAAGGTTAGCCGCTGAATCAGAACAAAATTATACCACCCTTCTGACCAAAAGTCTTTGATGTCCTTCTAGTTGTTTTTCCATCATGTCCAATTTATAGGCCTCTGTTCATGATCTGACCTTCCTGAGAGAGGCCTCATTCACTTCCCATGCATCTCTATCCATATCTGCTCTTCCTTGTTTGAAGGATCTCTTCATGCCTCTGGCCAGGCCCTTCCTCCATCTTCTCTTTTTCATGCATCCAAACCTTACACATCTTAATCTCCACACTTCCTCTATACAGACTTCTTTTCTTCCCTTTTCTGCTCATTCTTCTCTTAATTTCTAAAATACATATTATTAATTACATTCTCACTGCTTATTCAGCTCAATGGGCTTGATGTGTTCTACAGAGAATAGATTTTATTTCAAACCTCATTTGATCCTGGCTCTTTCAGTTAATGTGTAGCATTAAGCAAGTTATTCAGCTTCCCAGAGTCTCAGATTTCTCATATGTATAAAAGGAGACTGATACCTATTTTGAAGGTTTTTTCTGAGGGATAGCATTTAAGGTGTTGTGAATCATGGCTACTACATGGTAGGCAATTAATGCAAATTTCCTTCTTTTCCTTTTTGGCTACCACTGTGTTTATGTAACATACCCTACACAAGCCAGTGCTCCATTTCCAGTCTTATTTTTTTTCCCTCTCATTTTTTTCTTCAATAGAAAACATGTATTTTCTCCAATAGAAACCATGTAAACTACAATGTGAATAACATGAAAAGAAGGTCCATACAATATGTTTCTTCTTTTGTTACTCTAGCCTTTGGGTTTTGTTGAACATACAGGAATTAATCAATCAAATACTTGATATTGATTAAGTAGAATCTCTTAGATAATGGGGAAAATCAGTGGCTTTACCTTTAACCCTAGGTAAAGTAATCAGTATAATCCTATGAGAAAGTTCACGCTCAGGCAGTGCTTTGCAAGTTTTCTTATTGGTATTTTTACCGGGGGAAAAAAAAAACATTCTCATCAAAAGTAACTGGCTCTTTTTTTTTTTTTTTGAGAAAGATTAGATAAAAATTAGAGCATGATGGGGCTGATAATTTGTGTAGTTTTACAATCATCTCCAATTATTTTCAATGTAGGCAGTATATTTTTACTACATAAAACAATCACAAAATACCTTTACACAAATATATGATTGTTTGGGCCAATTACACTGTCTTCCCTTATCCATATATTCAATCAATATTGTTTCTTGAGGCCTTACCATGTGACAGTAGGCCAGTACAGGAGCTAGGATTGTAAAGATGCAACTTGAGTTTTCTCTCAATGACCCTGCTCTCAGGGGGAAAGGCAGATTCCCAGAGAAGCCACAGCAGTATGAGATAACCATCATATTGACACATGTACAAAGGTAGCTGTGGAAATGCTTCATAGCCTGGAGGCTGCGATTTGAAGGATGACCATGAATGGACTCAAAGGCTGGGATCAGGCGAGGCCAGAACATTCCAGGAAGCCAACGCCTTTGTAAACATTCTATTATCTCTGTAGAGCTGTGTTCAACTAAGCTGTGTTCGATTAAATAATTGGATTAATGAATTAATTCACTGTCCCTTTGTTGTAGCAGAAGGTGCACCATGGATCAGGGAGATCTGGATTAGGAAACATATTTTGAATCTAAACAATTACCCCTTTGGGAAAATTAAATTACCTTTTAGGTTTCTTTTTTTTTTTTTTTTTAAGATTTTATTTATTTATTTGAGAGAGAGAGAATGAGAGACAGAGAGCATGAGAGGGAAGAGGGCAGAGGGAGAAGCAGACTCTCTGCCAAGCAGGGAGCCCTATGCGGGACTCGATCCCGGGACTCCAGGATCATGACCTGAGTCGAAGGCAGTCGCTTAACCGACTGAGCCACCCAGGCGCCCTAGGTTTCTTTATTCTCAAATTTCTATAATTTTGATTAATAATTCCTCCTCTAACTGGCTTCACAAAGTTATTATAACACAGGAGAATGATTTCTGCTAAACTTTTACAAAGCTTTTGCTACTCTGAAAACATTCGAGCATTGAAAGAGGGCACAAAACATAGTGAGTAAAGCTTAGGCTGGTAAATTAGCCACATAAGGGCCCCGAATTCCAGCTATTTCATGTTCCATCTGTGTGACCTAGGACAAGTTTCTTATACTTTCTGGAACCTGAATACTTCATATGTACACTTGGGAAAACACAAGGAGAGTAGGGAAAATATGAAATGAGATGCAAGGCAAATGCCTGGGATATAGTAATCCATCAAAAGGTTTGTTTTCTCCTTTTGTACTTAAAAAAGACTGGGGGTCTTCAGCTTCCAAGAAGATGGAGTAGACGTATTCTCCTTACTCCTCCCAGTAAGTACAATGGAAAATTCTGGACATTATAATAAAACAAGTTGTAGAGAAAAAAGCAGACCAGCTAGGGAACTTGGAACCTGAGGAAGGATACAGTGGTGAGTGCCCTGAGATTTCTCATTGCCTCACATACCTCAAACACGGAGGTGAAGAAGCTGGCAACCAGGAAATGCTTATAGGGATAGGCAAAATAACACCCCAACAGAAGCCTGTTTTCTCCAGGCAATGGACCAGGAAAAGAGCAACCTAGCAAGTCAGAAAACTTAATGACAATAACTACTTTGTTCTAGCCAAAAACCACAGGAAAAAACAAGGCCCCATTTCTCCCATGCAAAGGCTAAGTGGAAAAACTGTACTTCCACCCTTATCAGACTATAATGAGGCACCAAGGTGGGATCAAAGAAGGCCAATTACAAAGCCAGGACTTTTATCCCAATGGCAGGAAGCAGCTGTCCACCCACAGTTTCAGTGGAGACCACCTCCGGAGTCAGAATTCTTACCCCTGCCTACCAGTAATGAGGAGCCCTTGAGTCAGGTACCAGTGGAAGTTGAGTAGAGGAACCTTGGTTTCTACATTCCCATGAGATGGTGCTCTTCCTTTTGATTGACAAAACAGTGTCACAAAAAGCCACTTAAAACAGAAAATTTAAATATGATCAAAAGTGTCATAACATAATATAAAAGCAACTAAGTTTAAATTAAAAATTGCTCATTATACCAAGAACTAAGATCTTAAACTGAATTAAAAAAAAATAGATGTCAACACCAAGATGATATATATTAGAGTTATCTGGTAAATATTTAAAAGCAGCCATGATAAAAATGTTTTAATGATCAATTATGAATAGACTTCAAACAAATGAAAAATTAGAAAGCTTCAGCAAAAAAAAGTTATCAACAAATAAATAGAAGACAGAAAAATAACCAAATGAAAATATTAAACCCCAAAAACTCAATACTGAAATTAAAATTTCAGTGGATAGCCTTAACAGCAAAAGAAAAGAGACAGAGGAGCGGTTCCTGGGTGGCTCAGTTGGTTAAACATCCAATTCGATTTCAGCTCAGGTCATGATCTTGGGGTTGTGAGATCAAGTCCTGCATCATGTTTTCTCCTCAACACAGAGTCTGCTTGAGAATCTCCCCCTCTGCCCCTCCCCCTGTGCATGCTCTCTCTCTCTCTCTGAAATAATTAATTAATTAATTTTTAAAAAGAAAAGATAGAAAAAAGAATCAAAAATTGGAAGAAAGGCCAGTAAAATTTACCCAATCTGATAAACAGAAAATAAATTGGAAAAAAGTAAAAATAGAACTTCAGTGACCTAGAGTCTATAAATAACATTTAACACCTGTATCATCACAGTAACAGAAGAGAAGAAAATGGGTGGGGCTGAAAAAGAATTCAAAGAAATAATAGATGAAAATTTCCCAAATTTGACAAAAGACATAAATCTACAGATTCAAAAAGCTGAGTAAACTTCAGATAGGATGGACCCAAAGAAATCCATATCAAGGCACATCCTAATTAAACTTCAAAACAAAAGACAAAGAAAAATTAGTCAAAGCAGTCAGAGGAAAATGACACCTTACCAATAAAGAAAACAAACAATTAGAGTGACAGCATTTTATTTATCAGAAACCACAGAGGCCAGGAGCACCTGGGTGGCTCAGCATTAAGCATCTGCCTTCGGCTCAGGTTGTGATCCCAGGGTCCTGGGGGATCGAGCCCCACATCGGGTTCCCTGCTCAGCAGGAAGCCTGCTTCTCCCTCTCTTACTCCCCCTGCTTGTGTTCCCTCTCTCTCTATGTCTCTCTCTGTCAAATAAATAAATAAAATCTTAAAAAAAAAAAAAACACAGAGGCCAGGAAATAAGTGACACAACATTTTTTACATGCTCAAGAAAAGAACCATCAATCATAATCCTTAACCCAGCAAAAAATTCTTCAACAATGAGGAGGAAATAAAGAATCAAGAGGAAATAAAGAAAAAGGGGAAATTAAGATATTTTGTCACCAGCAGATCTACCTTAAAAGAATGACTAGACAATGTTATCTAAACAGGAAGAAAATGATAAAAGAAGGAACTCTGGAACATCAGGGAGGAAAAAAAATAACACAGTAAGCAAAACTGTGGATCGATTCAATGGCCTCTCCTCCTCTTGTGTTTTCTAAACTATCTTTGACAATTGAAGCAAAAATCATAACACTGTCTTATGTGGTTCTAAATATATGTGAAGGAAATATTTAAAATAAGTATATTATAGGGCGCCTGGGTGGCTCAGTTGGTTAAGCGACTGCCTTCGGCTCAGGTCATGATCCTGGAGTCCCGGGATCGGGTCCCGCATCTGGCTCCCTGCTCGGCAGGGAGTCTGCTTCTCCCTCTGACCCTCCCACCTCTCGTGCTCTCTCTACCTCATTCTCTCTCTCAAATAAATAAATATTTAAAAAAAATAAAAAATAAAATAAGTATATTATAAATAGAGGAGACTAAAGGAACTTAAAAGGTAGCTTTCTAAGCTTCACTTACTCTGGTAAAATGATGACACCAGTAGACTCTGATAAATTACTTATATATAATATAATACCTAGATAACCACCAATAAAGCTATATAAAGAAATACACTTAAAAGCACTATAGACAAATAACAATGGAATTCAAAAAAATGCTCAAGTAATCCACACAAAGACAATGAAACATAAAACAAATGTTAAATGTTAAGCCCTAATATATCAATGTTAAAATCAAAAGAAATGATTTAAATACACGAATCAAAAGACAGATTAACAGGGTGGATTATATATCATCACCAAACTATGCTGTTTATAAAACCTTACTATAGCTATAGCGGTATAGGCCGGTTGAAAATATAAATATAAATAATATAAATATAAATACATATGTAGAAATATAAAGATATACTATGAAAATATTAAAGGAAAACAGGAAGGGCTATATTAATATAAATAAAGTACACTTCAGAGCAAAGAAAATTGCCACAACCAGAGAGGACTATTATATGATGATAAAAGGGTCAATGCACAAAAAAGATATAGCATCATAAAAGTGTACACAGCAAAGAACAGAACTACAAAATATGTGAAACAAATACTATCAGAACTAACAGGAGATATAGACAAATACAGTCATAGTTGGGGACTTTAACACCATTCTCTAAATAATTAATAGAACGAGACAGGATATCAGTGAGGTCATAGAAAAACTTCACAACATCATCAAACAACAACAGCCAAATATATATACTTTTCAAGTCCTAAGATAGACCATATACTGGGCAATAAAGCAGACCACAACAAATTTAAAAGAACTAAAATTGAATAGTGCCTGTTTTCTGACCACAATGGAATAGAACTAGTCAGCAACAGAAAGAAACAGGAGAATCTTCAAATACTTGGACTTTCTAAAACATTGTCCTAAATAATCCATAGGGTCAAAAAGGAAGTTTCAAAGACAATCAAAAATATATTGAGCTGAGTGAAAAAAAAAATTACAACATGTCAAAATTTGTGGCATATGACTAAGAGGGAAATTTAGAGGACTAACTACATGCTTCAGAAAAGAGTTCAAATCAATAATATAAGCTCCAACCTCAAAAACTTAAAGAGAGCAGGGGCGCCTGGGTGGCTCAGTCGTTAAGCGTCTGCCTTCGGCTCAGGTCATGATCCCAGGGTCCTGGGATCGAGCCCCGCATCGGGCTCCCTGCTCCGCGGGAAGCCTGCTTCTCCCTCTCCCACTCCCCCTGCTTATGTCCCCTCTCTCGCTGTGTCTCTCTCTGTCAAATAAATAAATAAAATCTTAAAAAAAAAAAAAACTTAAAGAGAGCAAAGAAAGCACAGAAATGACAGGAAAAAAAAATACTACCAACAACAATAAAGAGCATGAATCAAAGAAATTGAAGAAAAAAACAGAGAAAACCAATGAAGCAAAAAGCCAAGTCTTTGAAAAAATCCATGAGTCTGACAAAACTCTAGCAAAACTAAAGAGAGAAGAGGCACTATCAGAAATGAAACGGGCTATCACTACAAACGTCAAAAGGACAAGGGGATATATTTTTAAATTCTCTATCTCATAAATTTGAAACTTTTATGAAATGGTTAATTTCTGAGAAAAACACAAACTACCACAACTCAACATACATGAAATATATGATTTGGATAGTCCTATGCCTATTAAGAAACTTGAATTCATAATTTTCAAAACTCCCCCAGAGAAGAAATCTCCAAACCCAGAGAGTTTCAGGGAAGGATTTTACCAAAGGATTAAAGATGAATCAACATCAATTCTACACAATCTCTTTGGGAAATAGAGAAGAGGGAATCTCTTCATTATTTATTTTATATTAATTTTATATAAGCATATATGAAATCCCTACATAACAGTTGTTATATGTGCATATACATATATATTCCTCATGAGTACAAATGCAAAAATCTCTAGGAAAAAAATTGCAAGTAGAACTCAGCAATATATAAAAATAATTTTATATGATTACTGACCAGAATTTCCCCCCTCCACCCTCAGGGATGTGAAGCTGGTTAAATATTTGAAAATTAAACAAGGTAAACTAATGTATAAATAGGCTAAAGAAGAAAATCACATAATAATGTAAATCAGTGAAGTGAAAGCATTTCATAAAATGTAACATTCACTCATAACAAAAACTCTCAGAAAATAAATATAGAGGAGGACCTTTCTCAACTTCATAAATGGCATTGACAAAAACCTACAGCTAACATACTTAATGGTGAAAAACTGAATATTCTCCCCCTAAGATGGGAGACAAAGCAAAATGTCAGCCCTTACCACTCTTGCTCACCATAATGCTGGAAATAGTAGCCAGTGCAAAAAGGTGAAAATCTACAAAAAGGATCCCTAGCATTAATAAGTGAGTCCAATGAGATTACAGAATCAACATAAAATATCAATTGCATATTTTATATACTATCAATGAACACATGAATTAAAATGAAAATAAAAATATAATACCATCCCATTAGTAATCACTCAAAAATTAGTAGTTACATTTAAATCTAACAAAACATGAACAGGGGTTATATGCTGACAACTACAAAACAGCAATGATAAAAAAAATCAAAGAAAATCTATATAAAATGGAGAGATAGTTATATACAGTGTACATGGACTGAAAGACTCAACATAACATAGATGTCAAATCTCCCCAAATCGATATACAGATTTAGCACAATTTATATTAAATTCCTAGCAAGTTTTTTTTGGAGGGGGCATATATGGACAAGATTATTCTAAAATTTATATAGAACAGCAAAGGAATCAGAATAGCTGAAACAATTTGGACACAAACAAAAAATACAGACCAAAGTGGGGAGAATCATTCTAGTCAATTTCAAGATTTGTTATACCTTTAGCAAATAAGACTGAGTGACATTAGTGAAGGGATAAACATATAGATCAATGGAATAAAAAAAGAACTCAGAAATAGACCCACACAAATATTGCCCAACTGATTTTTGACAGACTCAGAAGTAACTCAATGAAGAAAAAACAATCTTTTAAGCAAATGGTGCTGGAGAAATTGAACATCCACAGACAAAACAAAACAAAATGAAATAAACTTAACTTGACTAAATTCTCACATTGTAAATAAAAATTAATTCAACATGAATCATAAATTAGTAATTAATTTATTGTTTTTAAATAAATTTAAATATAAGCAGAACACTATAAAACTTTTAGAAAAATGCAGAAAATCAACAGGATTTAAGATTAGAGTTCTTAGACTTCACATCAAAAGCATAATTCATAAAGATAAATTTGACTTCATCCAGATTAAAAACTTCTCCACAAAATACCCCATAGTGGTTTTGAAAAACAAGTTACTAAGTGAGAGAAAATAGTTTCAAACCACATATCCAATAAAGGAGTAGTATCTAGAACATACAACTAACTTCCATAAGTCAATAGTGGATAAACAAATTATAATCGGGCAAAATACATAAAAAGAAATTTCACCAAACAAGATAGTCAGATAGCAAATAAGCACAAGAAGGATGTTCAACGTTATCAGGCAGTAGGAGGGTGCTGATTAAAACCACAATGAGATCTCACTACCCAGCTATCAAAATGTCTAAAATAAAAAATAGTGACAACACCAAATGCTGTCAAGGATGTGGAGAAATTGGATCATTCATACATTGCTGGTGGGAAGGTAAAATGGTACAGACATCTGGAATACATTTTGGCAGCATTTTCAAAAAGTAAATATGCTACTACCATATGGCCCACCAATTGTACTTCTGAAGAATTTATTTCAAAGAAATAAAAATGAAATACGTTCACACAAAAAACAAGCACATGAATTTTATATCATCTTTATTTGTAATAGCCAAAAATTGCAAATAACTTAATTCTCCTTTCATAGGTACATGGTTAAACAAAGAGTGGTGCATTCATAACATGGAAAACTACTCAAAAATGAAAAAGGAAGAATTATTGATATATAAATCTCAAGAGGATTATGTTAAGTGATAAAAGCTAATCCCAAAATGTGCATAATGTATGATTCCATTCACTTACCCCTGTTGATATGACACAGATTACTGGAATAAAGGTTTTAGTGGTTGCCAGGAGGTAAGGAGAAATTCAGGTTGGGAGGAACTTTACTTGAATGGGGTGATAGGAGGGATCCTTGTGGTGACAGAAATTTTCTATATTTTGATTGTATTAATGTCATTATCCTTATTGTGATGTATAGTTTTTGGAAGATGTTACCATTGGGAGAAACCGGTAAAAGGTATATAAGATCTCTGTGTATTATTTCTTACAACGGTTTATGAATCTACAATTATCTCAAAATTTAAAAAAAATAATTAAAATTTTGAATGTGTGGGATATTTGTCTTACGGTATTTATCACTGGAAAAAGTACATTTGATATTTCACCCAATGTCCTCATATAAAGGCAAACCTCACTATCTGACCCCCTAATGAAGAAACAGATAAATTTCCTGCACTGTAAGAAATTCCACTGATTCCTTTACACTTTACAGAAGAGAGTCCCTTAGGTTTGCAGTGCAGGAAAGGAAGTTATAGTGGAATGCTTATATTTTCTGGAGACAAGTCATAAATTAACACCTTACAGAAGCTTCTACATTTTAAAAGCTATTTTGACAAACCAGAGAGCAGCTAAAAAAGGTTGATAGGATAGAAAGTGGTCAGGAAGTCATTTCATATGAGGAGTAGTTAAGTTATAGAAATTTAGCCTGGAGAGGAGAAATGTTAGCAAGTATATGTATTTGAAGGGCTGTTAGACAAGACAAATGGGAGCTTATTTCTTCTTACTTATAGTGTTTCCTAAAGGGTGGTTCATACAGATGATTTCAGGTGGTATGAGTACTAACATATTTCATGTTAATTGTTATGTTCCCATTTGTGTATGTATTAGAAAAATGAAAATAGTACATCTAATAATACAATTTTTCACTTAAAATAGGATATATACATTCTCTATTAAAATATATCTAGTTTTTAAAAACCATTTTTTAAAGAAAACTATAAGTAAATAAGAGTATAGATGGTTCATGACTATGACAATTTTGAAGGCTGGTTATGAAGGTGACTGTGGGTTTTCACTAGAGACACATGCCTGTTTATCACTGTAAGTCTTCAGTCAGATCTAACAAAATGCATCGGAGATGTTGGAAGAAAGGTTCTTATCACAGTTGACCTTCTGGAAAAGGTCTGAAAAGTATCCTTTTTTGAAATTTCAGGATCTTAGGACCCATGATTTTCTGAGGTTGGTTTTGGTGGACTCGTGGAAATCAACTTACTGTATAATTGTTGCGGTTGTACTAAAAATAATCGCAATGACATTATTTCAACCTAAGAAAGAGCAATCAGCAAATTCAATTCTCAGAACTGTTTATTTTTGGATCCAATGTCACCTCCCAAGAATATTATTTACACAATGGATTTGAGGGCTCTCTCGTGGTTTCCTATACAATTGGTCCAGTGCAATTGGGAAACTGCTTTTAATAACTCCCCAGATGAGTTTGATGTACACTCTATTCAGGAATGACTACTTTAGATTATAAAAACAGAGCACACCCATGCTTATTCAAGGTTTTGAGGTCATGGTCAAGAATCCCAGTTTACAGTGTTCTTTCTGAGCTAGAAAGTATAATTCTGTTTTAGTTTATGACAATTTAAGAGTTATTTGTTTAGACTGCAAGACTATTTATGACATAGGCCATATTATACAGATTATTCATCATCCAGGATACTGGACAAAATGCATATTTTTTGAATGGAGTTTAGCTAACTGATGTAAAATGTTTACATTAATTTTCTTAAGGTATGCACAGTTTAAATTAATAAACACATTAGTAAATACTGTGTATATAGTATTATATATATATAGTTCCTCATTTCCTAATGAGGAACAGTTGGAAGACTGCAGGAAATTTTTATTTTATGCTTTATTTTATTTTAAGATTTTATTTATTCATTTGAGAGAGAGAGATTGCATGAGCAGGAGGAAGAGGCAGAGGGAGGGGGGAAGCAGACCTCTCACTGAGCCGGGAGCCTGACACAGGACTCAATCCCAGGACCTAGAGATCATGACCTGAGCCAAAGGCAGAGGCTTAACTGACTGAGCCACCCAGGTGCTCCAGGAAATTTTTATTTTAATTCCATCCTAATAATAAGTCTGTCCAAACACTTGAAAATGTTGATGATTTTCGTCTCCCTTCTTCCATATTGAACAAAAGATCGCACAAAAATTTATACTTCATGGATTGATTGAATGTTTGAAATAATAATAACATTTACCTATTGATCTTAATGTGCCAGACACTGTTCTCAGCACATTATATATAGTAATCCATTTATTCTCCTCAACAGCCCTTCAGGTTGGTAATATTTACAGATAGGAAGAATAAGACACATCCAGCTAATGTGTAGTGGCATTGGAATTTCACCCCAGGTGTTTTAAACATTATCAAGCACCAAAGTAATAACTTTCAAAGTTTCTTATTGAAGATAAGTTATATGAAATAAGCTCCTTGTAGATACACACACACACACACACACACACACGCACACACACATTTTGAAATGATAGAACCCATGCACTTGCAACATTTTTCTCATCTATTTCATTTTTAAAATTTTAGACGAGGTCCACTAAACTAATTTCACAACCCATCAATATATTGCAAACCACTGCTTGAAATAAAATACACAGGCATTACCTTTGCTATGTGGGAAACTAGGGGTTGCAAAAGAAAAAAAGATGAAGACACTATGTCCAAGTACTGAAGTTATAGGAGATTTAGAAGTTGATGAATGGTGCTCAGGGCAAGCCACTGTGGTACACCCATGGAGCTATGGAAGAGAGCAAAATGCCTAGAGCTCCCACACAAGCATAAAGTGCTAGCAATTTTTGGAGGCAATGTGGTATGATGGGAAGAACCAGGAGCCAGGAAACCAGAATTGAAGATTGTATCTGCCAATTACTATCCAAGTATTCTCAGGAAAATAATTAATCTCTCTGAGATCTTGTCTGTTATTTTGGAATAATGTAGCAAATGATTTTGCTGCTGGAAATCACATCCTACTTAGAAGTTCAACCACAACTGCAGTGGACAAATTTATCTAAGCTCAGACTTACACTGATGGAGTCTCAATTTCTAAGTCCAACCTTGCGTCTTTTCCTGATCTTTTGGATCTCCTACATGTTCAGAGGTATTAATGCCCAAAGAGGCAATCTTCAACTGGTGAATAAATCCCCAACTTCCTGTCCTCAGAACAGACAATTGGAAATTATTCTCTTCACAGAGATACCACAGAAGTGAATCCCCATTGCATATAGAAGCTACCAGACCATTGTCCTTTATGTTGGCGTCCCCTTCTTTTCTATATTACTCTTTCCACTTCCTTACTCATTCTTTCTGGGATCACATCGCAAATAAACTACCTGCACCCAAATCCTTGTCTCAATCTCTACCATCAGTGTAACATGAATTAAGAGAAGAGAACTAAATGACAGAAGTATATTCTATTTCTAGTGGAATACCTAGTACATATCAAATAATTGATCAAATAATAAAAAGTGCTCCTAGTTGAAGACTCTATCACTGTATATAGGGTAAAACCAATGTGTTGGGCCAAAAATAGTGTGAAACTAAGAACAAATATCATAATGACAGCAAATAAATTGAAATTTGAACCCAGGCCAGTTCATAGCCCTCTGCAGATTAGAATAATATTATAGAATTTAATCCAGAATTTTTTTCCTAGGGGTTTCTCTGAAGGGTATAATTAAAGATGTGTGCAAACAAAATCATTGTGCCTATATGCAATAAACTGTTATGAACCCATAAAAATATGAAATATATTTATAGATGTAGAGGATGTTCATACCATATTGTTGAATAAAAATAACAGGCTACAGTTCAATATGTAGACTATGATCTTATTTGTAAATATATTGCCTACATGAGTAAGGTATACATGACCATAAAAAAATAAAATTTGATGGCTATATACTACAGTTTAAAGAGTAGTTGCCCTTTTATGGGTAGAATCTTGGATTTTGTTTACCATTTTTATTTTTTCTCTCTATTTTCTAACATTTAATTTCTGGAGTCAACATACATTACTTGAGCTAACTCAACAAATAATATGTTTGACTCCATTGTCCTTGGTCCTTCAACCCTCCCCACCACCATGCAATCTTGCAGTGGGCTTTGTTAGGAAATGGAGAACCATGTCCGAATACCCTTAAAATATCCTGATGGTATAGCTCAGAATCCTTTTAGAGCAGTATCAAACCCCTAACTCTGAAAGGTTGATTCAAGTCAAGTTGTATTACAAGCCAGAAAGAATCTGGCTTGACTCAACCTACTTTCTCTAAAGCCGGGATCAGAGCTTTAAAATCTCATTTTATCCATCTGTTTAATCAGAGTCAGAAGGACAGTTCAAACCCAAGGCATGACTACATTTGAGAGAACACTAAACACAGATACGAAGCTGAAAGAACATGGACAAAGGCTTTGGGTCAGACCCTGGGTGACAAAAGGTGTGTGTGGGGGGGTCCTGCAGAACCTGTAGGGTGCTATATGGCCCAGAACTTATGGCAATATACCCTTACCTATGCATATTCATCAGATATTGCTATCAGGTTACAAATATACATAAGGCTTTCTCAAGCAAGATCTCCCAATAATGTATGACAACATAAATATCAGGAAACTAGAGCTAGAGTGTGAATTTGGGAGATTACCTGTGGATTGTCAAATAGTTTGGCTTAGTAGGACAATCTACTGCCCAAGACTTCTTCCCAAGTTTATAATTCTAATTGAAGTTCTCTGGCTACACCTGTCAAATTGAAAGGGCTATATTCAGAGTCATTTGGAAGCATGCTGCCCAGGATATAGTTAATAAGCTGGTCTATGAACTTGCTCACAAGAATTATTGGAGCACAGATTTTGGGGGATATGACAAAATATTTCTAAATGAATAAATGAATGAATGAAAAAAATGTGCATAATGTATGCATGCCACTGTGTCCCACTCTCTGAAGTCCTCATAACAAGAACCTTTACATAAACCATCTTTTAATTCTTACTGCCTAATGAGAGTTTGAGCTTTTCTTTATAGAGGAGATTTTTAAAAAGTATTTTATTTATTTATTTGACAGAGAGAGACACAGCGAGAGAGGGAACACAAGTAGAGGGAGTGGGAGAGGGAGAAGCAGGCTTCCCACTGAGCAGGAAGCCCGATGCGGGGCTCGATCCCAGGACCCTGGGACCAAGACCCCAAGCCAAAAGCAGATGCTTAATGACTGAGCCACCCATATGCCCCTATAGAGGAGATTTTAAAATGCTCAGCCTTTCCCTAAGCCACAGAGATGTTAGGTGATAGAGCTGGCCTGTGCATCTCATACCTGGGGCTGTTTTTTCTATATTATGCTGCCTCCAATTCTAGCATCGCCACTTAGGAACAAACACTAAACCCCCCTTTAAGCCCTAATCTTTTCAGTTCCCATGGTATATTAAGTGTGAGTAACCGCATAAAGTCAAAACTTGGCTACTAGCTCCTGAGTCCTCACATCATCATACACATAACAGATGGGCAGTGTGGTCAATGGCCAATCGCATCACGCCTCTCAAAGTCACTGTGCCTATTATTTAGTTCACATGAAGACAGCCAGGAGGATGACTGTGTTGCTTCCTTGTTCCAGTGATACAAGGAAGGTTATATCTTATAAATGTGGGTATTTGAAGGAGGGAATTGGGCAACAAAATGCAAGTGTGGTAAAGAAATGAAAAGTGGTGACACTGGAAATGAAATGCAAATTGAATGTGAATGGAACTATAAAGCCAAGAGTTGCCCTTGGGAATGTTGACATGCTGCTCTTCAAGAGACTCCACATGAAGCCAGGGGACTCTACGGAAGGCAAACTTATCAACACAAATGAAAAAATGTGTCATGATAAATGAGATGAAGTTGTTCCAGAGGAAGTGACAATGATGGAAAAAGCCACATTAAGGAACACCTCAGAGTCGGATGTTAAGTGAAATAAGTGACATACCATATGGTTTCACTTATATGTGGAATTTAAAAAACAAACAAACAAAAAGCAGAAACAGACCCATAAATGCAGAGAGCAAAGTGATGGTTGCCAGAGGGAAGGGGGTAGGGGTGTGGGTAAAATAGGTGAAGGGAAGTGGGAAGTACAGGCTTCTAGTTATGGCATAAATAAGTCACAGGGATAAAACGTACCGCATAGGGAATAGAGTCAATGATATTGTAATAGCGTTGAATGGTGACAGATGGTAGCTACCCTTGTGGTGAGCACAGCATAAGGCATAAACTTGTTGAATCACTATGTCCTACACCAGAAACTAATGTAACATCATGTGTCAACTATACTTCAATATATACATAAATAAGAGACCCTCAGAGATATTTTGCAACATTGAAAGGACAAACAATAAAATGTTAAAAGCTGATCCAAACTGAGAAAGGAGTTTGTCAATCCACAAGGCATGGAAAAGATGCCTGTTTTGTACTGTAAGCAGTACAATGAAGAAGGCTAACACTGCTCCAACTGTTCTTGGTAAGTTTTTTTGCAAAGAAAGAAGAAACACATCAATTCCCTGTGTTTCTAGTATTTTAAAATAAAGTATACTAGCTAATTATTATTTTAACTATTTTCCCTATACTTTTTAAAACTATGAGAATGTCTTTTAATGTTTGCAAGTAATTTTAAAAGTCACAGAACAAGGGCACCTGGGTGGCTCAGTTGGTTAAGCAGCTGCTTTCAGCTCAGGTCATGATCCCAGGGTCCTGGGATGCAGCCCCGGAGTCTGGCTCCCTGATCAGTGGGGAGCCTGCTTCTCCCTGTCCTTTTGTCCCTAATGCCCGCCCCCCATCTCGTGCTCACTCTCTCTCTTTCCCTCAAATAAATAAATAGAATCTTTGTAAGAAATTTTAAAAAGTCACAGAATAATTGTACTTTTCCCCATTGGCCATTGAGTCTGCTTTGCACAGTTTGAACTTGCACAGACAAAAGAAGAAATGTCTGCATTGCTCTGAAGACTAAATGAGATGAACTATGCAAAGTGCTTTGCCCACAGTGAATGACAATTTGGAATAATACTAACAATACCAAGCACATAACAAATATTAAGAACTATATTCCTACAAAAGTATAATCTATGATTAAAAGCTATAGCTTTTAATTTGAATTTGTGTACTATTAATGGTGAGCTAAAAAACATCCTCCTCAGCAAAAGAAAAAAAAAAAAAGATATCCATGTCCTAATTTCTGGAACTTGTAAATTTTCCTGATAGGACAAAAAAACAGAAGAGTCTTCACAGATGTGATGAAGTTAAGGATATTGGGATGGAGAGATTATCCTGGATTACATGGATGGGACCTAAATGCAACCACATTTATCCTTCATAAGAGGGATGCAGAGGGACATTTTACACACAGAAGAGGCAGAGGCAGTGTGATTTCAGATGCAGAGACTGGAGAGATGCAGCCACAGCCAAGGAAAGCTGGCTGTCTCCAGAAGATGGAAGAAGCAAGAAACAAATCCTCCCCTAGAGTCTCCGGGGCGGGGATGGGGAAGCTTGTCCTGCCGCCGACACCTCATCTTTTGGCCAAGTGATACTAATATCAGACTTCTGGATTCCAGACTGTGAGACAATAAATTCCTGTTGCTTTAAGAAATCCAGTTTGTGCTCATTTGTTACAGTGGCCATAGGAAACTAATTGGTTACCTTCCTGGATTTTGTATCCCAAGTATCTTTTTGTTTGTAGAGCTAATTCAAATCCAAAAACATTTATCAATTACCTACAAGTACAAGGCAGCTGTAATAAAAATATGAATAAGACAAGTCTCCTGTCTTACAGGTGCTCATAATCTACACAAACAGGTGAATAGAACTATTACAACATAGTGTCATCACTTAAATTCTGGCACTTGGTTACAAATGGTGTCATATTTGCATAGTGGAATATTATCTGACCATTTAAAATGTGGTTGTAAACAAATGTATGGACCTAGAAATGTCTTCACATGTATTGAAATATTAAAAACCCAGTACCATTAAATAACTTTGACAGGGCATAAAAATTATTCATAAGTATATGGTCCAAGGCATGATTCATAGTTTTGTCTGGGTAGTGGGTTTCTAGTGTTTATTTTCATCTGCTTTTTGTTTGTGCTTGCCAATGTCCTGATTTTTTAATAATGAGAAAACAATACAAGTATTTTTATTAAAAACTGTCTGGGTTGAGTGCCAGTTATAAGTACATTCAGGATGAGAAAGTAAGACAGAGGAGGGATGTAGGAACACTGACCAGGTGACATGTCTCCTCATCGAAGGTCCCAAGCACAAAAAAAGGATTGTATCTTCTCCTAATGATGAGCAATTTGGCCACCCAGATGAGTATATGCCATTTTCATCCAATGCTCAGATGTCATTGATTCAATGGAATGTCACTAATTTAATAACAGTCTTCAAAGAGAAAAAAACTCATCACTAGATTAGATATGCATATCCTAATCTCAATGAAATACCACAATGAAATAGTACAACAAAGCTTATCTTAAATTTCAAGAAATGTGACAATTTTCCAAAAGTAAACTGGTTTTATCCTTTGCTCAAAGCTAAAGTGAGGGACTCCTGGGTGGCTCAGTCGGTTAAGTGGCTGCCTTCGGCTCATGTCATGATCCCAGGGCCCTGGGATCGAGTCCCACATCGGGCTCCTTGCTCGGCAGGGAGCCTGCTTCTCCCTCTGCCTGCCTCTCCCCCTGCTTGTGTTCTGTCTCTCTCTCTGACAAATAAATAAATAAAATATTTAAAAAAAAAAAGCTAAAGTGGGATTAAACACATGCATTCCAGAGGCTTACCGGGAGTATCTACTGTCTATAAGCCTCTTCAAGGAATAAGAAGAAAAGAAACGCTGTCTGTCATGTTGCACCCCACTTGCCAGCAGGCTCCACCACCCCCAGTCCCTGATGCACCCGCCACAGTTCCCATGGTAGCTGAGTTTAGAGTTTTGGATCTAAGCACTGAGGCAGTAGCAGAGAGACATTCCTCTGACTGTTGCAGTGGCTACTTTGATATTCTACCTCGAGAGCATATCCATTTACTTTTAATAGCTCCAGAAAGTATTACTCAATTTGAAACTGAAATCAGACTGTGAACACATCGTCCTTTTTTAGCGTTATAAAGCAGATGGACTTTAAGCTGATAAACCTCCAGACGGAGACTAACATTAGTATCAACACTGTGAACTAAATTGGATTTTTTTTTACTTTTGATTATGAGTCATCTAGTTTGTGGATTGTAGCTCACCCATGTTAAACTGAGAACACCAACCATGAGACGAAGTGGCTATTGCTCAGCACTTGAATTCCTATTTCTGTCGGTTGCTACTGCCATTCTTCTAGTGTTCTAAATTTGGATCTTTTGTGTTATTATAATGACAAGCTTCATTTTTCAGTGCATTACAGTTTCTGTTATGCATTCAAAGTCTGCATTTGTACAACTCTTTAAAGAATTAATATTCTTTCACTTTCAAGGTGTGGAAACAGACACTTAGGGGGTTTTAGAAACTTGACTGAAGTAACGGAGCTTGAAATTAGTCATGTTGGCTTCTGACCCCAGCTCTTTGTGACTCATTCACTTCTATACTGATACTGTAGGCTCACCTTTGACTGTGGGCAGTTCTCCTGTTCTAAGTATCCACATAATTAGGTTGAATAATTACCTCTGCAGCACATAGGGACCAGGTTGGACAATTGGAGTGAAATTGGCCAGGAGTAATGACATGGTTCAGGGTCTGCTTTTGGGAACCTACCAGTGTGTTATGTATTTTTTTTTTAATGCTTTTCATTTGCTCACTCTTAGGACAGAATATTGAGTAATGAATTGTTATTCTTTTGCCAAACCACACTTTTACTTATCATCAGTGTCTGTGTCTGCCCTAACATGACTGCCTTGTTAAGGATTGTCTGCTTGATTACCCGTGGCCTCACATGATTCATCTCTTCAATAGTATAGAGTACTCACTGTAGTTGGGCACTGGGGATTACAACTGTGAACAAGACATACTAGAACCTACAGGAATGAATAGAAACAAACAACCAATTATACTAGAATGGGATAAAGTGCATACAGTACTATGAGAATTTCTAGCAGAAGGAAGCAATCTAAACTAGAGTCAGAAGAGAATTTTCACAAAAACTGACATTTTAGCCAAAACCTGAAGAATGTCAGGAGTCAGAATGCCATGAGGGCATGACATGCCTGACTTTCCCTGTGAAAAGCATGTCTGAGGATTAAAGGCATGTGAGGACTCACATGCATTAGTAGGATTTCAAAGAGGTTCAGAATGGCTAAAACCCAGAATCTAGTCATGGAAGATAGAGGAACGGTGAATAATGATGTAGGATTAGTAGACAGAAACCTGATTACTGACATTTTCATAAGCTATTTTAAAGAGTTTTGAGTTTATCAATGAGCAGTGAGCTATCACTGAAAATGTTCTTTAAGCCAGGGAATGATGATGTCAGATTTATATGGTAGGGAATAAAGTAGAGGAATGAAAAGTGGATGGATATAGGAAACCAGTAAGGAGCCTGCAGCGGAGTAGTGATCCTGGTGTGCAAAGGTGACCGTTTGCACTGGGTTGGCCTCGTTAGATATGGAGCAAAGTAAGACATAGGAGGATCACAGACTTGACAGGATTTGTGATTGACTGGACATGTTGAATGAAAGAAAGGAAGGCCTATGGATCCTTGCCTGGATTCTTCCTACTATACCTGAAAAACAAATTATATTAACCCTACAACTATCGATCTTTATCAGATAGTGTTCTTGATTTTTGACCTTTAATACCAATGTGGGGCCTGTTCACAGTATCAGTTTTATGCTTTCTACTCTTAGTAGAAACCCCAATTCTGATGCACTTAAACAATGCAGGAGAATTTCATCTTAGATATCCAGAAATCCAAAGGGAGAATAGTCTTAAGGTTAATTGATTTAGCCACTGCATTACATCATCAAATAGGTAGTTTCTTTCCATACTTTCCTTCTTTCTATAAGCATCAGCTTCATCCTAAGTCTGGTTTTATAAGTGCTTATAAGATAATTTCCTGAAGCAGTGGGAACAACATATTTTCTTGTCATTTCCAGCAAGAGAAAGAGCCTAGCTTCTCTTTCCCAAAAAATCTGGCAGATTCTGCTTTGCATCTCATTGGCCCAAATGAGCAATAGTCCTATCCATCCCTGAACAAAATCTCTAGCACTTGTATGAAAATACTATACTTGCCTTAAACTATTCACCCAGTCTGGAATGTCCTATGCCCAGAATTTCCCTACTACTTTGACAGCTTCACTAATGTCTTGAGATGTGAGGTCTACCAAGCCTGGAAATGAAAAATTCCCCATACCTTCTTCTCAACCTAGACCTCTCTGGGTTCATTTCTGTCTGACTCTTTCTTGGATCAGAATCTGCATCTTGACCTTGCTCTCTATCCTAATGGCTTTCATATTAACAAAGACTCTTATCTCTTGGCTAGATGATTTTGGTAGCTCCCTAACTGGTATGCTACACTCAAAATCACTCCTCTGCACATCTCCCACATCTATCCCTACTCTATTCAGCCAATGAATCCTGCATAGCTGCCAGATTTTAATCATGGGGCCCTCCCCTCCCCCCTCCTCCCACCCAGGCTAAGACCATGTTGTGGCAATGATATAATTGACTTGCCAATCCTCTAATAGATTTCTGTTAAGTTTACACAACTAAAGTCTATATTATAGCTGTAAGTGAGCATGAGACGAAGTCACAGCCAATGGAAAAGAAGCATAAATTGATTATTTTTTGTTGCAATTTTTATTTCATCTTATTGAAAAGAAGCCATCCCATCTCACAGGATACAACAGGGGTTACCTTGAAAGCCTACTCTTTTATAATCCTCTTATATCTTATGCTTATTATGAATGCTATATTTTAAGTGGCTTATATTGAAATTAACAATTATTTGAATAACTGTCTGTTTGTGTTACTGTATCTAGGCAAATACTTTGTCTTTTTTTTCCCCTTTGTATTCCAGGCACTTACTGTAGTGCCTGGCATATAAAAAAACTTAAAGAGCGTGTGCTGAATGTGAGAAGCATGTGTTGAGTACTGTAAATCAAGCTGAGCCTAATTCTCATTTAATGTTTCTTGTACTTTAAACTTCTCTTTCCAGATGATAACTCAGTAGGAACAGGAACCAGAACTTCTTATTTTGTGGCTGGTTTTGCTAAACATAAAGGTTTCAGTAAATACATTTGAAATCACTTAAATTGGAATTACAGAATTTAGCATCAGAATACCAAAGTTGTAAGGAATCTTAGGAATTATCTAAATCGATATTCCTATTTAAGAAAGAGGAAAGTTACACTTGGAAAATTACACTAACTGGCCTAAGAGGAAATAACTGGATATGACAAAACTGGAAGTATAACGTGATCTTGTAACTCCAAGTGCAGAGTCTAATGACCATTTACTATGTGTTGTGATTTCTACTGGTTCATAAATTAGTACTTCTGAGCTTATACTTTGGTTGTATCATTTTTTAGGCTTTATGGGGAATTAAAAAAAAAAACAGATATGACTGGCCCCAAGTTTCTCTTGATCTTTTTGCTACAACACAACCACCAAGAGAAAATCATTATAACCCAGAAAAAGAAACAAAAAGCATAACAAAATAAAACAAACAAAAACCCCATAACAACCTGAATCTCTCATCACTAAGATTAGAACTCTTTTTAGTCATTAATTAGATGAATTCACAAATGAGTAAATGTGATACAACCTCCCAGAGTCCTTTCTGTCAATGTGGAGAGATAAATATGAATTCTGGCTCCCCCATGGAAAAATGTCAGAAGAACCCTCTGTGAGTTTCTTCAAAACAAAAACAAAAACCCCCACAGAAGAAAGAAGCCTCTATCTTTTTTGTGTTCTACTCAGCTTGGCTCCAATTCAGTATTAGGATTTCCTACGCGTACAGTGTAGAAGTTTCTGCTCCTCTAGCTCTAAATCTGTGGCCCCCACCCCATCTTTAACCATGTCACATGCTATGAGAAGTCTTTAAGTTGAGTTTGGGAAGCATTTGTTGAGCACCTATTATGTGCTAGAGACTGTAATAGGTACTCCAGTGAAAACAGTTGATTAAAATGGGGTCCCAGCTACCAGTGAGGTGATGTTTGGAAAGGGACTCACATAGAAGGCAGGTCATTTCCCTACACTGTATACACAGTTCTAGGAAATTACAGAGAAGTTACTGTAGTGCCAAACACACTCCTGAACAATATAATAATTGCTTATATCAATAAATTTGCTATCCAATGAGAAAGCAGTATGCATGGTAAACACAGAGGAAAATGGGCCAGCAATGTGAGCGGTCTGAAAATGGAATTTTATGAGGTGTTGCTGGAGTAGCTGTGAGACTGTGGAGTAACTCTGGGGTTCTGGAGTAATTGCAGGGTTCTTGGAGTGGCTGTGGGATTCTGTACTAACTGTGGAATTCCAGAGTAAGCTATGTGGCTTCCAAACTGTAGGATAAGGGGGGGTGAGCACCTTGAGAGAATTTTCTTTGTTTTTAATGTGGAAAATATTTTTTTTTGTAAGAGGAGGGGTTTAAACTTAATTTCTATAATTGTTTTAGAAAGTACAAATAAGGATTCATTGATCTTAGAGGAAAACTCAGGTTCAACTCAAGGTAAAAGCCAGCATTCTCAATAGCAGTGTTCTTTCTCAGGGAGGTCCAGCTCTCAGCCATTGAGCACTCTAGTGGTCAGTATGCCATCACTGGGTCACAGAGGGACCAAAGCCTTAATTCTCTCAGTTCTTGAGTAGAAAGGCAGGAATGGACCAAGTCTCTGGCCAATTGTTTATGACCAAGAGCTGCCTTTGCCTTTACCTAGGGGTCCATGCTGAATTTTGATTTTCTGTGCTCTGTGATGTGAAACATTGTGTGAAGCCCTTCTGTAGAATGTATTTTTTGATGTACATTGAAATATACAATCTCCAAAGTCTAGATGATTTTAAGACACTATGTGAAGAGTTAAGGAAGAGAAAGAGGAAGATCAGAACTATTTATTGAGCTAAACTTTGTCTCATTTGTTGCCTCACTTAGTCCTCACCACAGTTCCACAGGTAGGCATTATTTCTCTCTAATCTATTTCGAGAGGTACAGCAGCCGCACACGAATCAATTAGGGAAGCAATGAGTTAAGGAAATGTGAAATGGCATGGGGTTGGTTAAGTGCAGGAGAAAACAGAGAAGACAGCTGTGTTGGGCCCTGTGATGATCTAGATAGGCTGGACCAGAGGTAGGGGAAGAAGGCCATTTTGGGAGAAGGAAAGGCACAACAGACTTGAACTATGGGACCATGAGAGCAAGCATGAGATGAAGACACCAGAATGACCAGAACAAAGTCTGGCAGACAAAATTGTCTAAGGAGGAGAGAGTCAGATTTAAAAGGTCTTGTGTTCCATGAGGAAAAATGTGGACCTGAAGCTCCTGGCACCGAGAAACATCTGTGACAAGAATATCAGAGAAAACCAGACTATAAAAGAACTGGAAAAACACCATCCATGAGGTTCCAAATGAAAGTCTATTGCTGTGGTCTACATACTACGCTCAGCTGTGATTTTCATTTTTTGAAGTAAATTAAAGTCTTTGGATCTCTGCTGGAGTCTTCTTCTATATAGAAGTCTCACTTTGACCTAATTTGATAAATATTTATTGAGGACTTACTCTGTATCAGGCTCTCTTCTAGACACTGGCAATACAAAGATGAAAAGGAAATTTTTCATGTTCTTGATGAACTCAATCTGGAGGTGTAAAGGGTGGCATATGGCATAGATACTAGCAAGACTCCTAGTGAGGCAAGATAAACCTCATTACCCCCACACCTTGGATGACAAATCTCTATGGATTTGGGGGCCTTGACTTTTGGGGCAGCATCCAGAGCATCCCCTATGCTACTAATGTGCCCTTACTTCCTCATCACCAGACTTTTCTTTCTCTGAGACCAAGCCTTTTAAGAGCCCACTGGAGGTCCAGATGCCACCAAAATGTTTATCTGAATTCAAAGATTATTATGTTTTAATATGTTATCTTTCCCCTGAGGGGAGTGTTGCATTTTAAAAAGGAGCTTCCTTGTTTTAACCATAAGAGCAAAATGACCATGGTGAAAATTTCTGGCACTCTGTAAGATTATGGGGGAGATAATTTTGTAAAGAACTTTTAAATGTTTATTAAATCATATTCCTAACTACCTAGAAATAGGAGTGGGTAGGGTGAGGACATTTCTTTTTACCAACCACATGTGAAAGAATTTGGTCTCACTTAATCCTTATAATAACTGTGAAGTATGGCTTATTGTTTCTATTTTACAGATGTGAACACCAAATTCACACGACTTGAAGAAGCTCACATAGCCAGAAAGTGGCAGAGCCAGGATTCAAAATAAAATCTGCCCAGTGCTAAATTTTATTTATTTATTTTTATTTATTTTTTTGTCCCCTGAAGACGCTTCCCTATCCACATAAGCCCATAAAGCAGGCATTCACACAGGTGTCTCATACATAGACTCCTTGTGTCCATGCTTTTGAATACCTGGGGTTACAATTTCTGACAGGACTTTTCTATAACTGCTTCTCAGCTGTAAGAATAGGCTTGCCTGTGGATTACAGGAAGAGTTTCCTATGAGCACCTGAATAATTTCATAGGTCCCCCAATCTGTTTTCCCCTGGTAAGTTGCCACCTCCAGCTGCCTCCCAAATTAATGTGATCAGGGCATACCTTTGCAGCAAAACAAACTCACTCATGCTTTCCTTATTGAGAATTGCTTAGCCTGATTAATCATGACAGATGTCTTCATAGTCGATGGATTTCTTGTACCGGCATCTCTCAGCCTTTAATTCCACTTCATGCTTAAGTTCAGGAAAGGTAAAAGGGCCACCCTACACACATTAAAATAAAACCCTCCTTCAGCTACACATGTGTTGAGTCTTAAAAGTTATGGATATCAGGCAACAACAGAAAAAAGTCTTACAAGTCATTGACCATTAGAATCAGAAAAGATCTGAAGCATCAACATTTGTAACTTCATTATTTAAGGAAACCATGTTTGTGAGGATAATTATTTTTTCAAGCACAATGTCGCCTCCCTTACATAATGCTATTCCTGCATTTTTTATTGCATTCATCTGATACTTTTATTACTGAGCACACTCTGTGTTGGCATTCATAGGTTCTTGTCCTTGACAAACTTGCATCTTGTTGAGAGACCAGAGTCACAGGTATACTGAATAATTTTACATTGATGTCAGACAGAAGATAATCAAGGCTGACAAAGCAGTGCCAGAGTCACGAAAATAGTGATTTCTCAGCTCCTTAATGGATCTATGGAAAACAAGTCTGCCCCCCACCATGATAGAAAACAGATAAAAAGACAGGAAATATATGTATTGAGTGCCTGATATGTGCCAGGTATCACAATAAGCAATAAGCACTCCGGGTTATTTTTACCTCCACTACCACATCCCTACAAAGCTCATATCATTACCTCCATTTGATAGAAGGAAAATCTGAAGATCATGCTAATAGCTTAGAGAGCCAGGACCCAAACCTAGTCTGATTTGAAAGGCTCTGCTCATTTAAGTGTAGCATGGTTTCCCTTTAGGGAGAAAAAAAGCAAAAGCATAATTTTCTGAGGATATTCATAGGATTAGAGGCTTTCCATTATTTTATTTATTGCTCACAGGAATGTGATGTATATACAACATTTTAATAACCAGTGAATCCGTTTTATAGTCATGACTTTAAAATACAAACAAATCTAATGAGTCCATTAGTTTTTGAAAATGTTAATAACACTGCTAAGGGTAACTTTTACTACTTAAGGTAAGAGTAAAGAACAAATATAATAAATTAAAAATGCACTAGTGTTACTGAAAATACATTTTATTTCCATGACTTATCACATAAACAAGGAACAATAAATACATTAGTAACTAAAATTTCAATAACATTGTTGGCAATAATATTCCTGATAATAATTTTACTTCTATAACTTAAAAAAGAAGTCTGTGAAATAAGAAATAATTCCATCACCAGGTGGGACAATAATTTACTTTTCACAATACCAGGGGAATAGGCACAAGGCCAATTAAATATCCCTGGCAGATTGTATCAGCGGGAAGCAGCTTACAAAAGCACTTGCTTAGAAGTAGCAGGACTGGACAGGAGGATGAAAACTTCCACACAAGGTTACTACTTGAATTTCAGAAGGTCATTTTTAGACAAGATTTAGTCCACAGGACTGGTAGGAGACAGCCAGTAGACATATTGATTGAAAGAGATAAACCTCTTCAATTAACAAATAATATTTTAGGACCTAATACATGCCATTCATCTTTTTCAAGTGCTAGGACTTTTCTAGGCTGGTGAGAAAAAACAGACAAATAAACAATTAATGACAGTGATATATGTGCAAAAATTATTATTGACTTTGGGGATAGCAGAAGAAGGAAAGGGATTGTGACCTAATGATGCCTTGGATTATGGAAGCATGGAAGATGGACATTTATCTCAGATTGAATGGGTGGTGATTAAAGAGTTTCTGGGAAGCCTTGCTAAGGGGAAGATGATTGAGGTGAGCTAGTCTTAGAAGGATGAACAAATGCGGAAGGTGAACCAGGAGTGGCAGGACTCTGACATTACACAGAGTTATAGTGGTATGAAGGATCAGACCATGTGATGAGCATGCAAGTGATATGGCTGGATGGTTGACAGTGAGGTTGGAAAGGCAGTCAGAGGCTAAATTATCCAAAGCCTTATGTAACATCCTATGGGATCTGATCTTTATTCTGGAGTTAGTTGTTCCCAACTTTTAGTGTGTAAATATCACCCAGCCAGGAAATACTGTGAGTTTAAGTCTAGAAATCAGCATTATAAACAATCACTCCAGGCTATATTACTTCTGGTACTTCTGGTACTTCCAGCATCCCAATCCTCTATTGAGCAGGAACTCCTGAAAAGTTTTTAACTGGGCAATTTGGCCATGTTTATCCACTTAAAATTTCATTCTGGTAAAGTAAATTGCAGATTAGTTTGGACACTCAAACAACATGAGGCAAATGGGAGGCAGAGTGACTCCTTAGTAAGTTATTGCTATAATCCAGGTAAGTAGTGATTACATGCATTAAGTAAGGCTGAACTTGTTAATTTATGTAGGGGAAAAAGAAAAGGAAAGATTCAAGGATGATTCTTGAAAAGTGGTGCTATCCGAAATAAATCAAACAGAGAAAGACACGTATCATATGACCTCACTGATATGAGGAATTCTTAATCGCAGGAAACAAACTGAGGGTTGATGGAGTGGGGGGTGGGGTGGGAGGGATGGAGTGACTAGGTGATAGATACTGGGGAGGGTATGTACTCTGGTAAGCGCTGTGAATTGTGCAAGACTGTTAAATCTCAGATCTGTACCTCTGAAACAAATAATGCAATATATGTTAAGGGAAAAAAAAAAAGAAGAAGAAGAAGAAGGTAGCAGGAGAGGAAGAATGAAGCGGGGGAAATCAGAGGGGTAGACGAACCATGAGAGACAATGGACTCTGAAAAACAAACTGAGGGTTCTAGAGGGGAGGGGGGTGGCAGGATGGGTTAGTCTGGTAATGGGTATTGAGGAGGGCACATTCTGCATGGAGCACTGGGTGTTATGCACAAACAATGAATCATGGAACACTACATCTAAAACTAATAATGTAATGTATGGGGATTAACATAAGAATAAAAAAAAAAAGAAAAGTGGTGCTATCATACAGTGAGGGAAGACAGGACAATGTGGGAGCTTGATTAGGGAGAGATGAGCTCAGAGTGGGCATTCTTTGCCTATGCTTCTTCCAGATTGTGATGTCAGTTCATGTAACAGAGCTCAGGAGATCAGCATTGGATATGAACATCTAATAATTGTCAAACTATTAATATCAGTTAAAGTCAGAGTCCAAATGAGTAAAGAACACAAAAAAGCAAGGAAAACAAAGGCATCCATAGAATTTTGGAGAAGACAATGTTTGATAGAAGATAGTAGCTTAGAAAAAAAATTGAGGGAATAACCAGAAAAAAGAAAGGAGAAAAATTAGGAGACAGGTAAAAAGTAAAGTGAAGTACAGTGAATTCCAAGAGAGACTTTCTGTAGTGTGAACATTCTTATGGGATGTCAGATTCATAAAGACTCAAAGTGCCAAGGGCCTCTATGTTCTACCTGATGATGTTATCATTTGCATTCTCACCCTGACTACATGACAGCATGCTTACTCCAGATTTACGGAAGATGCTGAGACACAAAAGAGACTTATTAAATTCCCCAGTCACATGGCCCATGAGAGGAGAAAGCTCACTTCAGCCTCACCTCTGCTCAGTCTGGAAGCCTATAGCTCACCCTCTATCACATGCTCCCTGTGAAGGAAATGTCAGGGGACTCATGTCCAACAAGTGGAAGGGTGAATAACAGGTGATAGACAAGAGGCATTGCACATCAATGATTCTTTCTAAAACTTGGTGTCTGAAAACAAAGGGAAAACAACATGAGATGAAGGGATGTTAAATTGAGAAAGAAAAATAGAAGTATGTTTCCATTCAAAGGGGAAAAAGACAGTAGAAAGGGAGGAGATGAAGGTATAGGAGAGATGCATGTTTACTTGTACAGTCACAGGGGAGTGGAATTCAGAGCCCTTACAGTAGACATTTGAATGGTGAAGGAGAAGGAATCAAGGATACAAATAGTGTCTTGCTAGATGAGGACAGGAAGAGTTCAGAAAGGTCTCCCCAGAGAGATGGCTTTATTTTTCCATTTTCTCACTGACTTAGGAGACATTTGCTGAAAATAATGAGATCTGATGGTAAAAATAGGAGCTGGAATAAAATGAAATGAAAATGTGAATAACCCCTTAGAGGACATGGAGTGGTGGGTTAGCAAGGGCATGTAGAAATAAGGCCAAGGAGTTTAAATGGTCCAGCTCAGGAAGGGGCCAAAGGACCTGGAATGCCCTCACTTTCCATGGTCAGGTAACTCTCAGCAATTTATGGCAAAACCTGATGTCCACTTTAGACAAGCTCTGTGTTCCACCAGGAGGATCACATACACTAGTTAGGAATAGCTGCATGAGGACATTCTGGGGAGGATTCATGAAAGGGTGAGGTTGGAGGTGAAACTTTAAAAGTTCAACAGAATGTGAACTGGTGGAAGAGAGGAAGAAAAATATTGCAAGAGGAATGAGCAACCAAAAAACGTGGAAAGGTATTACCTAAAGGCTATAAATTAACATGGAAGTATTGAAGGAATTATGAAGAGGAAAGGGATACTGTCGGGGGATGTTGGAGAGTGGAGTTAGATGATTCTTAGCTTCTGAAAAGATCTCCAGTCTAGCTGAAGAAGTTGGACTTCATCCTTTGTCAAGTGTTTTGAAAGTAGACAATCACCATTGACTTCACTAAGGGTCCTGCTTTAGGCTTAAAGATGTTCATGTTCAGGGTGCCTGGGTGGCTCAGTTGGTTAAGCGACTGCCTTCGGCTCAGGTCATGATCCTGGAGTCCCTGGATCGAGTCCCGCATCGGGCTCCCTGCTCGGCAGGGAGCCTGCTTCTTCCTCTGACCCTCCCCCCTCTCATGTGCTCTCTCTCTCTCTCTCATTCTGTCTCAAATAAATAAATAAAATCTT
>NC_138371.1:96616484-96656637 GCF_054177405.1 Leptonychotes weddellii | reverse complement strand
AAAAAAAAAAAAGATGTTCATGTTCAGCTATATCCCATGATGTCGTGGAAAGGAGAAAAATAAATTGGTTGACTCCTTGTCTGAGTTGGAAAGAGACTTTACATACACTCTATCTAATCTTCACATAGGTAGCGATATGCTCATTTTGGCCAAGGTCACATAGATAAGAAGCAGAGGCTTCCAAGTCCACACCCCACCCACCCATTTGGTTCCAGTCCATAAACTTTCTTAGGTACATAATTAGTGGGAAATCATCAATAGTCACTTTCTAATGAGCGCCCTTTTGCATACAACAAGAAGAGCTACTCTCTTTGTCCTAATGGCAGAAGTGATTTCTGGAAATAAAGGAATAAATTCTGGGGCAGTTGTAGGGAGGAAAATAGAGAAGTTAAATATTTCTTTCATCTAAATGAGGAAAGGTAATTTTACCAATGAACCAAAGGAAAGAAAGAGCTTTGGTGAAGTGTGTTATGTAGTCTTCATAGCTCTGAGAGCTATAAGGAATAGTCACAGACTAACAATGTACCTGGGACCAGGATCTACTGCAGTAATTCTGGGATTTGGGTAGCAATAAAATCCCAAGATATTTAAACTTATTTTGTGTATCCTTCCCTCCTTGAGCTTTCTATCCCCCTCTTTTTAATTAATTAATTATTATTTTTTTTATTTTAATTCCACTGTAGTTAACATACAGTGTTATATTAGTTTCAGGTGTACAAAATAGTGATTCACTAATTCCATACATTACCCAGTGCTCATCACGATTAATGTACTCTTAATCCCCTTATTCCACCCATTGCCCCTACCTACTTCACCCATTTCACCCATTCCCCCCACCTACCTCCCCTCTGGCAACCACCAGTTGGTTCTCTATATTTAAGAGTCTGTTTTTTGGCTTATCTCCTTCTGTCTTTCTTCATTTGTTTTGTTTCTTAAATTCCACATATGAGTGAGATCATACAGTATTTTTCCTTCTCTGACTTATTTCACTTAGTGTTATACTCTCTAGATTGATCCATGTTGTTGCAAATGACAAAAATCTCATTCTTTTTAAATGGCTGAGTAATATTCCATTGTATATACATATACCACTCTTCTTTATCCATTTATGTATAGATGGGCACTTGGTTTGTTTCCATAATTTGGCTATTGTAAATACTGCTACAATAAACATAGGGGTGCATTTATCTTTTCAAGTTAGTTTTGTATTCTTTGTCTGTCTCTTCTTTTTTCATGAGTCTTGCTTCCAGCAACTTCCAGCCAGGCTACTGGAGGTGCAATGATGCCATGGCCAGCTGCTCCACCTGGACAAGTAACTGCAGTCCTTTCTCCTTCTGAAGCATGATCTAGCTTCACTTTTCCTAGTGTCTGGAGAACAGGGTCCCAGGAGCCCAAGGACCCTACGGCATGAGCTATAATACGTTCTTTAATATTTTTAACCCTGCTTAATATTTCTACCACATCACATTCCTGGAAAAACCAAAAGCATTTTCCCACTTTCCAAATGCCCATATCCCTCCTCCCCTGATACACATACGTTAAAAAGAAAACCAATCCTACACATACGTTAAAAAGAAAACCAATCCAAGCATCTGGACAAAAAGCCAAGAGCACATAGTTTCATGGGAGATGGCAAAGGGTACATGTTTCTTTTTTTTATGTAAAAATGGAGGAATTTTATTGGCCCTCTTGCATCTTTAGTGGTCCTCTAAGCTAGGTGAGGCATCTGTCTCTGTATTTGTAGCCATGATCCCTGTCCCTGTCCAGTTTATACTGTTCTCTGATGCCAGTATGAAGCCCTTTTCCTCCAGTAAGTCATTTGGCATCTTTTCCTGCCTTTGTTTCATTTCATCCTTGTTCCTCAGCAGGGGTTCCACAATTTGGTAAAACTCAGATTTTCTAACATCTTCATTATAGGGGAAAGGTGAAGAAATACTTCCTAAGATGAAATGTTTATTATAATTGCTAGGGAAGATTTTAAGAAGAGTAAAGGCTTGCTGTGATGGGCCTTCTAGAGTTTATTCCCCCTAAATTTTGTTTCTGACAATGCAACATTAGACTGTAAGAAATTACATAACAGAGTAACATAAAGCAAGCTTTTAAAGAGAATATAAATAAAGAGTTGCCTATAATCATAATGGCTACCATTTATTATGTCTGACACCGTACCAGGTGTTTATGTAAATCATGCCACTTAACCCTCAAAATAACCCTATGACATGGGTTATTACTCTGTGTTTTTGGTTGAAGAAACAAAACCCGGGGGCTTTCTCCATTATTCTAGACAGATCCTAATATCTCTCATGTTCTTTGCTGCCCCAAAGTGGAGACCTTTGTGCTGGTGACTGATAGTGCTCAATTAATTTGGCTTAAAATGTATGTATAAGTATTTAGTTTATATCAAAGGGGAACCAGGGCAAAGAAATAGAAGAGCCACGTACAGAGATTGCCTTGATTACATATTTAACTGATAGGTGAATCTGATGATCTTCAGTTCTGCTTTGCCTCAGCCAAATTTGCACAATAAATTATGGTTTTGGGCTTATCAGTATGTAGGTCTATCCTTGAGTGCCTCTCAACATGGCCATGACAGCTACCTCAGTTATGGCCACTTCTCAAACATTTATTGGGCATTTGTCGATGAATAAGAAATGAGGACAAACAGATGGCTGCAGAATAATGTGGTTGGTTCAGCAGTCAAGGTATGCAGAGGAAAGTAAGGGCCCACAGAGCAGGGACATCTCACTCAGAATGAGGGAGGGAGAGTCAGGGCAGACATTCTGGAGGACAGCTGAAGTTATTCTTGAAGGATAACTAGAAGTCAGCCAGACAAGGACGGGTCAATGCTGGGCTACACAGTGGAAAAAGCATGAACAAAAGAAGGCACACAGGAATGCAGGAGTGAGGTGTGGATAGGGAACTGCCAAGGATTCAGAACAATTAGAACACTGAATGCCAGGCAAGTGCTTTCAGAGGAAAGCGGAGGTCAGCCAGGACCAGGCCTCGGAGTCTTGAAGCTGCACGAGGGGGCGTGGCATAGACCAATGTGCATTTAGATCATTTGAATTCAAGTGGAAGAGGCCCTTGAAATAGGCAGGAGATGGAAGCTCACACCATAGGCCCAGTGATCTCCACCTGCTCCAGAAAGCAAAAGGATCATTAATAATTACTGAATGGAAACTTTGGAATGAAAAATCTATAAAACACAAAAGGTTCTACACGTCGAAACACATGCATTAATTTCCACTTCGTCTGTGCTAAGATTACCTGGAAGCTTGGTTGAAAGGGACTAAGTGGAAAGCCCCGGCTGCCTCTAATTCCTTCATCTCTTGCGCTGTGCCTGGTGACTGTCCTCCGAGTAGTCCCCTGCACTTGTCCTTGATACCTGTGTGTGCATGCTTACTTCCTTGGGTCAGTTTTTTTATCATCATTCGCAAATGAAGATGGGTCTCTCTGGATATATTAGCATAACATAAAGGCTTCAAACAGAGTAACTCAGTGATTTCCTCTTTTAATCACATTAAGGACACCATCTCTCTCTTTCAGTTTGTGCTACTGAAAGTGTGATCTGCAGACCCCACTGCAGACCATGTCAGGCCCAGGGACCCTCTGCTACCAGTTCAGGATGGGATAGGTGCAGAACTTCCCCATGAGCATTTAGAAACCTATAGCAACCTGGCTGCATAATTTTCTCCATGTGGAATCTAATGGTAAAAATTTGGCTTGTATTTTTTTTTATATCTTTGACATTTTCTTCATTTAACTTTTTCAGTAATCTGTTTTGTTGTGTTTTACAAAAGTTTTAGTCTGTGATGAATGGGGCCGGAAGGAGAGATGTAGGAGGGACTGGTCCTTCATCACAGATAGTCTGAGAAAACTTGTTCTACTTTCCATTGCAAAATGAATGCCATAAGAAAATAAAATAAAGCAAAACAATCCTTACATTTCTGAGTGACTGTGTCAGGTAGGTAAACTGGATGTCTCACTTGACCTTTCCCAAGGCTCTGTGAGATGGACATTATCACAACCGTTTTGCAAATGAAACAACCGGACTGCCATGGCAGCATTTACGTAGATTATGTGGGTTGGAATTCAACCTCAAATCTACGTAATCCCCAAATCAATACTCTTTTTAATCCCCCCTGTTCCCCTGTTATAAAGTATATAATTTAGTGCTAAAATTAGCCTTAGCTCATTCAAGAGATAAAAAAGTCATTAAGATCAGGGCCCACATGATACACCATTTTAAATGCCTGTGATACAGTGATTCATTTGAAATATATATTTGCACATTCAGATATTTTTGGTGTTCATCCACAGTCCCTGAAAACATTTCAGAGCCATGAAGGTGAAATGTGCATCTTATTCTTAATGAAGTTGAATTCTGGAGCCCACCCAATGGCAGGGGCTGGTTGCCAGGAGGATCAACCATGTGGTTAGAGGGTTGGAATTTTGAGTCCTAATCCCTCTTTCCAGGGAAGGGAGAGGGGCTGGAATTGAATCAGTCAATGGCCAATGACACTCAATCATGACTATATAGTGACACCTCCATAAGAACTCAGGAGGACTGGGCTCAGAGAGCTTCCAGGTTGACGAACACACAGATATTACAGAGAGTAGTGTGCCTAGAGAAAGCATAAAAGCTCTGTGCCCTTTCCTCATACCTCACCCCATGCCTCTCTTCATCTGGCTGTGGATTCATGCCCTTTAATAAACTGGTAAGTGTAAGTATATGTTTCCCTGAGTTCAACAAGCCACTCTAGTAAATTAATCAAACCTGAGGAGGAAGCCATCGGAATTGCCCATCTGTAGCCATCAGTCAGAAACACAAGTAACCATCCGAGACATGCAACCAGCTCTGAAGGGAGGGGAGGGCACTCTTGTAGGACCAAACCCTTAACCTGTGGGGTCTGATGCTATCTCCAGTAGAGAGTGTCAGATTTGAGTTGAATTTTTGGACATGCTGTTGATGTCTAAGAATTGCTTGGCGTTGTGTGTAGAAGACCCCACCCCCACATTGGAATTGAGTCCAGGAACCCAAAAAGAATGTCCATAATCCATAGCACAGCATCAGAGGCAACAATGATTTTCAATACATTCTAGATAACTGGTACGACCCTAGAGTTGCCCTTGCTATTTTTTTTTTAAAGATTTTATTTATTTGAGAGAGAGAATGAGAAAGAGCACATGAGAGGGGGGAGGGCCAGAGGGAGAAGCAGACTCCCTGCCGAGCAGGGAGCCCGATGTGGGACTCGATCCCAGGACTCCAGGATCATGACCTGAGCCGAAGGCAGTCGCTTAACCAACTGAGCCACCCAGGCGCCCGCCCTTGCTATTAACACAGTGCTTTAGAGGTAAAAGAAAGGCAGTACCAAGCACTCGGGAGGAGCCAAGTGAAGGGTCTCTTAGAAGCTCTTCTATTAGGGGCAGTCTTTGCATCAGGTCTTTATCCAGAAACAATTAAACTTTGAACTGTCTTTGTGTCTAATGAGACACTTGGTGTTTGTCTACAAGGACTGTGTGTGTGTGCATGTTCGTTTTGAGAAGGGAGAAGAGATGGAAAGAAAACTAGGTTTTGTCATTGGTAAGGCCTCACTCTTGTAGATGCACACATAGGCTGTAATGTCACCAGGAAATACTTTGTCACATGCCATTATATCTGGTCCTATCCCACCTCAGCTGTCTGTGAAGTTAGATTAACTGAAAAATTGTGCACACTTCTCTTTTCAGGTTTTGACCATGGACATTTAACATGTTACAGTCCAGGAGAACTTTCCACATGCCTAAGATAAAGCACTGTTGATTTTCTCCTGGTGCCTATTTCATTCAGAAATAACACACTCTGAAGAGAGATTGTGTCTCTGAGCTGGTTCCTCCTATAAATTTTATTTCAATACTTGCCAGTGCCCAAGCAGAGTGTGCCAAGTGTAACCAAAGCTGCAGACATTTTGAGAGATTGATATTTCAGAGAAATTGAAATTCATTCAAAAGTAGTCTCCATAAAAGTCCAGAGCTATGCCTTGAAATCTGAGAGGAACCGGGGGCCCAAAACTGTTCAGCATTCTTACTAGTGTGTCAAAGGCACCGCATCAGGAGAAAGAGCAGCACACAGAGGCAAGGGCAGATGGAAGGTGACCAAATGTGCTAGGGAGTTTGTCAGGACAGGCCCAGACACCCCACAAGCATATTTATTACTGTGACCCCCAACCTGCCTTCATTTCTAAGATCTTACTAACACAATCTAATTATGTATTCTTGATAATCACAGTTGTTTTTAATACTATCTCTCAAAGCAAGGCAGTGTAGCCTAGTGGTTAAGCCCATAGACTTTAAGCCAAGAATCTCCCTCACTAGGTGAGCACCTACTGGATGCTAAGCACCATACTTAAAGTATATTGTGAAAGGTAGCTCCTTTAACTCTCTCCTTAATCATAAAGGGTAGATATTATTGTCATCTTCCTGATGAAGCTTAGGAAGTTCCCAATCTAGAGATTATAACAGAGCCTACATTTAAACTCAGATACAATTCATCCCTAAGCATGCGTTTGTTTGTTTGTTTGTTTATTTATGTTTTTATAATTTTGTTTCATCTAGCAGAAAATACAGCAGGCCTGACAATTTTATTCTGGTTTGAAAAATACAGGTCTGTACCTCGAAGGGTGAAAATTATACACCACACTTTTGACTAGGTTGCCAATAAACACCAGAGTCATTCTTTGAACATTAGCTTAAGATTTATGCAGGAACTACCACCACCTCTTCTTGACTCATGAGATGCAAATAAAGCACCATATCTTCTCAAATCGTTGGCATTTTTTGCCTCCAAAGACCGAGATGGGGGTTTCTCGGTGACAACAAATGTTCTACTACGTTCCCTCTATGTCACTGCAGGACATTCAGAGGGAATGAGAAGACAAACCCAGAGGCCTGTGGTGGCACCAGAGGAAGGCTTATTAACCTCACCATTTTTTAACTTGTCCCCATGAGAAGGTATGATGAATTCAACAGTACACTCAAATAACTTCACACATAATTTAAGGAAGTTTGCATCTACCTCCCAGATGTCCATGGACCCCTGTGCCCTGACCCAGCTAACAAACCTCTAAATAGAAATTAGAGGCAGACAAGAGTACTACAACTTTAATTCTCGGTACCTTAGGAAGAACCAATAAAACTACTGAGCACTTACTAGATGCAGAGAAAAAGGAAAGAGTCATCATTAAACGACATATGAGCATTGTATATGGCAGGGATGTGTTCAATAAATATGAGGGGGGAGAGGAGAGGAATTCTCATTTTACTGATAGAAAAAAAGAGTAGTTGAGAGGTTTTTCCCAAGGTGGCATTCCTAGAGTAGAGCTAGGTTTTGACCCCAGGTCTGTATGACTTTAAAGCATGCCTTCACTACCCCATGCTGCCAGTTTAGTGGGAGCTGATGACCACTAGTACAAAGATGAGTAAGAAGTGGTTCTAGCTTCAAGGAAGAATCTATTGGGTGGGGATATTAGAGACATGCATAACAGGAAAACTAGTAATACAGGCAGAAAAATGCACAAGGGACTCAGAGAAACAGAAAGAAACGAAAGTTTCCGCATAGGCTTGGGAATGGCTGTGACTGAGATGGGTGTAGGCACCCTCGCATATGTGCACATGCACTCACTATAGGCAGGGCCGGGGAACAGTATGAAAGCAATGAGAGTTCCAGAAACAGAGCTCCATGGGCCTCTCCGATCCTGACCTCTATGTGCTTAAGGGGAGCAGAACATGCTACCCCCAAATATGTCTCTTTGCATAAGGATTATCTTGAGCTAGTTATTTTCAAGAAACAGCAGACACAGGAGAAGCTCTGGAAATGCAGTAGAGGTTATCCTCTTGAAGGAGACAGTCACAATTATAAGGAAAAATCTCCATTTGCAAGGGTGTCTCCCTCTCTGTTCCAGGAAGAGGAACAGGGCTAAAATTCTGGGAATGCTTATCAATGAAGATGGCAAAGACTTAAATCCACACAGCCACTTTACCCTTGCTTACTGTGCTTTTCCCGGTGACCCCCTCCCCATAATTGGCCTCTCCCATCCCCAACACCTTTCTTTTGTCTTTAGCTGAAGAAAGTATTTATGGTGAAGGCTTGGGCCATTTTGGGGAGTTACTCAGTTTTCCCTGCTATCTGCCACGTATATATGAGGTTATGTTATTAAACTTCTGGGGGTCTTTTGCTCATGTTAATCTGTCTTTTATTATAGGGGTTAGTCAAAAACCTAGACATGTAGAGGAAATAATATTTTGTCTTCGTTACAGTGTCACACGGCAAGGTCTGGCTCTTTACCACTACTGCACGCTGACCCCACACAATAGGTGCTTGATAGATAGACACCAAGCACATGGGAAGATAGGGCTGAAAAGGGAGAGCAGCTGGCTTGTGGAAGACTTCACATTTCTGAGTAAGGAGCCTCTTTCTTACACCTTGCATAGCGGAGTCACTGACTGCTCTTGAATGCACAAGAGACCCAGGAATTCCAGGGTGATGGGCTTAATAGAGTCCAGCTGAGCTACAGCCTTTCTGCTTGGCCCCATGTTCAGGCACCAGAAGTAGGAACCAGTATCCCCTCTAGGGCTGAATTTCCATATAATGATATGCAAGAAGCACGTGCTGTGAAGGAATATTGCACGGGAAAAGGCATGAACAGCCAAACAGACCTAGGTCAAAGCCAAGCTCTGTGTGAACCAGTGATAAACCCTGGGTAAGCTCTTCACCACTGGGGCGCCTGGGTGGCTCAGTTGGTTAAGCGACTGCCTTCGACTCAGGTCATGATCCTGGAGTCCCGGGATAGAGTCCCGCATCGGGCTCCCTGCTTGGCAGGGAGTCTGCTTCTCCCTCTGGCCCTCCCCCCCTCATGTGCTCTCTCTCATTCTCTCTGTCTCAAATAAATAAATAAAATCTTTAAAAAAAAAAAAAAGATTCTTCACCACTAATGATGGTCACTAATGATTAGCTTCATTTTCTCCTTCTTTAAATAATGCCAACCTCAGACACAAAGATTTTGGCCCTGGAGCCAGACTGCCCGAGCTGGCATTTCCACTTTCTAGCTGTGTGACCTCAGACAAGTGATTTAACCTCTCTGTGAATCTGTTTCCTTATCTGTAAACTCAGGTTAGACATATCCTTAGCATGCAGGGTTATTATGAAGATTGTGTGCCAGCAGATATAAATGACAGGATTGTTTTGGTCTATAATGTCCCATAAATGTTAGGTCTTCCTCACCCTCTTTGTTCTTATTACTGCTGTCACATAACACTCAAGTTTTAGGCCATGGTAGATACTGGGGAAGGATGATTTGAACAAGCAGCTCTCCCACGCTTAGTCTTAGGGATTTTTGAGGTTTCAGTATCAAAGAAATCTCTTACACTGGAGATTTTAAAGGCCATTCCAGTACTAACCTAATAAAAATGTGTGCCCAAGGCTACAACCCAATCTCACCCTTATTTCCTGGCTTCTGAGTCTCAAGGCACAGGATTACTCAGGGGTTGTCAAGCCACTCCTGGGGAGCCTTCGCCTAGTGTGAAAACCTTTCTTCATTTCTCTGTCTCTAGAAAGTTCCCTTAGCATTAAAGACCCAATTGTCCTCTTTTCTTGTATGAAATGTACCTCACTCTGTAACTTGACCTGGTAGGAGTGTGATTAGTTAATTGCTGTGGGCACCTGACATTTGAAGGAAAAAATGGATACCTCAGCCATCTTTCTTTTCAAGCAATGGAAAATGATTAAGGTTCAGTGATATCTCCATGGGGGGTAGCTGTTTTCAGGTGGATATTCAGAGAGTTGCAAATGCTAGACATTAAGCTGTTCTCCTCTCTCTTTTTCTCTTTTGTGAAGGGATAACAGGGGAGGGGTTGGAAAAGACAAAGGGACAGGCTCTGAATAAGTTCTTTTTAAAATCTCCTTTCTTAGTAATAAAAATGTTCATCTGTATAAATTCTGCTTGTTTGCCGCTGTGTGCATATTTGGCCACTGGCAAAATTGTGAAATCTCAAAGTTTCCCTTTCTTCGTCTTTGTCTTTTAGATTCTGCCTGGCTTTTCCCCTTTGAGGGGCTCCTTCTCATACAGACCCCCCCCACCCTCTAGCCAGTCCCCACAGAGCTCACACCCATCCTGCCAGAAGCTGGGAAAGAACATGCCACTCATGCACATTTAGAAGAATTTCACAATCACCGTCATCAAGAATAAGACCTTCCCCTCATCCTCTCCCTGAGGACATACAGGGTAATGAGGCTCTCAAAATCTCTCTTCATCTTTTCTGGGTCATGGACGTATTTTGGAAATCAGGTGAAATATAAGCCCTTTATCCAAGAAAAATGCACAGATGCATATACAAACACGGCAATTCCTGCACAATTTCAGGGGATTCACAGCACCTCTTAAACACAAAATGGAAATCCTGAAGAGTACTAATGCAGAGTCCCTGCCAGACTTTCTGTGAGGATGTTGGGATGGGTGGGGAGCTGGGGCAGAAATATGGACTTTCTGTCAATATCACTTTGTTCCACTTTCTTTCCTAACACATAAAGCCAGTAATGGAGATATGTTTAAAAATTGGTAATAGAGGGGCACCTGAGTGGCTCAGTTGGTTAAGTTTCTGCCTTTGGCTCAATTCATGATCCCAGGGTCCTGGGATTGAGCCAGAGTTGGGGTCCCTGCTCAGCGAGGGGTTTGCTTCTCCCTCTCCCTCTGCCCTACCCCCCACCCCACTCAAGCTCTCTTCCTCTCTCTCTCTCTCAAATAAATAAAATATTTTTATTTTTATTTTTTTTAAAGATTTTATTTATTTATTTGACAGAGAGTTAGTGAGAGCAGGAACACAAGCGGGGGAGTGGGAGAGGGAGAAGCAGGCTTCCCGCCGAGCAGGAGCCCGATGTGGGGCTCGATCCCAGGACCCTGGGATCATGACCTGAGCCGAAGGCAGACGCTTAACAACTGAGCCACCCAGGTGCCCCTAAAATAAATAAAATATTTTTAAAAATTAAAAAATAATAAAAAAATAAAAATGGATATTAGAATAAAAAGTGAGTATTAATATTATCATTACCCACACAGCGCCTTTTTATCAGAAGGTGAGGAGAAATCAGTCACACACAACTATAATGTCATTCTTTTGTAACAGAATGTAAATACAATCTACTAACTCTGTCTTAAAGGAGGGAAAACAGTGTTTCAAGGAAGACATTTTCAACTGAAGCCCAAGCTGAAAGGCTTAATGTTGGCCCAGAGAAATGGACTCAGGGAAACTCTACCAAGTTTTTTCCTAAGGAGTCCAGAAATCAGAGAAGGGTGAACTGATAAACCTTGACTGGATACACATTTTAAAGCCAGAGACATGTTTGAGATCTGAGGTTTCATTTGAGAATTCCATGATATTTTATATCCTACTCCAGAACATATCTGTATTTTCTTTAATATTAAAATAATGTGCATTTCTTAACCTTTGCATGAATTGGTTCTCCAGGAAACAAACTGATGTGTGTGTGTCAGTGTGTGTATTTCTTCATTATCACTGCTTCCTTCTGTGGTGTGAATGGAGCTAAAGCTACAGTTGAAAAGCTTGGGTTCAGAGATGAGGTCACCATGAGTGATATGTGTCCCCCAAAATGCTGTGATCATTTCACAGCATCCAGAATCATGACAGTAGAGAAGATAGGAACAACCACAGGGCTTTATGAAAAATTTAAGCAAGAGTAAAATCACAGAGGGGGCTACTGCCTAGGGGCAATACAGGTACCATCTCCATAAACATGGCCTTGGAAGAGCAGAACCTGAGGCTGGTGGGACTCTCTGTCTTCCACTGCCGAAGTAGCCATGGTTTATACTCAGAAGTTGAATGCGTTTCTTCACTAAAAGCTAAAATTAGTTCATAGTTTGGAACTGTACTCCAAAAATTGGGGGGGAAAGAGTGTAATTTCTTCCAGTAACCAGAATGTGATTTCCTGCAGTCAGAATATATTGAGAAACTGTTAGGACCTCAGCTCCTACCAAGGGTCTAAAATTCTCTTCTCAGTGTAAAGAATATAGTGCTTCAGAATCACAGACCAGCGCTGGATTTCAGGTCAACTGCTTAATGGTTGTATGGACTTGGGTAGATTACTCAGCCTTCTCTAAACTGTAAGTTTCTCAGCAAACGTTAACCATATAAGGTAGTGGGGCCAATTAGAGGGGATGCATGTTAATGACAAGGACTGGCACACAGTAAGCAGTCAATCATGGTAGCTACTAGTACTATAAACAGAGATGACATAAAAACGTAATATATATTGTATAGGCTTTAAGGGTTTAAAGGAAAGAAATAGTAATGAAGTCCAGAGAAGAGAGGTTGAGAACTGACTGTGGAGATCTCTGAAGATAGAGGTTAAGATGAGAGCTTCTAGTTTACTCAATTTAGGAGGAACCACTAAGAAAAACTTTTGCAAGATATCCTTGAACAGAGTGAAGAGAACCATTTATACCAATGGAAGGCAAATTAAGTGAAAGCAGTGAGAGGGAGAAAGAAAAGACACTGATGGCCTTTAGACAACACAGCTATCCGGTGCTTGTTAGCTTGATTCATTTTCGACTGAAAGCCTTATGTTGTTGTCAAATCTTTCTGAATCTCCTCTGAGATCCAAGTTTCCTAATGGCCATCACACTGTGGCTCCCACAGACCAGTTAGACAAGTCTGAAGAAACGACTGCATTCTATTCTGGACATTATACTTTATATTTTCCCTCTGGACGTTATATTTTAAATATAGCATTGTCAAAGTAGAATATGTACAGAATAAGGGAACATGATGGTGGGAAGTGCAAGGAGGGGGAAACATGCAGTAGGAAAAATAAAGGAAAAGAAGAGATTAGAAGACCACGACAAATGGAGATGCCATCCTTATGGATCTGCAGAAAAATCATGATGAAGAGGGAGGGCACTTGGTTTGAGATGCCCCAGTGAGCAGAGCTAAGGGCAGTGGTTTGGTGGTGCATGGAGGTAGGCTTGAAGAAAGGATGCCCTATTAATTACAATTTTGTGGGAGGAAAATGCGCTGTCCTCTGAAAGAAGTATGATGGAATTGCCAACTGTCTGGAATGCTCATAGGGAATGTGGAGATCTACGTAGGTTATACGAGTTATGACTGGATTATATAACTTCAAAGGTCTCTTTGCCAATTCTGCATTTTCTGACTTTTATAACCAACTTTTTTCTAAAAGCAGACATCCAGTAGAGGCCGAGGCCAACTATCCCATTTCCATTGAGAAGGCAAATTAAATACTGTATATCTGCTTTAATTGCTTTTTAGAAATTGAAGATTTGATTGGAGCAGATAAGAAATCAAACCCAGAATCCTTATCTAACTGATCTCTGAGTTGCTAGATGAAGTAGAAAATGTCATCTGAATAGATTGGTTCATTGCCTTTCCTGAGTGTCAGGAAGCACCTCCATAGACCACTTTGGAACTTTCTGTTTGTTCCCAGAACTCCCCAAATATGTATGTGTGCCAGAGGAGGTTGCTATGAAAAGAAAAAAAAAAAAAAGACAAAAAATTAGAAAATGTTTTGCTACGAAAGAGATTTTCACTACTGCATGACAGCACCATGGCACTGTGACTAAGGGGGCATGACCGGATGACTTTCAAGATAAGAGTTAAAATTGGACCACAAGGCAATTAGAAAAATGGTGTGAAATTTATCTTGCCATTCCCAGTCCAGGATACGTCCCTTTCATCCCTATTCACATTGTGCCTGTATCTCCCCCTATTAGCATTTGTTTATCTAAGGCCTACCAGGACAGTACAGCCAGACCATTATTTCTCCAAAAACTAAAATAAATAAATAAATAGATAGATAGATAATAAATAGTTAAAATTATACTAAATATCAACATATCAAAAATATGCATTTGCAGCTTCTCCAAAGACACTACTTATCTCATTTGTTATTTACAATAGCAGATACGGCAGATATCATTACCCTTATTTGGGAAAAATGTGGAACGATGAGCACAATATCATACAGCCAGTAAGTGGAGAAATCAGGACCAGGATATTTCGTCTTCTATTCTAAGGATCTAAGAGCTAGAGGTTAGAAGAAAGGCTTAGTGTGTGTGTGTGTGTGTGTGTGTGTGTGTGTTGTCTTTTCAATTAACACATGATGTTCCATAAATAACTGACAGATCTAAACAGTTTCTCAGACTTCGGCTATCATGACATTTTGGGCTAGATATTTATCTGCTTATCTGTTGTGGGGTACATTCCTGTGCATTGTTGCATGCTTACTAACATCCCCACTCCTCTATCCACTACATGCAATAGCAAGACTCAAGATGGGGCAGCTGAAAACATCTCCAGACATTGATAAATGTTTCCTGAGGCAAAACCACTTCCAACTGAGAACTACTGATCTCACACAACCAGGATGATTTTTTTTTTTTTTTAAAGAGAAGCATAAACTAAACTAATTGACATTGAGCACTTATGTGTCTCATACAGGCATGTGTGCAAAAGCACATGTAAACAATGACAAAGGAACCTCCCAATGTCTTTGGCTTCTTCTAGGCATTAAATTTTCCTAGCACAAAAAAAAGCAGAGGTGTCATCCTGCCTTTGATTTCTAATCTGGAACGAGAATTGGAAGGTGTGTAAAATTAGAGTTTCATTGGACACCAAGTGAGGTATTTTTATTTCTCCATATACAAAATGACATCATTTCCCCAATGAAGCCACAAAACACTTAGCTATAGGAACCCAATAAGTCAAATTGAATTTTCCAATAAAATTGATATTTATACAGAAAACATAGAAATCTTTACCCCAAACAATGTATCAAGAAGGCTGAGAACATCAATAAAGTTATACATTCTCCCCTGAAATTGATTATGTTTCACTTGCTCCAGTGTTTCTTGGATTAACTTTACTAATGAATTTTCACAGTGGTTTATTCCCTTGACTACTAAGCCATGGTCTGTGTTTAATTATGATATTCTTTCCTAAGTCCAGATCTTTTATCAAACCATTAACGGCAGGAAAAGGTTTGCTGACATGACAGCTAAACTAATCCATCTTGTTTATAAAGGACAAAATCAGGAATATGATGTGGGTGAATATTTGTACAGAAAAGCATATCTAGATTCCATGCATATAAGGCAGCTCACAGCACCTGTCACAATTATACTTTCATCTAAGGGCCTTATCAGTTCTTATTAAGTTAGAACATCAATCAGCGTGTGTGTGTGTATGTGTGTGTGTATTTGGTTACTCAATACCCCAAACTGATAAAACAGTGTGTGTGTGTGTGTGTGTGTGTGTGTATTTGGTAGCTCAACACCCCAAATTGATAAAACAGTGTGTGTGTGTGTATGTGTGTGTGTATTTGGTTACTCAATACCCCAAATTGATAAAACAGTGTGTGTGTGTGTATGTGTGTGTGTATTTGGCAGCTCAACACCCCAAATTGATAAAACAGTGATGACAAGAACAACAGGAAATATTTCTATTGTAGACTCACAATTTTAGTAAGAATATTACCCTGGTTTGATATAGTTAAAAGGTGCCAAAACATGTGGTACTAACTTTTGTTAATATAGAAGTAAGAACTTCACACACACACACACACACACACACACACACACAGGCTTCAAATCACATGATGTCTCATAAGGTTATTTCAAGACAAAAGCTCAATATCTCAAAACCAAAAGAACCCCTTTGTAATTTTATGTCTCTTCCTGTATTCTTCATTTAATTAGATCATTGTTGAAGGAGCTTTGTGTTTCTCAGGTAATAGTATCTTGGCCTAAATAAATTCCAAGGCCAAGGGGTTCATTAATCCCATGTATACTTATCCATATGCTCAAGTATCATTATCTCCCGATTCTGTTACCGAAATGTCAAGCTGAATATATTTGAAGATTTGCATTCTGTCCATTAGGTAAAGGAACCATGTGAAAGAACTATAAAAAAAAAAAAAATAACCACAGTAAATTGGAATGCAAAGGATGCTTACTTGAACACTGTCCTGAAACAGAACAGCTACAGTGGAACATGTCTGCATGCCTCCCTCCAGCATTTATCCACCTTTGTGGCAAAACATACTCGATTTCAGAAAATAAATAGATATTAATTTCCATCCAAATGCCCATTTCAATTCATTATCTACAGAAGTGAATATTCACAAAGGTGACACCCAAGTCAATATTGACCTTGGGGGATAATAAATTTTGACATTTGCCAGAATAGGCAGTTCGCATAGAGTGTATACACACGTAAAACTCTACCTGGTGTATTAACCATGAAGGGAAACTCAAATATATAATACATATGTGTATGCATAGATATTATCTTAAATTATTTATTATATTAAATTCTATTAAGCATGCAGAGCAAGAGCATTTGGAGTTCACTAGGGGTTTTATTTCCCTATATAAATACAGTGCAGATCTAAATGCAATGTGATTTTCTAATGCATGGACCTGTACGCAAACACACAAGCGTGTGATTACAATTAAGAATCTAACCAGAATCAGGAACCAAGGCTGAATCCAGACATGCAACAATTTTATTTAATTTGTGTACCTTTACCACTCCTAGCCACATTAATTAACATTAGGGAGCACACTGAGAAGGCCTCACCGGTGGAGACCGAAGATCTATTTTTCTCACAAAAGTTAAGAGGCAGAGGCATGAGACTGTGCTTTTATCAACACACGGTGAACTGAGGGCCACATTCAGGGGTCTGCTTCTATTCCTGTCCCTCAACCAGGCTTGCTGTCTGCACTTGGGTTTCACGTGAAGTGTCTATGTTTAATTCGATCTAGCAAGTAGTTATTTACTATTTGCTTGCTGTATGGCTAACATGAAATCCCTTCTTTTGAGAAGGTCCCCAGGGAATATCTAGGGTGGAGGTGGATAATTCAAGGGCCCTGACAAAATTATATGTATATTTTAATAAGAAGAGCTACTGACTGTTCACTGAGGAGATCAAAATGAAGAGACATGTCCTGGATAAGCTACTCTCTTTTCCAATCTGTAAATGCCAGTAAGGTTCCCTTGTCCTAAGACCTCTATAAAATAGCATCAGGACAAAAATAAATTTTCAAGGGGTTAAAAATAGGCACCTGGGCAGAGATAATATTTAAAATATTTCATAACCTCAAAAGCAGATCATTGACTGTTGCAAGCAGATGCAAGTGGTGAACGCCCAGGGCGGATTTGCTGCTGGCACTCCAGCCAAATGTTGGCTACCGTGGAGGGCACTTACCCCTCTTCTTCAAAATTGTCCTATGCCTAATCACATCTGTATACAATTACAAACTTAGAGATTCCTGCAGTTAAGGCTGAGGCTTCATTCACATGGTACGTCTATGCAGAATCAGAGTAGACTGAGCAGTGGAATCCTCTACCTCCTCGCCCCATTTCCCCCAAACAGCAATCTGTCATTTCTTTTGCATCCAGAAAGTCTATGTAAGAATTCATTTTGGAAGCCAAAAACTCCTGTTCCTGAAATAAGTTTTAATATTTAAGGCCTTATTCTTTGAAACACTGATTCTTTCTGAGAGCTAGAACACAGCATCTATGAATTGCCTCCAAGTGAGTTATTTCGGGATTCTCTGTTTCTTTTCTGGACAGCCACTGATAGAGGAAAAGAGGCAAGACTTCGAGGGTGCTGGCCATCAGATGAGTTACTTTGCACTGAGACAAGAAAATAGCTGAAAAAGAGGACAAAGGAGACACACAAAGACACACCTCACAGCCGAGCCAAGCAATAGCCCAGATAGAAGGGACGAGTGCAGGAGAGCTGGAGAATAAAGCAAACCACTGCCTGGACTGGCTGTCCACACAGCTTGTGATAAAAGGAAGTTCACACAGGGCTGATCCTCTTCTTCAAGCAGACATTACAAGAACAGCAGGGCAGATGCTCATCATCGCACCTAGTCTGTGGCAAAGAATAATGGTACTGGGTATGCACTTGTTAAACCCGCCACAGAGAGTTGATGGCACAAGCTTTAATGAGTAATTCAATCAACTTTTACAAATGGTTAGATGTACAGGAGCTGTTTGCCACAGGTATTTCTAGATGTAGGGGAAAGGATGGCCCGCAAAGTTAGGAACAAATGACCTGCAGATCGGGAGGAATCTGTAGGTCTAGCCTGACAAGGGTTTTCTCACCCTGGATCAGAGAGAAGACTTGCTCTGCAAGGCTGAGCGTCAACTTGAGTTCAAGGATGGTTCAGGCTCGGCTTTGGGTTCAAGGAAACAGCAAGCAGAATGAAAGCAAGTACAGACTTTGCAGTCAGGGAAACATGGACAATAATCCCAGGAAGACCGCCTCGTAGCTATCTGATCTTGGTTAAATAACCTGACCATCCAAGCCAGCACATCCTCAGTCTATAATGGAGAGGGCGATGGCTGTGGTTAGGAATAGAACAAGTCCTCATCAGGTACCACCCCTGGCACGGGGTGGAGGTTTGGAAACCCTGCCAATGAAGAAACACATTACTTCACTTTATCTCTAATCTCCAGTGTTCCAACATTCCAATCTGCTGGATTCATTTCTTTTGATTGTGTCAAAAGGTTCCTGATTGTTGTAGAATGAGAGGCATTAATCTCTCTTTTAATATCCTGGTAAGCTCAGCCTGTCTCCAATCAGAAAGAATCTGCCCCTGTTGACCCCAATCCTGTCACCTGGCAGAGCTCATTCACTCAAAGGTAAGCCCCATGTGTGTGGCAGAACATTGCCCGGTGACTGCAGGGGGTGCAGGCCAGACCTGAAGAGGGCTACGCAGACTGCTTGCTCACAGCCCCTCCAAACAGCTCCATTTCCATTCACTTCGTAGGCTTGTGGGTTTCCTTTCCTCCTGTGAACTGAAAATCCCTTCTCACCTCCCATTATCGATTAATCGTAATGTGCAGCTCACAGACCGGTCACAGTTGATAGCAAATGAAGCTGCTGTTGTTCCAAGATGAGAGACAGGGGAGCTGTTCTCCTTCACATAGGAACCCTGGAAGGCATATGCAGGCAGAGAGAGCTCAAAAGCTCAGACCTGAGCCTCCCGGGCATATGTGGCCCTCTGCCATGGGTTAAGTGAATCAACTTTGCCCATCAATTTTTAATTGGAGGGCTTGGGAAGTTATTTTTTATCGTAATATAAACATGGCTATAATGCAGAGCAGAATGCAAATGTGTCTGAGAGCTTAAGACACAAATTCAAGAAATTACATGCTTCAGTGGCTACTTGAGGGGGAATCGAGAATCCCCTGGGTTTTCTTGCACTCTGGTTATTTTTTATTTTTTTCCGGGGAGCGGCACTTCAATGGAAAAGTTTGAAAAGTGTTAGCGTCGGCTATAACACATAAAAAGGAGTCATTTAGTAAATGTTGATTGAGACAGGCCGAGTGAAGGAAGAGAGACAGAGATAGAGAAGAGGAAAAGAGTAGAAAAAGGGAGGGATGGGGACAAAGAGAAAGAAAAGGAAGGAGCGTCAGGAAGCAGGCGAGTTGGGACAAAGGGGAAGAAACACTGAAGACAAGGAAGCAGAGAGAAAAGATCGGGGAACAGGAAAGGCTGCTATTTTTTGAATCAATGAATGAATGAATGATTCACTTGAAAATGGAAGAAGAACTTATAATACCCCAACCATTGTACCAGCACCTGATTTTTAACTCAACATTAACAAGTGCATGTCTATTATTTATCCACCCAACGCAGGATTCAGCGGTGCAGGATAGGAACTTTCTCCCAAACTCCTGCCTGAGCCTCCTGCTTCAGACACTGGGAACACTTCACACAGACTCTGCCCAGGTTCACAGTTTTTTCTCAAGGTCTGATCAAGGACACTTCTCCTATAATGCTGACATTATCTGCCAGGGTCTGCTCACTTTTCTGGAGATGTGCTCCTTAATTTTCTAGATGAACACCCCAGTTCCACTCTCTTGTGGGGTTCCCTTTGTGAGCTTTTCAGCGAGCAGGTTCACTGGCCACAGCCCAGAAACAGTGGTCATATTCTGACAGAGCTCAGGAATCGAGTGAAGAATCCATACAGTCATGTTTCTGTCAGGTGGAGACGGATTCTGCCCACAGTCCTCTTGACATTGGAATTAAAATGAGAACAAGATTCTATTTGCCTGGGCAATCAATCACTCAGCTGTCTGCTCACTCAGATGAAGGGAGAGTGAGCTCTTCTACCTTTGCTTGAGAATGGAAACGTCTTTGCCCTAATTTTTATTATAACTGATTTTGAGAGAATCCGTGTTGAGGTTCATTAGCAATTATAACAGGTTTAACTATTAATTCCCACATCATGTACATTTTATACAGAGTAATTCATGTTATCCTTATGTTAACTCTACAAGGTCCATGTGAATATCCATAGGAAAGGTTCACTGAGGGAGAATTAAATCAACCTAGAACTCTGTGACCTACACCCTTTCCGTTCTCCTTCACCACCACCCCATTGCCCACCTGCTTGGATTATGCAGGGTCCTGGGTAAAATCAGGAAGTTGGCAACACTTGTCTTAGACACCTTGAACATCCCTATTCTTTGCCCTTCCCCACTCAGAACATTCTCTTCATCTCCTTCAGATACCCAGCACCTTCTCTTCCATTAACTTTTTGTTTTGTTTTGTTTTGTGGAAAAGGTCTGTTCCTCTCAGTCAAGAACAGTTCAGCATGGATATACATCACAATATTTTCTCTCCCAGTGGGACTTTGTGTCTTAAGGCTTAGCTCTATGCATTGAAAGGCTTTCCCCCATATTTACAGATTCAGGGCACTGATGGAGTTGGCGAAAGAGTTGTTTGGGGACAGATGGGTAGGGGGTGTTGGAATCAAGTGGGCTTTCCCAAGTGTCCTGTGGGTGGCAGATCCCTGTCAGGCCTACCCTTAGAATAGGCCTTGATGGGAGGCTTCACATTTGGTGACTGTGCCCACGTAGTTTATAGCAAGGAAACACTTAAATCCAACAGACTTCTTTTTTTTTTTTTCCTCCCCTCCTGTCACATCTGAACACAATCATGAGCTCAGGGAAGAGCCAATGGTAATACCAAAAATACACGGCCACATGACAGAGAGAGGAGTGGGAAAGGGAGGAAGGGTAAGCCAGAGGGAGGGAGAGAGGGACCGGGCAGGGGGTGCAGAGGGAGAGAGCTGAACGTGTATATTCAGCAAACAGTGGCCTAGACTAACACCTACAAGCATCTGTGTGTTAGGCGAATGTCTTTAAACTGCTATTTGCCTTGGACTGTCTTCAAAGGGATATTTCTGTTTCCAAAGGTGGATAGTTAAAAATAATATACATCATGAGTGTGTTTTGGCATTTCCCTTTCATTTTTTTTCCCTATCTTCAGCATTACTGTTGTCATCCTCTAAAACTCAATCAATTCAGCTGATCCAGTGAACAGATGGCATTAATCAACCCCCAAGAATATGCACAAAAGCAATTAGAAATGTAGAGACATGGAATTTATGCCGGCAAATCAATTACCAATGATAGCAGATCAACATGGCACGCACAACTTCCCCTTGTTTCTCTTTCCAAAGAGCAACCACTGATAGTAGGAATGATCCCCAGTTTAACCCCTGCCAGAAGGGGATCAAGAACAGAAACACTGAGGTTTAATTACACATTTCTTAATGACTAGTTCTCACTCTGCTGACAAAAATCGGCATAATTTACAGACTAGAAGATGCATCAGAATGATGGATACAGACAGCATATGCTATATAGTGTCATGCAAATATGAAATGTACTGCTCTGAGAATATGGTTATTTGGTATTCCCAGAGAAGGACTTCGTTTCAGAGAACAGAGCACCTTTTCTAGTATCTATAGCTCTCATTTGTCAAAAACAATGGGAGCAGCTATGGAATACATGTTAACCACAAATCTGTGCCTTCTGTGAGTTTACTAGTTTATATAACCCTATGTTTTCAATGTACTTGGCCATTATTTTCTTTCTGGTTCTTTGTGACCTTTGCAGATTCTGAAACTTCCTTCTTCAGGCTCTTATTTATTATCACCTGAGTTATTGTGATAAGCTCTTAACTAGTTTTTCTCACTGCTAGTGTTGGCCCGGGCTGGTCTATCCTTCACATGGTGATTTTTTAAACAAATATCTGATTCTGTATTATCTAATTACATATACAAAATCCTTCAATGAAGCTTCATAGCTTGAACAGTAAAAATAAGACCCTCCACCCCCGCTTACCAAATTCTCTCATTTCTTTTTCTAAACCTCTGCCTATAAGCTGCTCCCGCAAGTAGTCACTACAACACATCTCACCCTTAAGCCTTCACACAAAAAGCCTGTGAGAACCTCCCCCCGTTTCTCCAGTGAGTGAAGTCTGACTTTGTTCAAGTCCTACCTTCCATCTCACTTCCCTCCATGAGCCTGCCTTGATGCCCCAGCCAGTCTGAGATGCTCGTTTGGTGCCTCATGTTATACCTGGTGCTTATCTATGTTACAGCATTTATCACATTGACATGATTAAAGATTTATTTTTCTGGATGTCCATGTTCAAAGTTCCTTAAGATCATGGACTGTATCTTCTTATTTATCTTTATTTCTCCTATTTCTAGAAAAACTTGAGTTTAGGAAAGAGAGCCTTCAGGTGGGACATATTTCTTCAATAAATTTTTCAAATGAGTAACACACACAAACTATTAACACTTAAATCTTCCAACCACAGCTTAGAGAGAGGATATCAGAGGCTCAGGACAGTGTTACCGAGGTCACGTTGTCGGTTTGCAATAAAATACAATCTTTCCAGTAATTTACTATTAACACCCTATTAAAAAGCATTCAAACTTTTCCTTTTTATACTGAACTCTGGGCTATGAAGAAAGATTTTTATAGCTATATATTTTTGTATTTTCACCTATATAGGAAATGTTCGTTAAAATTGCAAAAGCAAGTTAATAAAATTAGCTCAAACTTGGTACTGAGCTCAGATCTTCTTAGCATTTCCAAAACAATAATAAGTAATACTTGCCAGTTAAAAACAAAATAAACCAAATAAATTTAAAAAGACTCTAGCAACAGGGCCATAGAAATATATTTTTTTTGTTTAGAAGTGAAAATTCTTAATTAGAAACCATTCACTGATTCTCTCATCCATTCATTCACCCCCTGTTTTATGTGTTGAATATAGACATTGAAATGAAATATGATAATCAAGGAGCTTTGCAACTACTTGGGGAGACACGGATTCTAAGCAAGTGCTATGGAAATATACTAAGCCATACATAGGGCCATTTGGCCCAGTGTGGGGAAAGCCTCTGTGTGTGTGTGTGTGTATACCTGGGAGAAAGTGAGGGTGTGTAAAAATTGGAAAAGGGTAACGAGATCAAGCAGATAACATATGCAAATAAATGCAAGGGAGATGGAGGATAGCATGGCTTGTTTGTAGAATGTGGAGTTCCCTAAATGGAAATTAGGGGACAGGACAAGAATGGCAGACATGCAATTTAGAGCAGTAGGCAGGGCCAGATTAGGAACAGCCCTGTGCAGGGAGAAGGAGCTCACACCTACTATTTAATTAATACATTTGGTCTGACACCTAGAGACTTAGAAGACATGATGCCAATAGAGGTAGCTCTCATGGTAGTGTGTGTGTGTGTGTGGTCACAAGTCTTTATTAAGGCTATGTCCTTCCCCTATCCAGTTTTTTACTGAAACTTGTAAAAGGAAATTAAAGCATCTGGTGCTCACCCAGATATGAGGCCTCTTACTGTTGACCATTGTGATATTAGGCATCTTGTATTAAATCTACATTCCTTTTTTTTGGTAAGCTATAACTCAGGAGTTGGCTCTGGTGGAAACTGCTACCTCCCTGCCCTTTGCTATGGATGGAGCTAAACAGACTAACCACAGGGATCCCAAGGCAACTTGCCAGCTCACACATAGCCCCCAACTAAATGCATGGGAATTAATTTCATATCTTGCAGACTCTGATCTTTGGAGATAGAGGTCCAGGTCCTGATCTTTTTTTTTTTTTTTGCATAGCTTTATGATCCTAGGAAAATTATTAACTTCTATTAACCTTAAATTTACTCATCTGTAAACTGAATTTAATAAAGTCTACCTAGCCGTACTGCCTTGCCAAATTATGTGCACACGGCATATGAAGTGAGAGATACAAAGTGCACAGCAGTTAGTAGGAATTAAGGCCCTATTATGTTGTTATTCTAAATATAATTGCTTAACAATTTTGAGTACAACCATCCCAGAAGTATCCAAACGGAATGACCAGTAAGTAGTAACATCAGTAAAGACAAAAATACATTAGGACTAGAAAGGACCTTAATAACCATTTGATCCAACTCCTTCAATTAATACACCACGATCATTAGGATAAGTTGATAACCTACACAAGGACACTTTCCAGAAAGTGTCAGAATTTTGATGAATGAAGACAGCTTCCCTTATGTATTAAAAATGCCATTACTAGCTCCAAATTAGTACACTGAATCTTCAAACCAAAGTTCCGTTGAATGAATGACTACTATATAATGATCCTGTGGTAAGTAGACCCTCTTCCCACCTTCCTAACTAGTGAGGATATTAGCTTTGTATATACAAGCCATATTTCAGCAAAGTTCTGGCATGCAAACTAAAGGGCTTTGGATCAGCAACTAAAGCTTTTAGGAACATTTCAAATGATATCACAATACTTTGTTTTGTAACAAATGAGCACTGAAAAGTAAAGCGATGTAGGTAAGGAAACTGGGTCCTACTAAAGAAAGAAGAGGCAATTGGGAAGAGCAGGGGGAAAAAAAGAAACCTTCAACTTAGAAGACAGTCATTCATTTGAATGAGAATAGGGGCTGGAGTGAGGTTATTCTAATGGAAAGTAATTTTCTCATAATTCTGTCTCTGGTGTGAACATTGTTCTTCTAGTTTTTCATTTACATGTTCCAATAGTGGAAATCTGGTTTGGAGATGGGGGTTATGAGGGTTTGAAGGGAAAGAGAATTCACATGGATTGTCAAAGATAAGCCCATCCAACCATGGGAAAATCTTTAGGACTCTCTTCAAATGAGCATTATAGTGCTTCCTTCACTTCTGCTGACTATAATTGCCACAAAAGTATACTGCAAACACTTTCCTGCTGAAAAAAGTCAGCCTGATATTTGTTTATTTATAATATTACCTATTGATTGGGTTTGTGCATAAGCTTCAGATGACTCAAGGTATATCGCATCTCTTTATTTAAAGATTTTATGAATATGATTGACATCCTCATATATTTTACATGAGGTTCTGTCTGTGATGAAAGGCATCATCATAGAATAAAGAGTTTTTGATTTCTTTCTCAAGGCTGTTATTTCTGTGAACCTGATATGTAGCACCAAACAGTTAAGATGCTTGGAGATCAAAGTGACTTACTGACTGGGTCAAAATTAAGACAGTCATAACCACATAACATCTGATTATTGGCAAAAATAAAGTGAAGAGTGACCCTGTAAGTATCCCGTGCATTGCTCTTATCTTCTGAATGCAATTTCTTGCATTATCATAGTCATTATCTTGCATTATCATACCTAATATTTGAAGAATATCCTCAGTAAAATACCAAGCTGCTGTTCTGTTTGGGAGAAGACACATATCTCAATTGCTGTTTTATACCCAAGCCTGTGAGCACGGCAAAGTTGTATAACTGCATGGACATTTGACATGTTAGCTGTAGCATCACCAGGGCTAAAACCCGTCAGCATTTCAAACTCCTGGTTTCACTTGAACCAACTATCAAGTCACATCGTTTCTTCTTGTGTCAAAGGAGTTGATATTATATGTAAAATGGTTTTTCATTTAACACTGGCCTATCATAGCTACATTCGAAATTAACTAATTCCCTCAGGGTAAACCCAAAGGAAATGCTGTAGCTACTTAATATCCTGAAAATCTGGAATGGGGGAATTTCCAGAGTTTTTATTACTGGTTGATAATTATGTTCTCTGCACAGATTCATAATATTTATTCTGTAGCTGGCCTTCTAACCTGCCTTTATTTTAATTTTGTTTAATTAGAAACTTATCAAATCTATAATTGGGTAAGCATTTATTTCTCTCTTGCAGACAAATGCCCAAGTTTTGGTCAAAGTATAAGAAAATTAAACACACACACATATACATTCTACATGCAACAATAGTAATAACAACATATTATTATTAGAATAATACAAACAATTAAAAGTTGTTTTTATTTGAACAAAGTTCACAGGCTGAAAAAGTTTATGGAGAGTCTTGGGTAAATAAACCATGTTTAGGGATACTTTCACAAATGACATAAAATGTTACCTCAAAAAATAAAAATCTTCTTGGTGAAGAAAATTCTCCAAATAATCTGTATACTTATACAAACTGACTATTTGAAAGGAGATTTATCTTCCTCAATACATGCATATAAACGTTAATGGATTGTAGATAAATAGCAAATCAAAGTCCTAAATTTAATGGATAAAGTATGTGGACAATTGAAGTCTGGACGAATTGTGGAATGCTAATGTTAGCAAGTAGCGTGCATTCAATTGAAATGTTGATTGGAAATAAGGAAATTAAACTGTCACTGATGAAATACTAAAGCTCATTATCACAAAGTTTCATTTTAAATATTGAGAATTAGCTTTATTGCTGCATCAGTAATGATAAGCATGATCCTTAAATCCACGCCATTTAGGTTTTATGAGCATTATTACAACATATTAACCATAATTCAATTAATTTACAGAAATTGACATTCTACATTTTTTTCCCTTGCTCTTAAGAAAAGGTGCTACCATAAGGAAGTCCCAGCCATATTCCTATAGAATATGTTCTATCTATTTTACCCTTATTCCTCGCACCACCTTTGTGGATCTTCAAAATACTCACTATTTCCAGATAGGTAAATGTGCTAAAGGAAAAACAGCTTTTTCACTGCTACACCTTTGCATCATTAGGACAATACTGACCTCTAGTGTTTTAGGAGGTAGAGAGGCTAGCTCAGCACCTGCCTAACTTCCTCTAACTAAAACACTTAGATGTTTTTCTAAAGCACCATGGGAACAATTTCACTTAAAAGAAGAAAGAGGAGGAGGAGGAGGGAAGGGAGGAGAGGAGGAGGAAGAGAAAAGAAACATCAGATTCTAACCTTTTCCTACCTATTCTCTGAAATGATTTCTACCCTAAGTCCCTCTGGCTTCTCCCTTTTAGAAAGGTTGACCTCTTCAGTGCTCCTTTAGAATAGAAACTTTAATAAAATCTTTATAAGGCATTACCACTAACTATAGATTCTGAAACTCCAAAACTTCCAATCACAGAAACACTGGTTGTGCTTTGAAACATTTTCACTAAACAACATTTGTCTAATTGTCTTCCCTTGAGGTGCAACTCTGGGTTGAGTATCTCTTACTCAAGAGAACCTAAGAGGGTGGGGAGTAATGTAAGGGGACTCCCAAGTACAAAGTAGTCTTCCTATCTTTCTCTAAGAGTGATGCTATGTTCCAATACAGTTAAGCATTTCTGAGGTTCCTGGTGAGGTTAGCAGACAGAGGAGCAAGCCCAGAAACTCAAGGAACCTTGATAAACCATCTTTGGAAACAACACAGATGGCTTAATTGCGTTCTTTCTCATTTAGGAGTTTCCAAGCTGGAAAAACTTCCCTCTCTCTGCCTAGAGAGGCAGCTGAGCAATTGAGCTTGAACCTCTGATGGCTCTAGCGATTTATTCAACTTTGACGAACTGGGTTCTTTAAATACACAGTGCAGGTGGCAGATCCCCAGGTGTCCAGCCTTCCTGCCTATTAAATTAAATGCCCTGCACTTGCTGAGGTTAGAGCTTGGACGACAGAGTGAACACTTAGTGCATACTCATTATGTGTTCTTTGGCACAAAGATTTTTGGGGGTGGAGTGTGCATCAAAGCTCTTCCTCCTGTAACAGGGGCAGCCATTGATCTTGTGGTTTGACTACTTTGGGCCATGACTCTTAGACCAAAACTCCCAATCCTATTAAACCGATGCCTATTGGTTGCAAGATACCCCAACTGGAGCCTTCTGCCTAGGGGAGAGCTGAAAGCCATATCTAGTGAGGTACTGGGCATATTGCAAATCCCAGGCAGCCGCATTCAGAGACAAGCCACTGTCACCGAGTCTGGTGGCTGGGAGCATCTCTCTCTCTCTCTCTCTGGAAGCTCAGCCGTCAGTGCATACAATCTGAACCCCGGGGCCCTTCTCCGGAAAAGCTGTGGCTGAGACCAGGCAGGCATAGAACGCGGACCCGGCATGAGGCTCAAGGAAGAGCTTCCCTTCTCCCCGAACTTTGCGATTCGGGGAGAAGGGCAGGAAATTCAGCGGGGCTGGCTCATCTTAGCTCTGCTAACTTTTGGGATGGTTTGAGTGATAGAACCACACCAATCAGCATTTTCCCCCTTCTCCTCTGCCCAGAGCAGACACAATTGTACATGCTTGGACAGTTGAGTGTCTCTCCCCAACGCTAGCATTTCCCACCTCACCTACCCGCCCCCAGCTCCTGGTACTCACAATTTGTCGCTGTTAATCCTAAATGCCACAAGCCGGAGAACAGCAAAGTGAAAACGCTGGTCAGCCTTGGTACAGAATCCATTTCCCCCGAGTAAGCGGTCCCTCCCGATCGAATACCAAATTCGCAGGCGCCAGCCGCGGCTTCTTCTCTCTCTCTCGCTCTCTCTCCCTCTCTCCTCGGCACCGCCTGACCCCTTCCCACCCCCTCTAGGAGAGGCACTCGCGGCTTTACTCCATCCCGTGTCCAGACGCTCCCCCGAAAGCGTAGCGGGCTCTGCCTCGGAGCTGCGGCTGAAGCTACGGTCCCCGCAACTGCCGCTTGCTGTACTCGCCCTCCTCGCCCGCCTCTTCCTCCTCTCCCCGCTCCTCAAAGGTGCAAATTCAAACCCCGCTGCAACACCAGGCTCCGAGCGGGGCTGACTGCCACTGCACCTCGGCCGCCGGCGCTGGAATCCGCACCCCGGCCGGCCGCTCCTTATAGGCGAGCTGGGCGCGCGGCGCCGCCCCCGGCCAGGCCCGCCCCGCGCTCTCCTATAAGAGCGGCCTGGGCGGGTCCTCGGCGCGCTCGGGCGCCCTAGCTCCAGGCCCCCGTGCGCTCCCACAGCCCAGGGGCTGGGGTCCCTCTCGCGGGGGCGCGTCTCGCTCCCCTCCCCTCTCCACCCGTCCTCTGCCTCCCGCCCCGCCCCCGCTCGGGGGACTGCGAAGAAGCCCTGACATTACAACCAGGTTTTCCAAGAACATTGCTGCCCGAGGGATGCTGAAAGGAGTTGGAAGACAGACGCATCAGCAAGAGAGAATTTCCCATGGAAAGCTTGGCAACGAGCTAACGAGATGCCTTTTCTTTTTTTTTCTTTTTTTTTTTTTTTTTGAGAGGAGAGGGAAGACTTGAATTATTGAGTGATGCGCGATTTTTTCCACCGTGTTTGTTTCCTACTATGGAAGGCCGACGGGTATTGATATTGGAATTTCTGATTTAGCTGTTTAACGTTATATCCGCGTCCCTGCTCTTCGATCCTGCGCCCCGCTCCAGTCGTTCGCACTTTCAGGGCGACCACATCCACGCCTCCCTCCTCTCTGTTGGCACGTAGCTTGGGGCGAGTACTGCAAGGTGTCCAGGGCTTTAGGTTCCCGAGAGAGGGAGAGACAAATTAGGTCTCTCAATGATAAATGATGCGAGTCAGGGTGGGGGTCCTGGTTGGCTCCAAAGATTGGAGATCTGAGCCCGCCTCCCCCCTCCCACTCCCCCTCCCATGGAAGGATTTAAATTTTAAAAGGGGGTAAAGAGTAGTTCTGGTTTCTTCCTAGAAGCTTCCTATTGGAAACTCTGGTTCTGTCTTTGGCTTCTAGTTTACATCTGGGGACGCTCCTGCTTTACCATATCAATTTATTTTGTTTTTATTGGAAGCTGTCAGAGAGCTGTCAAACCTTAACAAAATGAGGGACCATAATGATTTATCCTATGTGAAGCTTACAATCTAATTAGGGGTAGAATCACCTCAGAGGAATTTGATGTCTCCTCTTCCCCCCCCCCCAACCCCCCTGCAGCATCAGCGCCCAGGCAGACTTATTTCACACTATAGATTCTTGACAACAGCCTTTGGTCTTGATTGAGTTGGGTTTCATGCAGCTTCTGCATGAATCCTGAGGTTAACTTTGTGGTTTGGGTTAGAGCTGTACTCACTGCATTGGAATACTAAAAGGTAGTTGAATGACAATTGGTTTTGTAACACCATTATTTTATTAGAGAAAAAAAGAATTCTGAGGGGCCTTTCATCTGCAACTTACAATGACCCTCTTGTCTGTAAGCTTTTTTTTTTTTTTAAGATTTTATTTATTTATTTGAGAGAGAAAGAAAGAGAGAGCACCAGCAGGGAGTAAGCAGTGGGCAGAGGGGGAGAGGGGAAGAGAGGAAGAGGAAGTGAGAGAAGCAGACTCCCTGGTGAGCAGGGAGGTGGGGCTCAATTCCAAGGCCCAGAGATCATGACCTGAGCCAAAGGCAACCAACTAAGCCACCCCAGTGCACCTCGTCTATAAGCTTCTAACTGAAAATAATTATGTTAGCTACTAGATTCTTGGGCAACCAGAAGACTTCTCCAGCATAGCCTTTACCTGTGGAAGAAAGGCCATGCCCAGGAGATGGTGAATCACAACAGATCAAAGCTTCGGATGATCCAAAAAGCTGCCCAGTTGGCAGAGGTCTGAGTAAGGAGGGGCCTGGTGTTCCAAGTCAAGCTGATCAGGCCTGCCTTTCCTTCTACTGAGGGCCCCAAGCAGCTGCCACCCATCTGTGGCCTTTGAGCATTTCAGGTTTAAAAATACCTATGTGGCTAGTTTAATCATACTAGAGAGTCTAGAAAAAATACACACCATTATCCAGCTTTGTATGTTCTTTAACACTTAGACATGTTTTAGAAGAAATAAAATAGTACAAATATAATTTAAGTTGCTTTTGCATTCTTGCCTGATCCCATTTATCTCCTACCATACCTAGAAGTAAACACTTTCTTTTTCATTCTTAAACATCATGTTTTTATACATTTACCACACATATTTACATCCCTAAATGATATATAGTATCACTTTGGTTGTCTTTAATCAATATATAAATGGTATCATACTGTTTCATTTTACATCTGCAGTTTACTCAACATCATAGTTTTTGAATTTATGCATTTGGATACATATAGGGCTAATTCTTTCATTTTAACTGCTGTATCATATTTCATTTTATAAATATGCCACAATGTATTCATTAATTCTACTACTTATGAATCTATAGATTATGTCCAGTTTTTTTTTTCCTTTCTTTCTTTTTAGGGGAGGAGAGCAGAGGGAAAGAGAGACTCTTAAGCAGGCCTCATGCCCAGTATGGGGCCCTATGTGGGGCTGGAGCTCAAGACCCTGAGATCATGACCTGAACCAAAATCAAGAGTCAAAGGCCAAACTGACTGAGGCACCAGACACCCCTCCAGAGTTGTTTTTTTTTTTTTTCCCCTCAACATAAACTATACACTCTTGTACCTGTCCCTTAGCATTTCTCAAATACGTACTTAGGAGTAGAATTTCCGGGTCATAAGGAATGCTTATCTTCAGCTTTAGTAGGTCTCTCCAGTTGCTCTATAAAATGATGTTAGCAATTCACACCCCTTCCCCCATTAGCAGTGTGTGAGATTTCCTCTAGCTCTATAACTTTGCCAAAACTTTAAGACCTCTCTTTTTACAAACGGGAAAATGATACGCAGGGAATACAAGTCTTTGTTCGCTGAGTTTAATGCTCCACGACATCATCCCACCTTCTGCACCAATCCAAAAAATACTTAGATAAATAAAATATTTTTTAATTATGGAAGATATGGGATTCATTTCCTGTCACAATGACTTAAAATTGAATCTATCTATGTCAATAAAATGTGCTCGAAATATGTATTAAAAGACAATCAGGGAAATTGTTACATGAAGCTCCCAAACTGTGAATAATCTTCTAGATATTAGTAAGTATTGGAACTCTGCATTTAGATGCCCATATGCAAACCTAGTGTATACTATATAAGTTGCACCTAATTAAAAGTCCTATTTACAGTTGTAGCTTTTTTCTCTCTCTCTCAAATACACCTGTTCTCAGAGCAACTTTGAGCCTTAAACAGCAGACATTTGTCTAAGATTTGTTAACATTTCAGTAAGAATACTGCAGCTCTGAATGGAGCGAGGGGTAAACAGCTGTTCCTCTTAGACAATAGTGTAAACAATGCCATCTTCTGGGGGCATTTTGCCAACAAGTTTTTATTAGCTGTAGAATATTAATCACTGTTAAGACTCTTCTCAGCCAGATTGATATTTACCTTTTGAAATTCTTTTGTAAACGTTTTAGTCTGATAAATCCACCTTTCAAATGCTGGAGTAGAAGCTGAATAATCTCCCCATTTCCCCCATGTTACTTTATATAGAAGAACTCATACTTGAAGAGTGCCTTGCTTTGAAGAAGCTTGAAAATTATGCATAGATAGAGCAGATTGATTGCTAACAGGAAATGGGGTAAAATGGATAATTGAAATCCTCAAATGCCTGCATTTTAGAATGATAAATCTGAACATCTTCTCAAGACAAACTTTTGTCCAAAATCTTAAAAAATGAATGAAGTGGACAGGGTGCGATGTTCATGTCCCTATAATTTTCCCTCGGGCCCTTCTATTTCTTTCCCTTTAATAGAGCAGAAGGGAAAGAATCATTCATCTACTGGAATCTTAGCCTTGGAATATTCAACAAGTGGTTTGCCTCATTGGTTTTATAATCCTCCTATGAGGTATGTAGCAAGGATGTTTGGTCATCTCCATTTTACAGATGTGATCCTAAAAGGAGACAGGTATTGACACATTAACTATCATACAGGATTAATGACCCCAACCCATACAGCACTTTAAAATGAAAACTCTTCATCTTTTTTCCTTTATCTTTAGAGAGCTAATAGGTCAAATTCACTGTGACATATGGGTACCTGTCACATATGGGGGAAGAGCTGGCATTGGTCACAATAGGCTACACTGTTGTGAGTATCGGTATTTTTAGATTATTTCAACTTCACATATTTATGGTTTGTTGTAAAGATGGAAGGATGATTTCTGCTGCCATTCATATCTTTAAAATAGAGTTTTTAAAAGTAATGATGTGGCAGAAAGTTAATTTAATATTTTTCCTTTCACCCTTACTTCTTTTAAAAAAATGTTTTCTTTCTTTCTTTCTTTTTTTAATTTTTTTTCCTCTTTGGAGCATGGGGCCGGTAACATGCTACACTTGTAGGATGTAGGAAATAGGAAATCTGTTCCTGCTCTCATGGAGCTAGAAATGATCTGGGAAAGTATGATGTAAACACATTAAAAAGTTAAGGTAACAATACAAGTTAGCATGTGATTAAGTGCCAAATGGCTCAGATAATAAGTGCAATAGGAGTTTTTAAGTTGACAAAGATTGCTTCCTCTGGGAAAGAAAACTTGCAGTTGGCATAATGAAGTTGTTGTCTTTTGGGGGGTAAAGGGATTTGAGTCACCCTGGGCCATGAAGATTGTTATTCAAGTCAGGTTAGGTCAGGTATCTTTGCCTCACAGGAAGTCACATTTTCATGTTATGCAGGCAAAATTCTACTTTACAGGATAGGCTTTTCTATTTAGGCAAATGGACCTCAGCCAAAGGTTGAGTACAATTCACTTGAGCCTCTCCCCACTCTTTTTCTCTGTGCCATCTCAAACACAGTCTTGTCACCACCATACTTACCTTGACAACAAAACTAGTCATCTTCTAACATCAGTCTCCTGCAAATAGAACAACCCTTTATGTACCTTTACCTGAAATGCATGTTTCTCAGCTGGTAATATTTCTTGCTGTTTACACATACTACTCTTTCTTCCTTCTATGGACTACTTCATCCCAAATGGCTAATTTTTGCTCACCATCCCACTTCAAATTCAGCTACCACAACTCCCTTGAAGTCTTTAGTGATTACTGTGCAATATTTCTGTTCACATATGTTTTCCTAACTCTGAGTAGTTTCGCAGGAGTAATTTATCAATGAATGTTCAATTCTGAGTCTTCAGCATACATCTAGGTTTAAAAAATATATATATTTGATGAATGAATAATGTTAGATATAAAAAAGCCTTGTCAACTTTTTAAAAGGCTACATCTACCCCCTACCCTCACCACTATTCACCCATTGTACCAGAATTCAGAGGCTCCTTTGAGGGCATTTACTCTTATTTACTTTGTAAATCAAGATGTCAATTAAATGGAAAATCAATAAGAATGCAGTTTAGGTTAATACCTTAATAGTTCATTTTTCCTAGATGTATATTTCCAAATACTTGGATTTATTTTTTTGGGGGGGAGGAATTCACCCTCTAAAGTATGTATGTAATTATATTTGTACAATCCCAGCCATGGCACATCCAGAAACATATGTCAAGAGAAAGATCTTTCTTCTTCACTTAGTTCTGGCTCTTTCTGAGGGAAGTCCTCCTTACAATCACTGAGAAGTCATTTGTGATATATATCATGTTTCAGGACAAACCTGTTTGGAGTTTAATGAAAAGTGTTCTGAGCTTAGAATCAGACAACCTGAACATTAGCCTTGACTTTGCAGCTTACCAGGTTCGAGAACTTGAGTAAATAACGTGATTTTTTGATATTCAGCTTCCACATTTGTAAATTGTGATAATTTCTGGCTTAGGTATTTTGGCATAGTGAATAGAATCATACATGTAAAAACGTTTTTGTTATATAGGCACAAGTTATAAATATCATGCCTTAGTCCAAAGAAGACAATTTATTCAGTCTCTAACCACTGGATTTCTCATGCATTTTATCTGCCGGTTCATCTCTGGAGTAAAAATACATGTGAGTATCTAAAAACTTTACCCGTTCTATGGGAAATATACATAATTCATTGCTTAAAGGCATCACAATAATTCAATCAACCAACATTAATTTATTGAAGAACGTTAATGTGCCTAGACATCTATAATTTCCTTTTGATTAAATAGGTGCCATTGAAAGAGTTGGCCTGGTCCTGTCTTCAAGGTTCTTACACCTCTCTGAATTTCTAGATAGGGAGATAATATATGCAAGCATTAGTAATGGATGCTTATAGGAGAGAAACCACTAAATCTATGGTTTTCAAGTCCACTGAAGTGACAGACATTATTGGTTTCTTGACCAATAACCATTTGCAACTTCTTCCTTGATTGCAAAACAGGCTGTCCAAGGTCTCACAATTTGACTAAGCCTTTACAAGTACATTTCACTTTGAGAGTGATTATCTGATACTTGCCTTGTGGCCCAGTTCTGACCAATAACATACAATGGGAAGGAGAGCTTTTCTTCTCAGAAAAGGGAGAGGGGCATGAATAAAAATCCTGTTGTCCCTGCAGCTTTCCCCACCGCATTTTCAATATCTTAGGAGGGCATAAGGTTTGTAACTCCAGTAGCCAGCTTGGGAATATGAGGGGATGGCCAGGACAATGACATGGCCAAAAACAGACATGTCATGGGTATTGATGACAATATTGAGTTACTTCTACTCTGGAACAATAAATGTCTGTATTGTTTAAGCCACTGCTAGTTAGGTTCTCTAGAGGAAAAGAGGACAGGTATTAAATATCAACCTGCAATAGACATTGTGACTTTGTTTTCTCTTTTTAGAATTCATGGCAAAATTCTGAAGGAAGTATCATTAGCAACATTTGGCAGATAAGGATACTGAGGCTCCTGAAATTTAAGTAACATTGTCCAAAACACAAAGCTATTAAGCAGAAATGTATAGGTTCTGGTTCCAGAGTTTAGGTGTATCATGCCCTCACTAGTGCTACCAATGCTTAGAAATGAAATACATCTATTAATCTTGTGTGTGTGTGTGCATGTGCGTGCGTGTGTGTGCATGCGTGCATGTGTGTATTTAACTTGCTCATATGATCTCCAGTATGACCGACAATTTGATTTCTACTATAAAAAAAAAAAATTCTTTGGGTTACGGCTGCCCTGCTTCTGTCTCTCAGGGAATAGCTGTCTCTAAAGCCAACTAGCTCTTACTAACTTGGTTGAAGAAAATTAATGAAGAGCAGCGGTAATCTCTTCAGTTCCAGGTACTCCCCTGATCTTTAAGTAAGTCAGGCTGACATCTGAACATAAGATCTGTGGTAAGCACTACTATGAAAATTATTCTACAAAATTTTAACATTTTCTAAAGGTATATTTTTCAAGAAATAGATTTATTTGGAAAGAAAAAGGGCTGATTTCAACAGATTATTTCATTATGTAACCTAATCCTTAGCATTTATGTCCTTTTGTCCCTTTTGCATTTAAATCAGCATAGAAAATACGGTGAAAACATCTATAATTTGCTTTTTATTGGCATTTCTAATAAGGTGGAATGAATGTTAGCCTAGAGCCAGCAGGGGGTGTGTTGACTAGTGGGAAGAAAAAAACCCAGAGCAGATTTGAAGCAGCAGCTTGGGAAACTTTGTAGATTGCTGGATTATTGTTCATTTGGGGGAAGGTGGAGAGAGGATGCTAAAGAGGGTAATGGAATAAAACCAAATCTATTGATGACTTTAAATTTTTCCTCCGATATTTCTCTGATATTATGTCCACTAAGAAATCATGCATGACCAAGAATAATAAAAGTTATGATCAAACATATTGAATAAAATCCATTATCTTAATTATTTTTATTTTTATTAAAAAATAAATACGCCACCTCTCACTTTCAATGAAAAACTTAGAGTTTTTTAATCACTCAAACCTGTAGAATTTAGAAAAAAAATATTTTCAATGTTGCATATATGTGTAGTGATATAGACATTTTGACTATGTATTTTTTCTATATTTTTCTGTATAACCCCATTTTTACTTTTGGTATAAAGTGTCAGATAGTGTCAATCACTACCTACTAAGTGTCTTCTCTGTTCTAGCCTTGTTTCAGAAACTGCACATACTAGCTTAATTAGAGATAATCGGCGATTTTGAGGAAATTATGGCATAGTTATTAAGATAAATGCCTTCAAATTGCAGGGAACTTTGCTATATGGTAAATACAATTTTTCCTTTGTTTTAGCATAAAAGAAACTCTCTTGAAGGTCAAAATAATATGTTATATGACTTAAGACATTTTCCATTCAAAATTGTTAAAATAGGGATGTTTGCAGTAAGAGTTAGCTATGTGAATTCATTTAAGTAGAATGTGTCTTGGTTCAAATCACATGACATCTCTATTTGGGATCCAATTATAAATCTACCGATGTATAACGAGATGATGGGGTTACATAGATAGTAACTGCTCAAAAGCATTATACATTTTAAGAAAGATAATTGGTATATAAGCAAAAAAAAAAAATTGATAGAGACAAGGGTTTGGGAAACCTTAGCCCATAGTTCAGAGCTGGCCTGTTGTTTGTGTTTGAACAGTACACAAGCTATGCATTTTTTTATATATATTTTCTAATGGCTGAAAAGAATCAAACAAAGAGTAGTGTATCACGACACTTTCAAATTATACGAAATGCAAATTTCAGTCTATAAATAAATTTCAGTGTCTAGAAATAATTTCTTCTTCCTTCCTTCCTTCCTCCTCCCTCCCTTCCATCCTTTCTTTCTTTCTTTCTTTTTCTTTCTTTCTTCCCTTCTTCCTTCCTTCCTTCCTTCTTTCTCTCTCTCTTTTTTCTTTCTTTTTTTTTAATACAGCCTAGATAATTTGTTTACATGTTATCTAAGGCTGCCTTTACATTACGGTTGCAGAGCTGAGAAGTTTCCACAGAAATTATATGACCTGCAAAGTCTAAATTACTTATGAGATGACTCTTTACTGATCCCTGATAGAGTCTACTAGGTGCAACACTGGAGCAGAATACAAGGTACAGAAGTACTATACAATGGAGTATATAATATAGTTTATCCATTCAGATATTTTTTTTCTTTTTTATCAAGACCCTTTGATGTATCAGATACCGTGGGATAAGCTGACTAACAAAATAATCACTCAAGTCTTAGAAAATCTAGGCTGGATATGTAGATTTATTGGTGCTAATTAGATTGGGTTAAAAACATTTCTGTTGGGGAGAGGCAAGATGGTGGAGGAGTAGGAGACCTAAATTTTGTCTGGTCCCAGGAATTCAGCTAGATAGTTATCAACCCATTCAGAACACCTATAAACTCAACAGGAGATCAAAGAAAAGATAGCAGCAACTTTCTGAACAGAAAAGCGACCACTTTCTGGAAGGTAGGATGTATGGAGAAGTGAATCCAAGGTGATATTTAGGAAGATAGACCGTGGGGTGAAGGAGCCTCCATCAGCTGGCTACCGGCAAGTGATAGAGCAGCAGAGCACAAAATAGGAACTTTTAGAAGTCTGCCCCACTGAGGGATGTCACTCCAGTGGCTAAGTGGGGGGTGGAACCGTCGCTGGGACAGTGTGGTTTCAGGACCCTCAGGGTCACAGGAAGACCGGGGGTGCCTGAGTGTGGCAGAGTTCCCAGGTATCGGAGTGGGGAAACCGGCTGCAGAGACAGAGCTGAGGTGCGGGCTCTCAGCTCGGGGTTACCATAAACCATGATCCGGGGCACAGTCGGGCCACTCTTCCTCCAGCAGAGACCCAACAAGCAGCAGATCTGAGGAGACTCCCCTTCCTCCCCCGGGAAGAGCAGGGCAAGAGTGCACCGCAGGGATCTGCTGGGTTTGGAGACTCCACAGGGGGTCATGTGCCAGAGATAGAAATGCTTGGTCACGGGCTGAGTGAGCATGGAGTGCGGCCTGAGACCAGGGAGACAGGAGTGATTGAGTGCTTTTCTCTGAGGGCTCACTGAGGAGTGAGGCCCTAAGTTCTGGATTCCTCCAGGACCACAGATTGAGAGGTCACTGATTTCACCCTGGTCCTCCAAAGCTGTAAGGAAAGCTCTCATGGAACAAAAGCTACCAAGAGCAAACCCAGGCCAGAAAGGACTGGCATGATATATTCAGAGCACTAAATGAGAAAAATATGCAGCCAAGAATACTATATCCAGTTAGGCTGTCATTGAAAATAGAAGGAGAGATAAAAAAGCTTCCAGGATAAACAAAAACTGTAAGAATTTACAAACACCAAACCAGCCCTAAAAGAAATATTGAAAGGGGTCCTCTAAGCAAAGAGAGCCTAAAAGTAACATAGACCAGAAAAGAACAGAGACAATATACAGAAACCGTCACCTTACAGGCAATACAATGGTACTAAATTCATATCTTTCCATAGTTACCTGGAATGTGAATGGGCTAAATGCCCCAATCAAAAGACACAGGGTATCAGATTGTACGAAAAAACAAGACCCATTGATATGCTGTCTGCATGAGACTCATTTTAGACCCCAAAACACCTCCAGATTTAAAGTGAAGGGGTGGAAAACAATCTACCATGTTAATGGACATCAAAAGAAAGCTGGGGTGACAATCCTTATATCAGACAAATTAGATTTTAAACCAAAGACTATAATATGAGATGATGAAGGACACTACAACAATATCTAACAATTTTAAATATCTATGCCCCTAACATGGGAGCAGCCAAATATATAAGGTAATTAATAACAAAATCATAGAAACACATCAACAATAATACAATAATAGTAAGGGACTTTAACATACCTCCTCACTGAAATGGACAGATCATCCAATCAAGAAAAAGATCAACAAGGAAATAAAGGTTTTAAATGACACACTGGACCAGATGGACTTCACAGATGTATTCATAACATTCCATCCCAAAGCAACAGAATACACATTCTTCTCGAGTGCACATGGAACATTCTCCAGAATAGGTCACATCCTGGGTCACAAGTCAGGTCTCAACCAGTACAAAAAAATTGGAATCATTCCCTGTATATTTGCAGACCACAATGCTTTGAAACTAGAACTCGATCACAAGAGGAATGTTGGATAGAACTCAAATATATGGAGGCTAAAGAGCATCCTACTAAAGAATGAATGGGTCAACCAGGAAACCAAAGAAGAATTAAAAAAAATCATAGAAACAAATGAAAATGAAAACGCAACTGTTCAAAATCTTTGGGAATGCAGCAAAGGCAGTCCTAAGACAAAAGTATATAGCAATACAA
>NC_138371.1:96579907-96615984 GCF_054177405.1 Leptonychotes weddellii | reverse complement strand
GGTTGAGACCTGATTTGTGACCTAGGATGTGATCTATTCTGGAGAATGTTCCAAGGGCACTAGAGAAGAATGTGTATTCTTTTTTGGGGGGATGGAATGTTCTGAATATGTCTGTGAAGTCCATTTGGTCCAGTGTGTCATTTAAAGTCTTTATTTCCTTGTTGATCTTTTGCTTTGATGATCTGTCCATTTCAGTGAGGGGGGTGTTAATGTCCCCCACTATTATTGTGTTGTTGTCGATATGTTTCTTTGGTTTGGTTATTAATTGGCTTATATAATTGGTTGCTCCCATGTTAGGGGCATAGATATTTACAATTGTTAGATCTTCTTGTTGGATAGATACTCTAAATATGATATAGTGTCCTTCTTCATCTCTTATTAGAGTCTTTGGTTTAAAACCTAATTTGTCTGATATGGTAAAATGGGAAATTTGGTAAACAAAAAATTGGTAAACATGGTAAATTGTTTTCCATTCCCTCACTTTCAATCTGGGGGAGTCTTTGGGTCTAAAATGAGTCTTTTGCAGACAGCATATCAATGGGTCTTGTTTTTTTATCCAATCCCTGTGTCTTTTGATTGGGGCATTTAGCCCATTTACATTCAGGGTAACTATTGAAAGATATGAATTTAGTGCCATTGTATTGCCTGTAAGGTGACTGTTACTGTGTATTGTCTCTGTTCCTTTCTCGTCTATGTTACTTTTAGGCTCTCTCTTTGCTTAGAGGACCCCTTTCAATATTTCTTGTAGGGCTGGTTTCGTGTTTGCAAATTCCTTTACTTTTTGTTTGTCCTGGAAGCTTTTTATCTCTGCTTCTATTTTCAGTGACAGCCTAGCTGGATATAGTATTCTTGGCTGCATATTTTTTCCTTTTAGTGCTCTGAATAGATCCTGCCAGTCCTTTCTGGCCTGCCAGGTCTCTGTGGCTAGGTCTGTTGCCAATCTAACATTTCTACCATTGAAAGTTACATATATCTTGTCCCAAGCTGCCTTCAGAATTTTCTCTTTGTCTCTAAGACTCATAAGTTTTACTATTAGATGTCAGGGTGTTGACCTATTTTTATTGATTTTGAGGGGGGTTCTCTGTGCCTCCTGGATTTTGATGTCTGTTTCCTTCCTCAAATTAAGGGAGTTCTCTGCTATAATTTGCTCCAATATACCTTCCACCCCTCTTCTCTTTCTTCTTCTTCTGGGATCCCAATTATTCTAATATTGTTTCATCTTATGGTATCGCTTATCTCTCAAATTCTGCCCTCGTGATCCAGTAGTTGTTTATCTCTCTTTTTCTCAGCTTCTTTATTTTCCATCATTTGGTCTTCTAAATCACTAATTCTCTCTTCTGCCTCACTTATCCTAGCAGTTAGAGCCTCCATTTTTTATTGCACCTCATTAATAGCCTTTTTGATTTTGACTTGGTTAGATTTTAGGTCCTTTATTTCTCCAGAAAGTGTTCCTCTAATATCTTCTATGCTTTTTTCAAGTCCAGGTAGTATCTTTAAAATCATCATTCTTGGGGTGCCTGGGTGGCTCAGTTGGTTGAGCGACTGCCTTTGGCTTGGGTCATGATCCTGGAGTCCTGGGATCAAGTCCTGCATTGGGCTCCCTGCTCAGCGGGGAGTCTGCTTCTCCCTCTGTCCCTCCCCCCTCTCATGCTCGCTCTATCTCATTCTCTGTCTCAAATAAATAAATAAAATCTTAAAAAAAATAAAAAAATAAAAAAATAAAATCATCATTCTGAACTCTAGTTCCTACATCTTACTAATGTCCATATTGATTAGGTTCCTGGCAGTTGGTACTGCCTCTTGTTCTTTTTTTTTTGATGTGATTTTTTTTTCCTTTTTTTCATTTTGTCCAGGGAAGAATAGATGAATGAGAGAACTAAATGTTAACAGGATAACAATGACCCCAGAAAAATATACAGTAAACAAATCAGAAGAGACTTGAAACTGGGAGGAAATGAAAAGAAAAAGAAGAAAAAAGAAAAAAAAAGAAAAAGATAAAGATAAAAACAAGCAAACAAAAAAAACAGAATATGATCAGATATGATCAGGCTGGTGCATAGATCAGTGTCACACACTAGATTTTGGGCGTATTTTGTTCTGTTAGAAGAAAGTGACTCCCAAAATTTTAAAGAAAGAAAAACTTATATATGTACAAAAATAAGGGTAAATATAATGAAGGGATGGAATATGACTGTAAAGATGAAAATTATAAAAGATTGGATAAAACGAATTGATAAGAAGTTGGTTGAAAATAGAAAGAAGAGGATTAAAAAAAAAGGAGAGAATGTGATCAGGAAGAAGACTAGAATAAAACCATACACTAGAGATTTAGGGTATATTTGTGTCTGTTAGAAGAAACTGTATCCCAAAATTTTAAAGAGAGAACAACTTATATATATATATATATATATATATATCAAAAATAAGGTTAACTACTATGAAGGTATAGAATATGACTAAAAATGAAAAATAAAAGAAGGGATTGATAAGACGTTGGTTGAAAATGGGAAAAAGAAAAATTAAAAAAAAAAACAAGAAAAAAAAAGAAAGTTAAAAAAAATTAACTTTGAAAAACTAAAGAGTCTTGGGGAAAATGCCATGAATTCTATGTGCAGTATTCCTCTCGCACTGGATTTCTGCTGTTCTCATTGATTGGTAAACTTGGTCTTGGCTGACTTCTTGCTGATCTTCTGGGGGAGGGCCTGTTCCCAAATGTCTTTGCCAGAGGCGGAATTGCCCTGCCCTTGCCAGGTCCAGGCTAAGTAATCTGCTCTCATTTGCTCTGGGGAGCTTTTGTCCCTGCAAGATTGCCGTACAGCTTTGGAGGAGGAGAGTGAAAATGGCAGCCTCCCAATCTCCACCCCGGAGGAGCCGAGAACTTGGGGCCCCACTCCTCAGTGCACCCCCAGAGAAAAGCAGTCAATCACTCCTGTCTCCTGTCTCTGGCCATACTCCATGCACACCTGGCTTGTGACTGAGCATTTCTATCTCTGGCACCCGACCCCTTGTGGAGTCTCCAAACCCAGCAGATCCCTGTGGTGTGCTCTCGCGCCGCTCCTCCCGGGGGAGGAAGGTGAGTCTCCCCAGATCTGCCACTTGTTGGGTCCCTGCTGGAGGAGCAGTGGCCGGACTGCACCACGGATCACGGTTTATGGCAACCCCAAGCTGACAGCCCATTCCTCAGCTCCATCTCTGCAGCCAGCTTCCCCGATCCGATACCTGGAGCTCTGCTGCACTCAGGCATCCCTGGTCTTTCTGTGACCCTGAGGGTCCTGAGACCACACTGTCCCAGCGAGGGTTCCACCCCCTGCTTAGCCACTTGAGTGACGTCCCTCAGTGGAGCCGACTTCTAAATGTTCTGATTTTGTGCTCTGCGGCTCTATCACTTGCCAGCAGCGGCTGACAGAGGACCCCTCCCCCACTGTCTATTCTCCCAAATATCGCCTCAGATTCACTTCTCCCCATGTCCTACCTTCCAGAAAGTGGTCGCTTTTCTGTTCAGAGAGTTGTTGCTATTCTTTTCTTCGATCTCCTGTTGAGTTTGTAGGTGTTCAGAATGGTTTGATCCCTATCCAGCTGAATTCCTGAGACCAGACAAAATTTAGGTCTCCTACTCCTCTGCCATCTTGCTCTCCAACCAATGTTCCATGTTCTAATCAATCTGAGCATTTGCTAGAGTGAAATGACTATCAGTCATTTCACTGTTGAAATCCTAAAATTGTACAACCATTTTGGAAAACACTCTCTAATGTGTACTTGGAGGCTTGGAAACAGCACTAAACTTTAACCTAGAAATACCAATTTGGGGATCAATTCTAAGGAAATATCACTAGAGAGATATGCATGCCAGAGTTGTATTTACCCCACAAGAACATAAAAGAGAGATAAATGCTTAACCATAGCAGATTCATTAAGTAAATTAATGCATGATGGATTAGAATATGATACTCATTAATGATATTTGCAAAGATATTAGAAATGCCTCTTTGTATTGGTAAGAAGAAAATCAATATACATCATGTGTGCAATATTTTTAAGCAGCTCTCTAAAATAAATGAACATAAAAGTGGGAAATACTTATCTTTTGTTGATGGGTTTTTCTAGTTTATTGAATGTTCCACATTTTCTATAAATTTATATTATTTTAAACCAGAACAAAAATTTTAAACCTGAAATGACCAGTTCTCATTAGTTTGCAAAACAAGGGCTGACTGGCTCAATGGTGTGATCACAGAAAATCATAGCTCATATTATTTTGTTTCATTTATAAACATCACACATGTCTACTACATTTCAGACACTCTGAGTGAGCACAGATTGGCTGGTTATTTTTTAATATTTATTTTTGGCTATTTCTTTTTCAGAAAGATACTAAGAGATTAAAATTCAGAAGAGGAGATGTAGTACATTAAGATCTAAGACATATAAATGGCAGTTTTAAGCAATGTTTTTCTGGAAGTGTGAAAGAACTGGAAAAGATAGAGTGTGAATTGAGTGTTCCAAACAGCAGCATTGCCTGTTAAAAAAAAAAAAAATCTAAAAGTATCACAGTGTGAATTAAGAAATGAGAAAAGGAGTGAGACAAAATTGTTACATTAGAAAAAAAAGGAGGGGGCTCTTGGGTAGCTCAGTCAGTTAAACCTCCAACTTCTGCTCAGGTCATGATCTCAGATCCTGGACTGAGCCTGTGTTGGGCTCTGCTCACTCAGTCGGTGCTCTGCACTCAGTGGGGAGTCTCCTTGAGGATCCTTTCTCTCCCTCTGACCATCCCCCTGCTTGTGCACTCACTCTCTCTCTCTCAATTAAATAAAAACTTTAACACACACACACATACACGCGCACCCTAAGTGTTTTTTCTACCAGTTCTTTAAATTAAGGCTTTTGATAATATGATCATCAGGTTGTAGTTTGAGGCATGATGTCATTTTTGCCCTTGAAAGAGGTTTCCCTCATTTCACCCACACTTATCCTTGCCAGATTTCTATTAAGGAGAAAGGGGACAAAAGCTAGCAAAAAAAAAAAAATCTTACAATTTGACATTCTAAATATATCTAGAAGATGTGTTAAATTGCAGTGACTTTAAGGACACCAAGGTGCCTGGGACTCAGACATTTTAATTCAGACAAACCTTATCTGCAGTGTGCAAAATCTGAACCATTCACAGGACTCCAGTGGGTTTAATTGCTTAGAGTTTACAGATTGCATCCATCATTTAACTCTTTCAGGGGTAAGCATGGGAGGAAATAAAATGAGATTTGGAATCAAGGCAGTCCACAGCCTCAAGGCTAGCTCTGCCATTTAATACTAACTTGGAAAAAGTTGCTCAGCATCCTATATCTGAGAGGCTTATGAATTGGATGGGGTGATTATTTATCATACTGCTATAAGGACTACATGAGATAACACAGGAAACCATGTCTGGCACAGAATGGATACTCATTACATAAATGCTCTTTTTGTTATATATGAAGATACTTAAAAAATAAATGGGATCATGATTGTGTTTTCATGATCTTAATCGGGTAGGAAAATGGATCCTGCATTACAATAGCAGAGATTAGTTACTGGGAAAGAAGTCAAGAGGCATTTTTAATGATTCATATATGAGCTAATAAATATCAGAGGGGAATTAATATTTACAGAGAGCATTTGGAAAGGCATTGCAGAAAAAAAAAACATCCTCTCAGGAAGGAATGGCTCAGGTGTCAAGCAGAAATAGAACAGAGTGATTCCAGAAATTCAGGCTTACAATATTGGAAGAGCAGATATCCTTGAGATCCCAAAGACTAAGAAATAAATTAAGGAATCTTTGAGAGACAGGGATTAATTTAAACTAGCTTCTTGACAAATACCACATAGGTATGGCACTCACACCTGTTGATAAAACTTCTCAAATGAAAAAGATCCCACAGGGCAAAGATGAGGACATACCCTATAGTAAAACCTTCCCTAAAAATGGAATTAAGTGACACAGGAAAGGGTTATTAAAGCAATAGTTTTTTAATACACTGTGTTTAGTTTCAAGAGATCCCCCTCAAATGGAAAGGGGTATGGGGGATAAAAAAGCAAATATATACATCGTCTTTAAACTAATTGGTATTAAATACACAAGAAACATACTAATTTTTTTGAGAGAATTGTATTGCTAGGAAACTGCGAGCCTGAGCAAAGTTATAAACTCTTTGAGACTCACAACAGTTCTTAGGTCTTTCAACTTCCTTCCAGAGCTGTATAGCTCTCAAGAAAGATGAGATATTTCTAAAATACGGACTGCAGATATGTCCAATAATGATAATGGAAAAGCAAGAACACTCCAGAGCCTAGAACTAGGGGCTTTGAGTTTTGGACACAGGTACAGCCAAAAATGTTCTCTGACCCAGAGCAGGAGGCCTTCACAATATTCATCCAATGAAAGTTCAGGTTTCTATAGATCTATGTCTGCTGGCTATCTGTTTCTTTCCCTTTCTGAATGAGATAAGAGTGCTTATTGTGGTTACCTTGTCTCTGTCCCATAGTAGAATTTAAGTACAGGTAGTGTAGAAGATTTGTATTTTTGCTTTATAGGTCTCGAGTCTAAGACAAGTTATGCTTGCAACTAGTGAGAAAACTATAGAACATCAGCCTGAGATCCCAGACTTTGAGCTTGATGTCCTGGATGGATGAGACTTTGGATTGTTTCACTTGCTGAGGATTCAAGTGTGTTATATGGGTAGAAAAAGAGTATAAAGAAATGTTTAGTGACCAGCAGTGTAGATTGTGGCAGACAGTGGTCAGTGGTGCTCACCCAGAAATCCAAGCTCTCTTATAGTTAGGTAGGACCAAGTTCAAACCAGTATAACTGTGGGAGGAAATACCAGGTTTCCTTGCTGGATTGAAGCATGCAAAAAACGACATACAGTTTTTCAACTTTCTTTGTCACCTATTCCATAGACTGGGAGACTGTGCTTTCAGATGGTGTAACTACAAGACAGTGGATCATCCATAGCCAGCAACTTCCCTCCCCATTACAACCTGAAATAAACATGTAACAAAAGCAAGAAATAAACTTTGGAGAGATAATTGATTTGGTAGCAAAAATCTAGGCTATCCTGATTCTTAGATAGATTATCTAGTACAAGGATTAAGAAATAGAGTGTGTTATTTTCAGAAACTTGGTCTCTTGCTTGCTATTTTCTAGAAGAGAACATACTCAAACCTTCATTAAGTGAAACAACTGAGAATACATCCAGCCTGGGCACCAAGGTCAAACTCTGGGATCTCAGAGTGATATGCACCTCTCTACATTAGTTCTAGACATAGATTATCTTGTTTCAGAGACCAAGGAAGCAAAAAGACAAGTCATATGCTCCTCTCTTGCTCAAACTACAACAGTGGAACTCACAGTAGGAAACCTGGAAGGAATGATATAAAAACTTTCACTAGGACTTTCATGTATTTGTATATTCTCCTCTCCTGGCAAACTGAAGGATTTGAGGGTATGTTTTTCCCAATTTAAAATCAATACCTCCACTTCATGTCTGATTCATTTCACTTTCTCAGGAAGTGTGTGAGACATAGATTAACCTCTTTCTTTTCCCTTTATACTAGATATCCTCCTTTAGCTTTTCAATATACATTGAGGTCATTACCTTGACCTCTATTCTCCATCAAACTCTCACATTCTTTCTCCTCATTTTTACCAAAAAACAAAACAAAACAAAACAAAAACATGACAAATTCCCCAGATTTACCATCTAGGTTTCTTTACTTCCCAGTCACATGCCAACTATGTCAAGCCAGCAGAATGGCTCAAGGTATGGTTACCAATGTTCCCTGATGGTAGAGCCATTGAACATTGCCGCTCCTAGCATACTTGACCTCTCATAAGAACTTCATACTCTACCACTATCTTGTTTTGAAGCATTCTTTCCTCTTGGCATCTACAGATTATTCAGTGTCTCCTACTTTGCTGAGAGTTCCTTTATAGAATTTATTTTCTTCTCTTAAGTCTTTCAACTTTGGAGTTCTTTAAGGTTCAATTTTAGATTGTTTTATTTTTTCACCGAATACACTTTCCCTAGGTGAATTCTTATACTACCATTGTTTCATTGCTGAAAATTGTATCCAAAACCAAGAGCACTCCTCTAAACTCCAGATCTACATAGTCAGCTGCCTGCCTGACATCTCTACTGAGATGTCCTTGACACCCTCAAACTCAACATGTCCCAGTTATCTTACTTCAGTGTTGCCCACACAAGAAGCAATAAATTTTCCTGAATTTTTCAGAATCTCCTCTACCTCCCCTTTCTCACACACATCCCATCAATTCTAATTCCTGTATATGTCCAGAAACTATTGACTTATTTTCAGCTCCTCTTTTAGCACTTTGTGAGACCCACCATAATATTTTTCATATTCTACTTATGTAGTCTCCTAAATAGACTCATATCTGTTTGTCCCCTAGCCAGACACTTCTATACTGCAGCCAAACTGATCTCTTAAAAACAATTCTGAACTTTTAATTACTCTAGTAAAAAAGTTTCAGTGATTTTCCATTGCTGTCATAAAACATTCAAATCTTTAACATAGTCTCCCAGGCCATAAAGGAGCTGGCTCTGCTTCTCTCTGGTAACTGTTTGCTCTGTCCTCCATTCCTTTTTTGCATCATGCTTTTGCATGTTATGTTTTCCTTCACATGGCCTCCTTATATATTCTCTTCTAAATAAAATGCCTTTTCTCTTTATTCCAACTTGTCAACTGAGACTTATCTTTTCCACGTCCAATTTATATGTCCTTTTCCCAACTACCCTGACTATATTAGACCACCTCTACTGTTCCTTCTTGATACTTACCATACCTATGATGGTTTAATCATTTGTACTTTTTTGAAAAATATATATTTCTTCTCTTGACTATCAGGGTCAGTGAGTGAGAATCCTATTTGTCTTTTTCATCAATATACCTTTATTTCTTAAGATGGTGCTTGTCACAAAGTTGGCTCTCAATAAATAGTTATTGACTTCTCAAGGGATACACATTTAACTCACATTGAAAGCAATAGGGAATAAATGAAAATGGACACATGGAGAATTAAAGTCACAAATCTACCATCAATGAGTATTCTGGTCCACACTTTTCATTGGTGGAAGCTGTAGGGGACAAGGAGACAGAGTTTTCTTGCTCTTCTCCTGGGACTTCTCTTCTTGACTTGTAGCGGGCTGGGAGGGGAAGATCAGGAAGGATCCTGCCAGGCTGGGTGGAGGCTGAAGGGAGAGAAAGCCTAGAGCAGGTGGCTTAGGACAAGACTCTGCCAGGTTTAAGTCTTAAGGGTGAAATGGGTTTTGAGACTTCCTTTATTTTTCAACATTTTGTAAGGAAACTGGTCATGATTGGGATCAAAGTGATAGACAGGAATTAAGAACTTGGATTTGCAAAGATTGTTCCCAGTTAATAACTCCTCTGGGTAAAAAGCCTGTTGAGTAATAATAATAACACTTGTCACTAACATTCCATGATAATTGGGTGCCAAAGAATTCTTCTGAGCTTCCTATATGCATGATCTCATTGATTCTTCACAGGAATCCTATTGAGTAGGTAATATTTTAATGCTTTATAAATAAAGAAACTAAGGCATAGGGTATCAATCTGCTTACCCATGGACTCAGAGTTTAAAAGTGGCAGGCCACCATTCCAGTCTAGGGAGTCTGTGTTTAGAACCTAGGTACTGAGACATTGTGCATTTCTTTACAGAACCAGAAAAACACTTGTGCTTGGTCTTCCTGTCAGGTTTTACATGAACTTTGTAAGATGAATACTGGTGAAAATATATCCCTTTAAATTTTGTCTCTTCCAGTAACATTATCCTCCCATTGTTTTCTATTCTGCACACAGGAAAATCCTCAGGCATTCGATCTTAATGTTGCAAACATTGTTTAAAAAATCAAGAGTGTCCATTCAGCTTTATGGAAAAAAAGTGCACCACGTTATTTTCAAATGTGGTTACCTGTGGTTTTGACACTTATAATCATATTTCCTTTCTAAACATTTCAAAGATACACATATTTCATAAGGTTCTAATTTATTCTTAGATTTGTGTTGAGGAAAATCAGACTTCATTGTTGGAAAAAGCTAAGGTTTAGGGATGCTCCTAACTGGGGGGCGGGGGGAGTAGCTTGGTTGGTAATATCAGAAAGGGCTAAATGGATTTTTGATTAAATTTTCAAAATTTCTTTTCATGTGGATAAGGCAGAGAGATTTTTAGCCTAGTAGCTAAATCTTCTATACACATCAAAGTATTAAAAAATAAAGCCCCATTAATGTACTTTCTTCCATGATGGTATGATGTGATTTAGCGTGTCAGAAGCAACCCATTGGCCCCAAATATCTCCACACCAGATTGTGCATGTTGTTCAAAATTCCAACAGAGAATAATTCTTTTAAGTTTAGGTGATATATCTAGTTAAAATGCAAATACTCCGCCTGAGGAAATACATTACACCCAAACCAGTTATTAACATATAAATATTAATTGGTTCTCAGATACTGTCTAGTGAGACAGAGTTGAGAATAGTTTCATAAGGGACAGAAAGGGAAGGATGGCTGGGGGAATGGGGTACTAGTCCTTGGAGCAGACATGATGGGCAATCTAGATAAAGCAGGAATCAGCTTTGGGCCAAATAGCATCTCGGCCAAAGAGGCAAGCAACAGAGAAAGAGTGGTGAATGTATAAAGGGCAGTTTGGGCAGGGTATACAATAAATTGTTTGTTTTTTGAATTTTTATAGGGCTGATCATGACCTGGGTAAGCATTCTGGCTTCTGTATCCTAGCATCTTCAAAAGCATTTTGGAAAAAAACCCTGAACCTTGATTATGTTTCTATTTATAACCCAATGTAACAGTACCTTAGAATCACGATCAGATGTGGACAAGATATCAGAGATGGACAAGAGCACAGGGCCCATTTGCCCAGAGTGTTCTGAACTCATCTGACCATGAATAACACCTAGGGTGACCTCCTCCTCTTTGAAGATTCAGATTTAGTTCACCTGAGGTGGGTCCTGGGAATCTATTTTTGACAAGTATCTTATATGATCCTCATAATTAGGCAAGTTTGGAAAACCCCACTCATTTAACAGATCAGAAAAATGAACTGTAGAAAGGGAAGGGACTTGTCCAAAATACCTTGTGATGAGATTCTTGCTGAGTTATAAATCTAAAAATCTCCATTCAAAGTGCGCTGTTCACTATACCAAGCCCTCCCCAGCTGTCCTTTGATTTATATAGTTATAAAACTAGCCTGATGTTTTTTTCCCTTTTCCTTCTGTGTGATTTCTCATATATGCTACAACCCCAGATAAATCAGATGAGAAGGGTGGGGAGTGAAGATTAGATTGCTCTGGTATTAACCTTTTAATTAAATCAATTTCTTGTGCTTCTAATAAAGAGAATGTTTAAATGGAAAACAGAAGAGAATTAGAATGACATATTAGATGTCCTCATTTATGAGGAATACAGAAGACAAGAAGGGCCAGGAAGCCAGAATTCTTCCATTGGAATGGAGGAGTGCCCAAAGGTTAGAACTCTATAGGGTCCTGTTGTTAGAAATGAGAGTTCAAGTCCATAGATGACTAGGCAGTGGCTCACTCTGCCGGAGGAGGAGGGCTGAGACCATCCCCAGAGAGTACCTATAAGCAGGTTGGAGCAGGCCCAGGAAAGCAGGCTGCCTTGTTATTAACGGCAAATGAACTGTGGATGATGCTGTCGGATGACCTCTCTCCATCCGGCCCACGTTCTCCACTCCACATCATTCCCCTTATGGTGTTATTTTTGGAATTATGCTCAGGCTGGGTCTGAAGTCTGCTTCCCTGGTTCTAGAAATGGCTGGTAGCCAAAGTGCTTTTGTACTGAGAACTAATTGGAGGTGAGGTGAAGTATGTGGTCAGCTCCTGGAGCTAGAGCGAAAGAAAATGTCTAGAGAACCTATTTTTAACTGCCTTGGCGCCTAAATTGGCTGCTCAGGAGGAGCTGCTCAGGGTGATCAATAAGTATATCCCTAATGTATCACTCCCGAAACAAAATTGGTGCTCACTACTATGCACCTTATTATAGAAAGGGCATGTTTCTCACTGGCTTTCGGTTCAGTTCCCTTTACCTATCCACAACTTCCTGTTTATGGAAGTAGTAGAAAAAAAAATAAACAGCTTCAGGGCTGTTTATGGTGTAGTAGAAAAAAATAAACAGCTTCAGGGCTGGGAAGTCTTGGTTTTGAATACCAAATTCAACCCTTTCAGGTGTAGGATTTATCACTTAAACTCCCTGAGCCTTAGTGTTTTCACACCATCAATTGGAGATAATACTTTCTCTTCTTTGGATTTTTAAATAGGAACCTATTTAAATTAATATGTCATTGTCCAACAAATACAATTGTTAGCTTGTACATTTCTTGAGGATACATTCCTATCCTCCAGAGACTCCCTTACTCGTTTCTGTAAACCTAGGACTCACTATGAGATTTGGTATGGAAAAGAAACTTAATATATATGTTTGAGTGAATGGATAAATTCAGAATTAAAAATGGAACTCAAAATGCCATTTAAACTTAACATGGTTGAATATAAATTCCTCACAAATCCTTAACAGCTAACCTATTCTCATCTCCTTTATATGTCCTTCCTAACTTCATCACACACTGATTACCTTATCCTCAAAATTTCATGAGTGGTTAATGTCTCTAACATTTATTGAACATTGAATTTATTTTTTTTCACTTGTAATTTTACTTATATTTCTTGAGCACAACCTGTATGCCAAATCCTGGGTGATTTGCTGAGGAGAACTTCAGGTGAATAAAACATAGCTATGATCTCAAAATGTAGAAGCCTATGCAGATTTATGCTAAAATAAATAATAATGAAATATAATGTCTTGTTTTTGATAGAAAAAGGCACAGAATGCTAGGGAAGCACTAGAATAGAAGCACTTAGCCCTCGCAAAGGACTCAGAACAGTTTTCAGAGATGAATCCAGTTTTGTCATAATATCCCACATGTAGGATTTTCAAACACTTTTTAAAAAATATTTATTTATTTGAGAGAGAGAGTGAGAGGGAATGAATGGAGGGAAGGACAGAGGGAGAGGAACAAGCAGACCCCAGCGTGGAGCCTGACTCAGGGCTCGATCCCAAGACCCTGAGATCATGACCTGAGCTGAAACCAAGAGTCTGATGCTTAAGCCACTGATCCACCCAGGTGCCCTTCAGATACTTTCTATTTGAATATGTATGTGTGTGTGTGCACATATGCGTGTGTATACATGTCTTATGTACTGGGGTTTGAGGAATAGATTTCCTTGTATTTTTCTATGAACTCAGTACATTTTGAGAGAGGGAGAGAGATTATGCAATTCCAATTGATGATTTCCTTAGCTGTTTAGTATATTTCTAAGGTAATGTTAAACTCATCACAAGTTTGACTCAGAAGCTAGAAATTTCTTTTAGTAAATCCTAAAAGTATATTTTTCCAATGGCAGTAATAGCCAAAATCCTATAGAAGTTAGGAAACATGTTTTGTTAGTGGGCTATTGATTTAATAAATATAAGTGATGATGGAAAAGAATGTGTCCACGTTACCACATGGTTATCATCCTAGGATGATAATCGTGGTAGACAACCCCGAGTACATGAATACCCCAAATTGGGATAAATAGATGTTGTGCATGGAGTTGCCCTTTTAGTTGTGTTGTGAGAATACAGGCAGCTTTTCAGACACATTATCAGACTTGACTGCATCCCCATCATGCCTTCCTAGCAACTGCACATAGCTCAGGCCCAAAATAATTTTTGATTGACTTGTATTTGATATTGAGGTGGAGCAGGATATTATGAGCACTGAGCTCAAGCTCAGGCCAAACCAAACTCCATCAGCAGATTTCTTAGTGAAAAAGCAAGGCCCCTGAAGTATCTCTGTGCTTCAGCCTTACATCGGCAATGGTTAATTCAACTTAGGGAACATTTTCTTCCTGCGAGTTGATGTCAGAGTTTCTTGGAATGTAGTCTACTTCTTTTGGGCAACAGATATATATGCCTGTGCTGAGGCTACATACCATTTAAGTGAATTCAGAGCTTAACTCCGGTGAAATGGAAAGGTATTGTAGAAAAATGTAGTATAATGTTTAACTGTTAACTTTCCTCCCTGTAATGCTAGAGATGATAGACAGAACAGCTCTGAGCCTCGTACATTGAAGACACCCAATAAATGTGAAATAGTCTAAACTTCCTGAGCATATATTTAGCCAGACATCTACTTGGCAAAGAAAGAGGTTTCCAAAATCCAATTAACAAGGAAATGTTCCTGTTTCTTCACCCCAAAATGCAATGAACACCCCAACCCACATGTTCTCTCTAAAATCAATGCACAATTTTGTGTTAAGAGGAAAGCTTGGGAGTTATCTGCTCCGCACATGTGATACAGGAATGGCATGTGGAAAGTTACAGTGGTCAAATGCATGAAGAACACACAGGAAATGGATGTTAACCTCTGTTGTTGGCAAGAAGTTGGACAAAATATCAGATAGATTGCTGACACATCATGAAAAGCCTGGAGCACAGGGCAGAAGGGATTTGTATTGTACCATTTATTGAGTTTCTGCTGTTGACTCCAGCATCGTGTAAGGCAAGCACCATGTGTGTATCATACCCCAGAGAACCCCTATGAAATACACTTTGTGTCCCCTTTTTTTCTATTATGAAAGCTGAAGCTCAGAGAGTATGAATAACTTTCTCTCATTCAGAGTCTTTAGAAGTGGAAGAAGTTGGAGTTTAATTTGGATTTAATGGAATTCATGTCTGTATTTTAAAAAAAATATTCATTATAGGTCCTTGAGCAGGAGGAAGATCTCTTGCTAGGCAAAGCTGTGTTGTTAGAAATATTTGCTTTTACTATTTTGCTACTTTTGCCTTTTCATATTCTGTTCTATTTTTGAGTCCCTTCTCCCCATGTTGTTTTCCTTCCAAAGAACATTACCTTCAACTGCCTGTCACTGTTGATAGGCACATTTAACAGTAACTAATGTCTTGAAAGTTACGCCCCCATTCTAAAGAGGTTAGTATTTAAAAGGGATGTGACAAAAATGCCTTCAAGATGTATTATAAAAAGTCTCAAAAGTGTATTTTCAATAAGTATGATAAATAAAACAGAATTTCAGATGGGATTAAGGCAGCGATACTTTTTACTTGAATTTGAATTCAAATCACATCTGCTTTGCAGATGGACACATTGCTGTATGGTTGAAAGCAGAAAGACAGGAAGCAAATACGCTTGCTATCTCTTCTTCTAAAGGCACTCATCCCCTTATGATTCTGATAACTTCACTTCTGGTACCTAATTACCTCCATAGAATTAAGTGGGAGAGACCCCATTCCCAAATACCCTCACATTAGGGGTTAAGTTTCAACATGTGAATGGGGGGGATTTGCAAACATTCAGTCCATAGCAGGCAATTATGAATTATATACTATGGCTAAGTGATCCTATGAAGGATGGACGTAATGAAGTTTGGAAAAATGATCAAAGATGAGGATGGACACATAATAAAGAGGATCTGGGTCAAGGGTGGGGTGCGGCTTGTTTGGGTTTGTTCAAGGAAATTGAAATATATAGACCTTGGATACTTCGGCTCTACTGGAGGATATGAAATTGTTTTTGAAAAATAATCAACAGGTAGTAACATTTTTATTTAGAGCCATGAGAAATGCAAGTTTCAGAGATAGTGATCCACTGGATAGTATTTAGGGTCTCTTTGAGAATATCTAAGAAATTGTAACTGCCAGGCATCTAATTACTTACTGAATACAGATCTTTTTTTCTCCCAAAGTAAGGGATAATGAAGTACACTTATAACTGTCCTCCTGTCAGTAGGTCTCTACTCACTGGCAGAAAACACAACCAAGGACTTAAGGTTATTGATCAGAGATGCTTTTAAAAGCAGGGATTTGAAATTATTTTGCAGTGAGAGCAAATGTCCACCAGGTGGCAAGCAGTAGTGTATCCTGGTCCAACTGGGCCCTGCTCCCTGAAAACGTCTAGGGAAGCATGATTTCTCATACCTGGGGTGGGGTGGGGGTGGGGGTTGGCTATGATGTGGTCATTTGTCACTTGACTCATTTTACTACAGAAGAAGACACTTGAAGGGGAAGAAAATAGGAGACCTTTATTTTTGTAAGGGTAGAGACAGTTTTACCTGGAGTGGGTTTTCAACTGAAATTTTAAAAGGATACTGAAAGTCTGAAATGGGTCTCCCTGGGCTAAAACCAAGGTGTTGATGGGCTGTGCTCCTTCTGGAGTCTCCAGGGGAAAACCCATTTCTTTGCTTTTTCCAGCTTCTAGGGGTCACCTCATTCCTTTGCTCTCGCCCATAACTTCAAAGTATACAGCAGAGGATCTTCTGAACTTTCTGACTCTGACCCTCAGACCACCCTTTCACTTGCAGGAAAGGACCCTCACCATTACATTGGACCCATCCGAGTAATTCAGGATACTCTGAAGATCCTGAACGTAATCACATCTGCAAAGTCCCTTCTGCCATGAAAAGTAGCATATTCTTGAGTACCGGAGACTGGGATGTGGACATATTTGATAGGCATTATTCAGCTTACCATAATAGCTAACACATATTGACTTTTTACTGTTTCAGACCCTGTTCTAAGCACTTGATACAGATTTAATTTTTTCTTTCCTACAGCTCAGTGAAATAGTTACTACTATTAGCCCCATTTTTAAAATGAAGAAGCTAAGGCTCAGGGATTTTATGTAACAGTTTGGGATCATAAGCCAGTAAGTAGCGTATTCTGTTTTCTCCAGAGCCTCCATTCTTATTATTTTATCCATAAATAAGGTCTTTGCAATGAGAATAATGGGTGCTTTCACAAGTGTATTCAATGTCCCGATATTTTGATGATTAACATTGCCATTTTCAATTTACCTTAGGCCTTCAGGTCCTCTTGTAATCAGTTAAAGCTGCATTATAGCCCCGGAAGCACTGCTCCTTTGGCCATTTCCAGTGGGGCGATACCTGTGTACTATGCTCTACAGAGACTCAAAATCCCATATAAGGTGATATGGCTACTGGCTAAAAATAAATTTGTCAATAATGGATATGTTTTTGCCTCTTTGTCTACACTAGCTATGGTTTTTCACCTTTTTGTTATAAATGTTTAAATTTCTATATAAGAAAATTGATCATCTTTTTAGGCTATATAGTTCCATTCACATCTGCCCTTCCCCCACACCCTCACTCCTCCCCCTGACTGATGGATACATTGAGAAGTCTTGTTTCGTTTCCACATATTTGGAGATTTTTTTCATGTCTCTTTCTGTTATTAATATCCAGCTTAATTTCATTATACTCAGGTGATGTACTTGAAATATGATTTTAAGTGTTTTAAATGTAGTAAGGATATTTTATAACCCAAGATATGGTTTATTTTTGTCAAGGTTCCATGTACACATGAAAATAATTTGTGTTCTGCTGTTGTTCTATGGAGCATTTTGTGAATGTCGACAAGGTTCCAAATGGTTGATTGTATTGTTTAGTTGTGATATATCCTTTCTAATATGATTTTATCTATTAATGAGAGAAGAATATTGATGTTTCCAAGTATACTTGTACATCTGTTCACTTTCCCTTTTTGTTTTACCAGCTCTTTTTCATGTATTTTGAGGCTCTGTTATTCCGTATCATTCAGGATCCGTAGGTCCTCTTGGTGAACTGACATGTTTTTCATTATGTAATATGTCTCTTTATCCCTAATTTTTTTCTTGTTCTGAAGTATACTTTGTTTCATACTAATGTAGCCACTCCATGTCAAGAGCTGTGAGAATCTGAGACTTTATTTTATTTGCAAGCTAATAGCATGCCACAGTTCCATGAATGTTGATGGAAGACACAATATTGAGTCAGAGATTAAGGGCAATTTATGTCTCACAGAAATTGCAGTAACCAGACTATTAGGTTCAGGTTCCCAAACCCCCATTCCCACAGGGAAACATGAGGGGAGCCAGAGGATGCTTGCATAAGCATCAGGTTGTGTTCCAGGTAAGGAAGTCTGCGTGGAGACCACACTCATCTTTCAAAATTGACAGTGATATGCCTGCCTTTTGGCTCAGAGTAAGATACTGTGTCTATCTCCCAAGACCATTCACTATAGAAAAAATGGTTTGAAACAAAGGTCAGTGTGTCTGGCTTGCAAGAGGCACAGAAATGCAAAATACCCAGGGAGATTATCTCCCATCACTTTTGTTTCCTTCTCATTAGTTTTTGCATCCTATACCATTTTCTGTCCTTTACTTTTACTATTACATTTATAGTGAGTTTCTTGGAAACAGTGTATAATTTCATCCTTTTATCTATCCACTGTGACATGGTGTTTAGACCACTTTTTTTTTTTTTTTTTGAGAGGGAGAGAGAAGGGGGAGAGGGGCAGAGGGAGAATCTCCCCGCCAGGTGTGGAATTGCTGGGTGCTCGATCTGAGGTCATGACCTGAGCCTAAGCCAAGAGTAGGTCACTCAACTGACAGAGCCATCCAGGAGCCCCCCCGTTAGCATTTCTTACAAAGCAGATCTGCTGCTAACAAATGTTATCACTTTTCCTTTATCTAAAAATTTCTTTATTACCCCTTTATTCCTTAGAGTTATTTTTTGAGTGAGAGAGAAAGATTCTGTGTTCACAGTTCTTTCCGGTTACCACTTTAAAAATGTTAAACTGGGGGCACCTGGGTGACTCAGTTGGTTATCTGGCTGCCTTCAGCTCAGGTCATGATCTCAGGGTCCTGGGATCGAGTCTTGCATTGGGCTCCCCACTTAGTGGGGAGTCTGCTTCTCCCTCTCCCTCTGTGCTCTCTCTCTCTGTCAAATAAATGAATAAAATCTTTAAAAAGTAAAATAAAAATGTTAAACTGTTTTTAACCCTTCTTGTTTTTTTTTTTTAAGAAATCCACAATCATTTGAATTATTGTGCCCCCATAAGTAATGCTTTATTTTTTCTTTAGCTTCTTTCACATTTTAAAATATATTTTAAAGTGTTCGGTTGTCTCATGATGTATCAGAGAATGGATATTTTTTTTAATTTATCCTACTTGGGATTCAGTGACATATTTGCATCTTTTAATTCATATATTTTGCCATCTTATTTCAGACATTATTCCTTTATTTATTTATTTTTTTCCCTTGACCCTGCTTTCTTGCTTTTTCTCCCTTGCTTCTGGGACTCTGGTAACATAAATGCTAGATCTTTGGTTTTATCTCACAGGTCCCTGAGGCTCTGTTAATATTTTCATTCTCCCCCACCTCTTTCTTTCATAGTAGATCATTTCTACTGACGTATCTTCAAATTTACAAATTATTTCCTCTGGTATCTCCATCCGCTACTGAGCCTATCCAGTATTTTTTAATGTGCTATTATGTTTTTCATTTGTAAATGTTTTATTTTGCTTCTTTTCCTATTTTCTATTTTTTATTCTGAGACGTTATATCTTTTCAATTGTTTCAAAAGCTTTCAACCTGACTTCTTGGATCATGTTAATGATAGCTGCTTCAAAATCTTTTCCTGATAATTCCAACATCTATGTCATCTCAGAGTTGACATCAGTTTGCTGTTGCTTTGTTTTTTTTTCACCCTTGCCAGATGTCAAGATTTCCTGTGCTGTCATAGATTGAGAAGTTATGGATTACATCTGTCTATTATTAGATACTATGAGTCTCAGAGTCCTATTGACAATGTTGATCTTTCTGTTTTAGTAGGCAATTGGCCGCCTTACGTTCAGCAGCCAAGTCCCTCCACACCTGAGGGCTCCAATGCCCATGTCAGATCAGCTTTCAGAGGTTTTGCTGTTTTATTCAGGTCTTTTCCATCTGGCCACTCGATGGCCAGTCTAGGACCTGAGTGGTGGTCGGTGCTTTAGTTCAGTTCCCAGACTGTTTGGTGTGTTGTACAGATGGATGCATGCACAGATTGAGGAGGAGTTCTGTAGTTCACACAACTGTATGAGATCATTTTCTTGAAATGTCTCTGTTCTCTAATTTCCTTGAAACTTTCTTGTACCAGGAGATCCATGTTCTGACTTCCTGGCAGCAAAACCTGGACGTAATCTTATTCTGTCATAAACGTTCTGTGACTATTTCTGTCTCTAGACAAGAGGGATCCCCTGCCCCCTTTTGAGACCATGGATACTTCTATCTTGGAATTTTAGGTGTCTTCCAAGTAGCTGGTGCTTCTGTGCCACTGTGAGTTGCCCAGGAGCCAGCTTAGGAGAGAACAACAAAAAATTAGTGGGCTTTCTCCTATCATATCTTTCCCATATGTGCTCCCTGTCCCACCACTTATACAGAAAGATTCTTCTGAAGTTCCTTCCATCCACACTGTGTGTACACTCTTAGTAGCATGCTGTCTTTGATTCCAGGCTAGGAAAAACTGAAGGAAATAAAAAGGGAAACTTACTGCCAGTTCAGTTATAGCTCCAAACATCACATTTTTGACCATAATCTTTCTGCCATTATTTATTTTACAGTTCTCAGATGGTTTCTTGATACATTCTGTTCAGATTTTTGGTTGCATTTAGTGGGAGACACATCGACATCTCACTCATCTTTACCAGAAATAGAATCTCTTAATTCACTATTAACTATTTTTTAAATTACAACTGATGTGAGCTTCAATATAGTTTAAAAATCCCGCACAGAGGGGCGCCTGGGTGGCTCAGTTGTTAAGCGACTGCCTTCGGCTCAGGTCATGATCTCAGGGTCCTGGGATCAAGCCCCACATCGGGCTCCCTGCTCGGTGGGAAGCCTGCTTCTCTCCTTCCCACTCCCCCTGCTTGTGTTCCCTCTCTCGCTGTCTCTCTCTCTCTGTCAAATAAATAAATAAAATCTTAAAAAAAAAAATCCTGCACAAAAAAGACAGAAATATTCATGTCATCATATGCATTGCTTTGATTTTTTTTTCTCTACTAGTTATGGTATTTCAAATCACCAAAATTAGAAATCAAAAGTTGGTCTGACAATTTGGGCAAGACTTTTTTGCTGTGGCAGTCCAGAAATGATGATCTAGAACATCAGTATCCAACTAACTCAGAGTATTAAGACTAGTTCATAATAGTCAAACTCACTGAAGACTTAATTTTTCCATTAAGCCACAGGGGGCAGCAAGAAATAAGAAAAGGCCACTGGGCCTGCTGGAAAGAAGATACCAATTTGGTTACCTAATAAGCTGTAAAGCCTTGGGTAAGTTATTTAACTTATATGGGCCTTCATAACTGAATCTGTAAAGCAGGCTATAAGAAAATTCCACCTAGAATTGCCCTCGATGTTCTGAGACAACATGGGTGGAAAGTATCCAGTAAAGAGAGGCACTCAAAAAGGCACATTAATAACATATGATACATGATACTTTTTTTTTTGTTAAGAAACCACATGAAGCACAGGAGACTAGAAAATTAAATATGACATTAGAAAAAAAGGCACTTTATATAAGTTTAGGGATAGTGATAGCTATCTTGAGAGGTTATAAAAGGAGTTAGAAATAATGTGTATACATGCTCAAAAATCATAATAATATAACTCTTTTGTTTTTAAAGTTTTAATTTATTTATTTGAGAGAGAGAAAGGAGGGACAGAGGGAGAGGAAGAGAGAGAATCTCAAGCTGACTTTCCGCTGAGTGCAGAGCCCACCATGGGGCTTGATCTCATGACCCAGAGATCACGACCTGAACCAAAATCAAGACTTGGATGCTCAACCTACTGAGCCACCCAGGTGCCCCAATGATAACTCTTAATACATGTGCAACATTTCCTCTATTTCAAACATTGTTCTTTGTCCTTTACACATGGTATTTCATTTAATCAACAGCTTCTGAAATAGGTCCTATTGTTATTCTCCATATCCGACAGATAATAAAACTGAGGCACAACAAGTTCATATAGATAGAAAGTGGTGGAAATGAGACTTAAGATTCTAACCAAGAAGTCTGGGTCCAATCCCTTTCTATTGACCACTGTGCCATGCTACCTACTTCAATAAATTCTAGCTTGCATCATCATTATTATTATTACATGATCTTATTATCATATTATTCCTGTTATTTCTAACTAACATCTCCCTTTAGAATGATAGTATTCACTCTTCCATGGTGTTTTAATTTATAGCAAAGCCTGAATAAGTAAATCACTCATGGGACTCATATCTTTTGTAATGCTCTTTAGCTGCCAATTATCCTTATGTAAGAACAACATTCTGCCACCTTTTAGAGAATCCTTAAGAACAAAAGAGTTGCCAAAAATCACATCTTTGAGAAGGACACAAATTTTGTTTTCATAAAATGTAGCTGATAACAAATTTTCTAGGGAATCATATGCTAAAGCCAAATCATCAAGTAATAATGTATTTGTGAAGCCACTGTATTATGGGAAGAGAGATGAAGTTATAATTGATAATGTCACATAACTCCAGGTAAGGAATAAAATAGTTCCCCAAAATATGCAAATATATTTATAGCAGCACTAATCATAGTAGCTGTGAGAGAGAGAGAGAGAGACCAGCTCAAATGTCTGTAAACTGTAAACTGATTAATGAATTTTATATTTATGGAGCAGCCTATTACCATGAAAATAAGTGAACTACAATCATACTTTACAATACACATGAATCTCAAGAAAATAATTTTGAATAAAAAGATACACCATATGCTTTTATTTTTTTAAGTTCAAAAACAGGCAAAATTGCCTATTAATTTTTTGGGAGAGATATAGTAACCCAGAGGTGGGCTGAGGGGACTTCTGAGGTACTGTTGATATTCTTGATCTGAGTGTTGATTACTCCTTCCTTCCCTTCTCCCTTCTCTCCTCCAGTCCTCCCTCCCTTTCTTCCCTCTCTTTTTCCCTTCCTTCCTTCCTTCCTTCCTTCCTTTCCTCCCTTCCTCCCTTCCTTCCTCCCTTTCCTCCCTTTCCTTCCTCCCTCCCTTCCTTCCTCCCTTTCCTTCCTTCCTTCCTTCCTTCTTTCCTTCTCACTACCAAAATGTAGACCTTGAAGTTCCATGCTACAACAATAGTACAATTATTTTCAGGAATGCAAACAGTCAATGAGAAACTTTTGTCAAGTTGGTCACAGGATGGAAGGTACGGGGGAGTAAAAAGAAGTTAAAGTAGATATATTTCCCAACTTCCTTTTTTCCTGAAAGGAAAAAGAAAGAAAGAAAAAAAAAGATTTCCAAGTTGCTTTTCTTCTTTCTCATTATGTTTAGCTTTGTGTCGGTAAGAAAACAACCCCTTTGGACCTACTGGACACTGATCTTCCTAGGCTGGTGAATGTGACTAAGCCTCCTCTCTTTTTTCAAAGTGAGTGATTCAAGTGGTACTTTTAAGCTTTTCATTTTCTAAAATTTATTTTTAGATCACCTTGAGGTATAGTTGGTAAATAGTGATTGGAGTTTTGGACAGGCATGATTAGGTTCAAGTCTATGTCTATCTTCCAATAGCTGCGCTGTCCTGTATGTGTGTATAGCTAAAATGTTAACCGACAATCAGCATATTGATAGAGAATGCTTCAGTTGACGCTTTTATTCTCAACAGGCTTTCATAGTCATCAGCATTTCACATGAACATCAGAGTGTGTAAATGCAGTGTGTCCTTTCTGAGCCCGGAACCTTATTGTGGTTCTAGTGTGGGCAGACAAGTAGGACAGATCAATGTCAGTGTGCATAAAGTGATCATTAATTTTAATTCACTTGTAAGGTAGAGATCCTAGTCACTTGGACATCTAAATAGAATCAGATGGACCGACCCCAAACCTGAAAAAAAAAATCTAAATTCTCGTCTATAATTTCCTAGAATTCTAGCTGGCATCAAATCACAGACTCGTGGGCCTCAAATTCCCCACTTCCTCCTAATTAAATCTCTATGTCTTGTTCTTTGGTACATGCTGTTTCTTCCTCACTCCAGACAGGCCTCCCCCTTTCCATACTTCATAACAGATAAAATGACACAACCTAAAAGACAATGCAAAAGAATATAAACTATGGCATGTGTGTGCAGTAGACTTTATTGGAATTGAGGTGAGGTGTAGGAGGGGATAGATATCCATCACAACTGTGCAAAACTCCCCAGATGGAATGTTAATTATCCTCTGGTTTAAAATGGCCTTTGGTCAGCCTTCTACTTGGCCTTTTCCTACTTGCTTCTTCCTGCAGAGTACCCAGCTTCAAGTGCCCCCTGTTCTCACCACTGCACACACCTTTCTCAGCCTCCCGCCAGCTTTTGTCCCTCTCTCACTGAGCACAAAGCAAGTCTGCAAATGCTGTGGAGCAGAGCCCTTGAGCTTTTCCTATTCTTATTTGCTTCCTGCCAACATTCACAACTTCAGGCTTCTCCTCTCCTCTCCCACAGCTTATCCAGGTATTTTCCCCAAACAAAACCATTTCCTTTTTTAAGAAATTATATTTCCTGTAGGCAAGAGAAGGTTTCCAAAATTTCCTCCTCACATATTTATGCTCTGTTGTTTCCAACATAATCCATTGATTTAAAAAAAAAGAAGAAGAAGAAAAAAAAAGAAGTGTCTCTCTTAACTATAGAGAACAAACTGATGGTTACCAGAGGGGAGGTGGGTAGGGGGCTGGGGGAAATAGTTTATGGGGAGTAAAAACTGCACTGTTCATAATGAAAAAAAATAATAACAAAATAAAATGTGAAAAGAAAAGGGAAATGTCTGATCTATGGTATTAGGGGATTAGCAGAGTTGCATGACAGCCATTTCTCCCAGTGGGATCAAGTGGTCATCTTGTAGAATCTCTCTTCTCTCCTACCCCATAAACTAAGGGATGATATAAAATCCTCAGTATAGAAGCTAGCAATAATGATGGTGGGACATGTTGAGGGATTGAAGTCTCGTCATACCTTTAGTGTTCCATATCATCAATGTCAGAGATTGTAGAACCTTGCTTTCCCTGCTTTCCTGTCCCCAAAACAAGAGGTTACAGAGCTGCCTGTCTCATGGACTTTGTCCCCAGAGTCAAGGCTCTGGGCAGTCAGGGAAGCGATGCAGAACTGTTTCCATAGGTCAATTCATTGCTAAGTCTTTCCAGGACATGGGCTTCCAATTTTCTGACCCAAACCCCATCCTTCCTTTCCCAATAAAGGCTCTGGAAGAGTTAAATAAATTGAAGCAGTGTGAAAGTCAAAGAGGCTTAAGTCCAGACTGGGGAAAAGAGAGCCATGATTCTAGTTTTCTGATGGTGCTGGGTTTTTATTACAATTAGTAACTGAGAGGCAGCAGAGTATGGTAGGTAAGTACCTGCACTCTGTGATTGAGCTGTCACTCCTCAAATTCCAGCTCAGCTGCTTGCTAAACTGTGTCCCCCTAGACAAGTCAGTTAATCTTGTCTTTCATTTTTCATAATATTGGTCTCTAAACATTTACATAGTTAGTACTCAGGAAATTATACTTCTTATTAATGTTAGTTGGCAGATTCTCATACTCATTTGCAAATATTTGTTACATGGCGAATATGGAGAAGCACTATAATATGTCTAAGAAGACCAAACGGACAGGTTCCCTAGTTTCATAGAGCTTTCATCCTTGGCGGGGGGGGAGTGAGATATCACAATTATTATGTAGTTACAATTCTTATCAACTACTTTACGAAAGAAGAAAGCAAAAGAGTGAGAGCGAACTCAGTGTGAACATATACTAGAAAGACTGAACCTGGACTGGAGGGGGAGAGGTACTCTCTCTAAAGAGGGGACGTCGAATCCAAGCTGATCAAAGATCAGCTAGGTGCAGGTGAAGTTGGGGGGGTGATTAGGCAAATGGGGGAGCAAGGAGTGTTTTGAGCACAAAAAAGGCACATGCACAAGGTCCTGGGCAGGGGAGGATTAGGACTTGGACAGCCAGGCGAATATAGTGGGAATAGTCTGAGCTAAGAGGCAGTATGGCAGGGGAGAGTTTGGATTTGTGGGCAATATTTATCAGGGGGGCCTTTTGGGTCACATTAGACCTTGCGAGCATGATTCTAAGAGCCTCCAGGAAGTCACTGAAAAGTTTCCATTTCTCCTTTTTTAAAAATGAGATATTTTGGTATATTTATCTTCTGAAATATGGTCACTAAGGTATTGAGGGAACCTGAAATATAGGGTGCATTTAAAGACACTGTGTTAATTTAACCCAAAGGAATGTTCAAAAATGCTTGAAATATTTGCAATCCTGCCATGTGTAAGAAGGGTTAGAACATGCTGGGAGACTTATTGTGGCCCTCACTTGGCCCTGACCCATATCCATTCTCCTTCTTTCCAGAATGTATCCTGATTTTTGTTCAGAGAATTCTCTTTCCTAATTAGCAACCATGTGATTTAGGTGGGATTCACTGGAGACAGCTCTAGGAGAAGAATGTGAGAAATTCCAATTGTAGGCATATCCCACATTGCTCTGGCAGAATGATTAGATTAAGGAAATGTAGCTAATTAAACCAATGAGAAATTGACTGGAGATTTGAGGAATGGAAAATATTGCCCTTTCTGTGAGATTTAACACAATTCACTTTCTTTTTTTAGAGCAATTTAAGATGTCTTGCTTCCTTTTTTTCCGTCCTAGCTCCCTTCCTGCCATACCTCCCCCCATTTCTCTTTCTTTCTTTTCTTTTGGCCATTAGCAATGATAAAATCCCTAAGTGATATTGGTCCCCACAAGTATAACTAAGATCAGCAAGTAGAAGCTACAGAGAGACCAATATGCCTCTATACGAGAGAAACAGAGAGAGAGAGAGAGAGGTGTGTGTGAGTGGAGGGACTGAGAGCTTTTAAACTCCTGTACACCAAACTGCTTGTAGTTTTTTGCATACTGGTTAATGTTTTCATATGTTTAGGAAAATATGTGTTTATGTTATGCTGTTTGTTCTGCTCAAAACAGAACTTCCCCCTATCATATATGATTAGTTCTTATTCTTCCAAGACAGCTCTGGAGCTTTTCTTCTGGAGCTTTCCCCAAACCTTCATGTTTCTAGGCTGGGCTGAGAGCTCCTCCACACAGATCCTGTTTACTAACATTTGTATCTCCTTCACCCAGCTGAATGCCTGACACATGGTCTTCACTCTGTCAAGGTGCAGAAATGCAATCACCTTGTCTCAAGACAGAATGATCTTTGTGGTAATGCTGGAGGTGTTCAAACAAAGTTGCATGAGTGCTGTAACTTTTTATAACAGTCTAAGATGAGATAAGTAGAGAAAGTAAGATAAGTGTTTAGATATTTTATAGAAATTAAAATGAAAAAATTATCCAGGTTGATTTGTGTTTTACAAAATTCATCAGCAGGACTGAATTTTTTTAAACCGTGAGGGTTCTTCACCACCTCCAGTGTGATAGCTGGTTTGGGATGATGGTAGAATAGCTTCAAATATCATTTGAGGGGTCATATGGGATGACTTGTTGAATCTCTCTCATTTTATTGTGAAGAGACAAAAAAAGAAAATAGAAAAGCCTATTCTTGACATTTGAAATGTTATGGCATATATATGTTTTCCTTTATGTCCTCCTGCCTATCCAATTTGTTAAACCATTCTTACCAAATGGTGTTCATGCTGTCTTGAGTCCACCATCCCAGGGAGACCACCCTTTGTGACTAAATGCCATCTCATTTCAGGGTCAATGTCTAATCTAACCCAGGAGAGGAAACCACTATAGGTGGTCCTTCATATTTCAATGATGGGGCAATGGGAGATGTGTGAGTGAAGCTGGAGTCCGTCTCCTTGTTATCTCCATATGTGAGTGCTTCCTCTGTTGCTGTGGGAGCTGGGACCTAGAAGCAGCACTTAGTTTAGAAGTATGGACAAAGCAAAGGAGCTATTTCTATTTGCAATTTCTGTCTGAAAGTTTTGGCCCTTATTCTACTTCTGCCTTATTCCATCATATTTGCTACATATTTTCCATTTGGCCTTTGGACATTGGGGATAAAATATTTTTATTTGTAAGATAGTTTTGTGTGTATGCGTGTGGTATGTGTATGCATGTATACTTAAGCCAAGATTGGTGCAGTTCTAATGGAGAGAAAAAAAATCTATGTAGGTACTTATCATGGTATTAAGCTCACTGCATTAAGTACACCATGCAGTTTTTCCTCTTTTTATTAAAACTCGCACAGCCCTAATGAGCTATGATATCACCCCTGTGCAAGGATCACAGTTCTAATGACGGCGTTGAGGTTTTATAAAACTGCTTTAAAAACAGCAGTTGTGAAAACATCTTCAAAGTGAACTGCCTAACCAAGTCTGCATTCCCATTTCAAGAAGCCAGTCACCCTCCCAGGCAGGCATGAGAAATTCTGGGTAAAATGTGGAAACTCTTTCTTTACTTCTCTGTGAACTACTTCCACCAAAAACTCCTGCAGACTCATGAATACATTGTTCATCCCCTGGAGAAGACATAAACTTTTCATGTTTTTAATAGTGCTTGTACAGGCTTTCAATCTGGACAAGCTAGTGTTGGAATTCTGTCTCCAACAGTGAGTAGCTCTTGGATTTTTGTTAATTAATTTAATGTCCTTAAGCTAGTGTTTTCCAATCTGTAGGTCACAACCCATTAGAGATTGTAAAATCATTTAATGGTCAAAACAGCATATGCAATGGAATAGAAAATACCAGAGTTTATCATACAGTTTAAGAATGAAACTTTTGTTTTATTTCTACACAGTATGACATATTCCTTTGTGTTTCAGAGTTTCTCAAATTGTTTTTTTTTTAAGACTTTTTTTTTTTTCATTTTAGAAAGTGAGAGAGAGAACAAGAGCAGCAGTGGCAGAGGGAGAGGGGAAGGGAGAGAGAATCTCAAGCAGACTCTTCTCTGAGAGAAGAGCCTGACTCAGGGCTCAATCGCATGACCCTGAGATCACGACCGAGCCAAAACCAAGAGTCTCACGCTTAACTTAACCCCCAGGTTAAGAGTGCCCCCAGAGTTTCTCAAGTTATTTTTAAAGCAACCCTAGGTCTCGGCTGTATTGTCTCCAATCACCATTTTATCGACTTAAAATCCATAGAAAATTAAAGTTGACAGTATCGCCTTCCCTCTGCTAGGGCTGGAGCTAATTCCTTTCTCTCCTATTTGGCTCTTTGTTTAGGAAAATGCTCTAAGAACCTGTGTAGTGAATGGAAGGTGAAAATTCTTTAGCATAAGGTCTGGTGGAGACACTGAAAGCAGGACACAGCTCACTTTTTCCACATCAGAGACAGAGACAAGGCTTGGGGAGGGTCAGCAATAATGGAAAACTGGGCACTAGACTTAGAGGAGAGACAGGGAGGAGGAGCCCAGTAATGATGAAAATCAGGACTGTGCATACAGAGGCAATTAGTGAGGAATTCCCAATGGAAAGAATGTCAAAAGAGTTTCTAGAACTCTGATGTCTAATATTTAGTTTTCAGTATTGTTTGTTTGTTTTATGAGCTCTGTACACAGTGCCAAAAAACAAAAATAAAAACTAAATATTATCCAATGAAATTAAAACAATGTTTTTTTAATTGTGCCATAATGTACTAACGCTGTTTTTACCATGTTTTCAGTAGAAGTATAGAATACTCTTGAGTCTTATGTAGTGATGTGTTATAAACTGAATTGTGTCCTCTCTAAAATTCATGTGTTGAAGGCTTATCCCCCAGTGTGACTGCATTTGGAGATTGCATCTTTAAGTAGGTAAGTAAGGTTAAATGAGGACATAAGGGTGGGGCCCTAATCCAGTAGGAGTGGTTTACTTACAAGAAGAGGAAGAGATCTCAGGTTGCTATGAGCCATACAGGAAGGCATGAAAAATCATCTGCCCTTCTGCAAGGGCTATACAGAATGAGTTTAATAGAATAAGCTAAGAATTGGAAACCGAGATGTTTGGATTCTAGACCACACTTTATCATGTCTGTCTGTGACGTCATACTGGCTATGTGGTAATGGGAATAAAACCACATACTTATTTGGTCTTTGCTACTGTGACAGTAAAATGGCAGCCAGACATAAGCAAAATGTGAATTAGAGCTTCAAAAAAAGTCCTGCAGCTTTAAAGAAAAAATCTACATTGTAAAAAGGCCTCATATGCAAAAGTAGTCATCATGTTGCTAATCAAATAATACAAAAGTCCTGGGAGAGGAAGAGGAGGCAATGGATATATGAGATAGGGCATAACTTTAAATTATGATAAAAAATATGACTGTTATTTACTAGAAAAGTCTTTTGAGTAAGCAATTTTACTATATATTTTAAATGTACTATTTCATTTAAATATCCCATGAATCTTTAATTTAGAATTATATGCTATCCACATTTTAATCTAAGAAGACTGGACTTCAGAGAGGTAAAAGTAATGAGTATCTTCATTCATAGAAAGCTTCAGAGCCAGGATCTGATCTCAGGTTTGCCTGATTCCAAAGTCAGCATCTTTAATCACAATGCTCTGTGCTCTCCCACCCATTTTAATCACAAGCAGTTCTTAAAAAAATCTTTGTGAGGAATTTGCAAAAATCCTGGGAAATTAAATAAAAAACACACGATAAAAATATATATTAAGTGTGATCAAAACTTCAAAACATCCACATCATATGTCATCAGGGAAATGCAAATTAAAACAACAAGGAAATACTCCTACACACCTATTTAGAATGGCCAAATTCCAGAAGAGGGACAATAGCAAATATTGGCAAGGATGTAGAGCAACAGGAATTCTCATTCAGTGCCGGTGGGAAAGAAAAATGGTACAACCACTTTGAACAACAGTTTTGTGGTTTCTTACAAAACAAAACATACTCTTATCATAAAATCTAGCAATCATATTCCTTGGTATTTACCCATTGGAGTTGAAAACTTATGTCCACACAAAAACCTACAAATGGATGTTTATAACAGCCTTAGTAATAATTGCCCAAACTTGGAGGCAACCAAAATATCCTTTTGTTGGTAAATAGATAAATAAACTGTGGTTCATTCAAACAATGGAGTATTATTCTGCCCTATCAAGCCATTCAAAGACATGGAAGAAATTAAATGCATACTATTAAGTGAAGAAGCAAATTTGAAAACGCTATATACTGCATGATTCCAACTATATGTTATACTGTAAAATATAAGACTGTGGAAACAGTAAAAGGATCAGTGGTTGCCAGGGATTGGGACTGGAGCAGGAAGGGATGAACAGGCAGAACACAGAGGATATTTAGAGCAGTGAAAATAGGTTACATGATACCATAATGAAGGATAGATAACATTATGCATTTGTCCAAACCCATACCATATACAACACCAAGAGTGAACCCTAATGTAAACTGTGGACCTTAAGAGATTATGATGTGTCAAGGTAGGTTCATCAGCTGTAAAAAATGTACCACTCTAGTGAGTGATGTTGATAATGGGAGAGGAATTTGTGGGCGATATAGGGATATGTGGGAAATCTCTGTACCTTTCTCTCAATTTTGTTCTAAGCCTAAAATCTCTCTAAAAAACATTAAGTCTTAAAAAAAAAAAAGGCAAAATGAAACTATAACACACACCGCCCCCCACCAAGAAGGCTGAAAAAAGTTATATAACAAAACGTTAACAGTTACATTCTTCAAATTTTGGGACTCTTCCTTTTGAAGTTTTACTTATATATTTTCTGTATTTGTACATTTATTAAGCAAATTGTTTAATGAGAAATGACTATGTTTCATAATAAAAATTATTATTTTTGAAACCAAAATAAAGGTGATCGAAGTGCTCACTCATGGCCTCACTTTCATGATCTGCATTAGTCATGTCATTTTATGCACTAAATTGAATACCCTTTTGCACATTGTCCAAGGAATGATAATAATGACAGACATTTCATGAATCCTTTACACGTGCCAGGGATTGTGCTAAATGCTTTATATTTATTCTCTGTTTAATTCATACAACCACTTTAGACCAAAGGTTCTGTTCTTCCTTTCATCTTATAGATTAAGCTACTGTGATCCAGAAAAGTAAGACGACTCTTCAAGTTCATTCAGCTAATAAATAGTGGATCCAGAACTCCACTCAAAGTGTGTGGAATTCCTTAGTGGGTTCTCTTTACCATTAAATAGCCTGCTTGTCCAGCCTCAGAGCCATAAAACCTAGCAGGTCACAGCTTACAGGAATTAATTTTAATCTCCCCTCTTATGTGAGCTGAGAAAATAGACTGTGAGCATTTGGATTCATGGTCACAAGGAACATTAGGACTTTTAGAGTTGACTTCTAATGAATTACTTTATCAATTTCTCATCTATACTAATTTATTTGGTGGAGAAAATGTAACCCATGTCCCAGTTTACCCCACTGGCTGTTTCCTTAGTTTGGAAACACTTGAGGCAAAACATACACTCTTTAATTATAAAAGCAATTTTGGTAAAAAGTCAGCATTTTTATTCACTGATGGATTGATTTTTAGAATGCCCATAGCTATGTAATCCAAGACTCCACAATAGGAAAAGAAATTAATGTTCAGAAATATCACAAAGTATAATGTCTCATGTATGGATCCCTACAGTTGTAGGTAACTCTAACGTTTCAGAAAAAATAAACACAATGAAAGTTTAGCCTGGGAATCCTTTTGTAATTATATCCGGGAGTAACATGGTCAGGTTTAATTATTCATGTAATGACACAGCCGGCATGTGACTCTTGAGAATCTTGTCAACACTTACTCACTAGCCCCAAAAAACTGCCCAACTCCTCTTGTCTCAGTTCTGTTCATCACGCAGGCACCCAAAGCCTGCCATGAGCCAGTCATTCTCCTGAGGACTGCAGAGGTAATCATTAAGATGAAGTCCCCATCCTTAAGGCCTATTGGCTCCTCCTCATGGACTGCATTGGTTAAAGCATCTCAGAGTGCATTTTATGTACCAGTTAGGATTCCAGAATGGGGCCACTGCCCAAATATTACTAAATTGTAGGAAAATTTAAGCCCAAAGCAAAACAGTGGATGTTTTATAAGTCAGAGTTAATGGAAATGACCGTCAGAGTGGAGACACAAATAGGGAAGAGAAGCAAAGTGGACAGTTTTGTTTATCTAACTCCCAGGGAGAAATAAGATTCAGCTCACAAAGCCTCACAAATATTTCAGTCTATTAAAACTTGACAGGGAGGTAACTACAGAAAAAGGCAGTGGTGGTTTTCTGAATAGAAGGAAGATGAGGGATAGCAGCCAGCATGTCCTCTGGCAGTTTGTGGAGGCTTCTGGTCCGGCCTCTGCAAAGAGCTCCTGATCATGCAGACCTCTAAAGCCCGCATAAATGGACCAGGGGTCCCTCATTTCACACAACACAAGCCAGGAAGCAGTCAACAGTTTCAAGTGCTGCAGGTTAAAAAAACAGGCTCTCCTATTCCCAACCTCTGCCCCTATCAATCATCGAGTAGATCAAATGCCTTTTAAGTGGATCAAAACGACACCTCCTAGATACCCTCAACTCTTTTCCCGCTTTGAGTCTTCTGAACTGCGAAATTCATCCGGATTCAAAGACTACAACCAACCACATAAGCTAACTGAATATGCAGTGATTTAAGGTAACTCCTTTTGCTTAGACCTCTGTCCAGATTCCCATCACAGCTAATATCTTAACAACTTTATCAAGCTGTGATTCACATGCCATATATTGCATCTATTTAAAGTGTACAAATCAATGGTTTTAGTACATTCACAGGGATGTTCAACTATCACTACAGTCAAATTTCAGAACATTTTCATCACCTCAAAAAGAAAACCCATACACCCCAGCTATCACTTCCTTATCTCATCCTGCCCTGGTCCTAAGTAACCACTCATGCACTTTCTTTATCTATAGCTTTCATATTTCATAGGAATTTCATGTAAATGGAATAATACAGTATGCGGTCTTTTGTTACTAGCTTCTTTCACTTATCATGATGTTGTCAAGGTTCATCAAAGTAGAGCATGTATCAGTACTGCATTCCTTTTTATGACCAAAAAATATACCTTCATATGGATATACCACATTTCTTAAATCCAGTCATTATTCAGCAGACATTTCAGTGGTTTCTAACATTTGGATATTAGTCATTATGTTGCTATAATCATTCATGTAAAAGTTTTGTGTAGACATATTTCACTCCCTTTGGGTGTAGAGTTCTCTAGGAAGGAAATTGCTGGGTCACACAGTAACTTGATGTTTAATTGTTTGAAGAACTGCCAACTACTTGCAGAAGTGGCTGCATCATTTTATATTTCCACTGGAGTGAGTAAGGCACATCGTTGTTTTTTTTTTTCTTTTCTTTTTTTAAGATTTTATTTATCATTTATTAGTGAGAGAGAGCACAAGCAGGGAGAGCAGCAGGCAAAGGGAGAAGCAGGCTCCCCACTGAGCAGGGACCACCCCCCTTCCGCAATGCGAGACTCGATCCCAGGACTCTGGGATCATGACCTGAGCCGAAGGTAGACACTTAACCGTCTGAGCCACCCAGGTATCCGCTGTGATGCACATCCTTGCCAATACTTGCTATCATCTTACTTCTTGATTCTAGTCGTCTGAGTTCTTGTGAAATAGTATCTTATTGTGGCAAATAATGTCAAACATTTTCACATGCTTCCCAGCAATTTGTTTATCTTCAGAGGAATATTTATTCAGATCATCTGCACGTTTTGTGTGTTTGTGTTGAAATATATATTATTTTTTAAATGTTTATTTGATTATAGTTGATACACGATGTTATGTTAGCTTTGGGTGTACAATATAGCGATTCAACAACTCTATATGTTGTGCTGTGCTCACCGCAAGTGTAGCTACCACCTGTCACTGTACAGTGCGATTACAATACCATTAACTATATTTCTCATGCTGTACCTTTTATTCCGTGACTTATTCATTCCATAACTGGAAACCTGTACTCCCCTCTCCCCTTCACCATGGATTTTATTAGGAGTTGTATGAGTTCTTTACATGCTGTAAATATAAGTCTCTTTTCAGATATGATTTACAAATATTTTCTTCCATTCTGTGGGGTGGTTTTTCACTCTCTTTATAGTGTCCTTTGAAACATAAATGTTTTTAATTGTAATAAAGTTCAATTTATTTATTTTTACTTTTGTTGTTCCTGCTTTTGTGTTATATCTAAGAACCCATCTAAGGTCCAACCCAAGGTCGTGATGATTAAATACTATGATTTATTCTAAGAATTTTAATTTTAGCTCTTACATTTTGGCCTTTGATCCATATGAGTTAATATTTTAATGTGGGATGAAGTAAGGATCTAATTGCATTCTTTTACATGTGGCTAGCCAGTGGTCTTAGTATCATTTGTTGAATAGACTGCTCTTTTCCCATTGAATGCTCTTGGCCTTCTTGTCAAAAATAAGTTGATGATAAATATAAGTGTTACAATAGGATGTTCACTTTGATTCCATTGTTCCATATGTCTATTCTTAGGCCAGTATCATGGCTTTGTGATTATTGTAGTTTTGTAGTAAGTCTTAAAATTGGCAAGTGTGAATCATCCAAATTTATTATTTCTTAAAATACTTTTTTGGGTGTTCTAAGTCCCTTGCAGTTCTAGATGAATTTTAGAATCAACGTGTCAATTTCTACAAAGAAGACAGTTGGGAACTATTGTCATATTAACACTGATGTCTTCTGGTCCATGAATGTAGAATATTTTTCCATTTTTTTAATATATTTTAAAAATACCTTTAAACAAAGCTTTATGGTTTTCAGAGTGTAAATTTTGAACTTCTTTTATGAAATTTACTTCTAATTATTTTATTCCCTTTATACTATAGTATATGGAATTGTTTTCTTAATTTCCTTTTCACATTGTTCATTGTAGGTTTATGGAAAGAAAATTGGTTTTTGTATACTGACCTTGTCCTTCAACCTTACAGAACTCATCTATTAATTCTAATGTTTTAGTGAATGCCTTTGGATTTTCGTCTTATGAGATTCTTTAGAATCTCAGAGATAGTTTCACTTCTTTTTCAATCTGGATGACTTTTAGTACTTTTTATTGCCTAATTTGCATGACTAAAACCTACAATGGATGGGTTAAATAGAAATGATGAGAGGGCACCTGGGTGGCTCAGTTGGTTGAGC
>NC_138371.1:96549261-96579407 GCF_054177405.1 Leptonychotes weddellii | reverse complement strand
TTCAGTTTGTTCATATAGATGGTAGATTATAAAGATTGGTTTTTGAATGTTAAAACATATGCTAAACATTATTTAGCATAACTGGAATAAATCCTGCTTGATAATGGTATATATATGTTCTTTGTAGACATTGCTGGATTGGATTTGCTATATTTTGTTGAGAACTTCTGCATCTAAGTTCATGAGCGATATTATCTGTAGAGTATTTTTTTTTTTTTCTTTTTGTACTGTGTTAGTCTGGTTTGGTAACAAAATAATACTAGCCTCATGAAAATGGCTTGAGAAATGTTTCCTCCTCTCCTATTTTCTGGGGCAATTGTATAAAATGTGTATTAATTTTTCTTTAAATGTTTGGTAAAATTCTTCAGAGAAAAAATCTAGGCCCAACTAATTCTATTTCAGGAACTTTAAATTAAATGGAGCTAATCTGAGAAACACTCTGCCTGCTTGGGAGGGTGGGAAGAGGAGAAGAGAGGATGAAGTGGAAGAAAAACCATCAGCTTCTTGCTCAGTTCCAATGAAACCATAGTGGGGAGGGAGGGCAGCATCCTGGTTTTTCTGTTGGTATTTAGCTGGAGTAGAAAACAGATTACCAGAAAATATCTCCTAATGTTATCCTGCTTTCCTACTGGTGGTTCAAGATGGGATGCTTCTGTAGGGCAATGAGAAATCCAGGGAACCCCCTACCATGCTATTCTCAAGTTCTCCATTCTCAAAGCAGCATGTTTTCCTTTTCCCACCTTTCAGAGACTTCCCATGCTTGTTTGTTGCTTTATGTGCAGGGCTTTTTCCTTGTGTGGGGGCAGACCCGTGAGGAATGGGACTATTCCACCCTGACAGAATTGGAAACCCATCTGCTTTGCCTTATTTTTTGTGAGAAAAAAATTGAGATAATGTTTGTGAGGATTACATGATGTGATGCTTAACTCAAAGCCTGGAATATTATAAGTATATAGTGTGAGCTATGAAGGGTCTTCTAATGCCTTTGGTGAGAAATAAGTTCAGAAGCAAGAAGGGTGGGGGAAAAATGAGAAAAATGGAGAGCAAGCAAGGCCAGGGTATGCAGTAAAGGTTAAAGCTGTGAAGGATTAAGGTGCCAGATACTCAGTGCAAGAGCACATCTGGTGACCTAAAAGCGCTGGGCAGGACTGGGATGTCCTCTGTCTTGTCTTTTAGTGTCAATCCACTTCCCTGACATCAGACATTTCTCAATGTAAGAGAAATATCGGTATGGCTAATGGAGAGAAAGTGAAGATGAATTTTTATTTTCATCTGAGAGTAGATAAAAATGAATTATTTTAATCATCTGTACTTTCTTCTCAGCTTTACTACAAACTCACATTCAGAATATCTACTATAATCTAGTGGTGAAAAATTCAAATTTAAAGCTATGTCAACAATCATGCAAGAATTCATAGAGGTAGGGGAAAAAAACTGAGACTTGAAAATAAAATATTAGTATTTGGTTATTTAGAAACACTACTAATAAGTAAAATAAACCAAAGTCAGGAAATGTAAACATAATCACTGTATCAATATTTAATCATAATATTTTAACAATCCATAATTCTTTTCATTTCTCTTGAATTCCAAGTGAAGTTCATTTGAATCACAAAATCATCATCAATCTTTTATAAACTTCATTAATGTAAACAAATTCAAGTATTGATAGTAAAATTAATTTTATAAGTCCATCAGGTAAATCAGGTAAATGTCTTTTTTTTTCTTAACAAGATAGTGGACATTTTTTTTTCAACAGCTAATCTAACATGTTATGAGTTTACTGCTAACAGCAGCCTGAGAAAGCTTTCAGCAACCTTAAAGAATCATTGAATTCAACATCTCCTCTTTTTAGAAAGGACCATATCCACATGCTACTAGATAAATTAAGTTTTCTTTTTTTCCTTTCCTTTTTTTTTTTCCCACTTGTTTTTTGATTTTACGGCAAGCATGTTTATTTTGAAAAAAAATTTAAACTTACATAAAAATGACAAGAAAAGTACCAAGAATTTCTTTTTGTCCTTCACCTGGATTCTGCAATTGCTCTCATTTTGTCACATTCAATTTTATTATTCTCTTTCTGATTCATTAGCGAGCAGGCAGCAATCACTGTACTCCTTTCCCATTAAGTATGTCAGTGCAGCTCCCCAAATTATCCCAAAACTAGAAATTTAATATTAATACAATACTATTGGCTACAGTACAGATTTCAAGTTTTGTAGATTGTCTCAAAAATGTCTGAAAGAGCAAAATTTATATTTCTGCTCCATGATACGATCTGGAATCACACTTCACATTTAGATTTGCATCTTTTTTTATTGATATATAATTCACATACCATGACATTCACCCTATTAAAGTTTATGGTTTTTGCACCTATTTGGTTTTTAATATATTCACAAGGTTGTATAACTACCACCACTATTTAATGCTCAGAATATTTTTATTACTCCAGAAGAAAAACTCCATATCCACTAGCAGTTATGCTTCATTCTCCCCTCCCCCAGCCCTGGCTGCCACTAATCTGATTTCAGTCTCATAGATCTGCTTTTTCTGGACAATTCATTTATATGAAATTATACCATATGTGGCCTTTTGTGTCTGGCTTCTTTCACTTAGCATAATGTTTAAAAATTAATCTATATTGTAGCGCATATACTATTTTATTTATTTTAATGGTTAAATAGTGTTCCATTGTATGGATATACCACAATTTGTTTACCCATTTCTTAGTTGTTGGACATCTGAGTTGTTTCCGTTTGGAACTATTATGAATAATGTTATGAACATTCATATACATGGTTTTCTTTGTGTAAACATATGTTTTCAATTCTATTAGAAATATATACCTAGTAGTGAAATTGTTGGGTCATATTATAACTCTACATTTGACTTTTTGAGGAATTGACAAATTGTTTTACAGAGGAGCTTCACCATTTTATGTTTCTTTTTTTTTTATTAATCCATTTTTATTGAACATTTAGCTTTTCAATTATTTTACTATGAATGATGCTATGATTGACAATCTTACAGATTAATCTTTGTACAGATACTTGATTATATCTTTAGCATAAATTCTTAGGTATGGAATTATTTAAATCTTAAATGCATTTTATTTTTTATTATTTTTATTTATCTTTTTTTTTCTTTTGTTTTTTTGTTAACATATAATGTAGTATTTGTTTCAGGAGTACAGGTCTGTGATTCATCAGTCTTACACAATTCACAGCTCTCACCATAGTATATACCCTCCCCAATGTGCATCACTTCCGTTTTATGTTTCAACAAGGAATAGATGAAGATTCTAATTTCTCTACGTACATGGCAACACTTTTTATTCTCTGACTTTATTGACTACTGCCATATTGGTGGGTATGAAGTGTCATTTCACTGTGGCTTTAATAAGTATTTACCTAACGGCTTGTGATGTTTTGCCTGTTTGTATGCCCTTATTGGCTATTTGTATATTTTGAGGAATGTCTACTCAAGCTGTTTCCTTATTTTCTAATTGGGTGGTTGTCTCTTTTGTGTTATGAGAATTTTAATATATTCTGGATGTGAAACTCATCAGATATATGAATTGCAAATATCTTCACCCTTTCTGTGGATAGTTTTTCATTTTCTTGATAGTGTCCTTGAGATGGAAAAATTTTTAATTTCGGTGAAATCTAATTTATCTGTTTTCTCTTTGTATGTTTGGGCTTTAGGAATTATATCTAAGAAACCATTACCTAATTCAAGGTTACAAATATTTTTTTTTATTTTTTTTTAAAGATTTTATTTATTTATTTGAGAGCGAGAGAATGAGAGAGAGCACATGAGAGGGGGGAGGGTCAGAGGGAGAAGCAGACTCCCCGCCGAGCAGGGAGCCTGACGCGGGACTCGATCCAGGGACTCCAGGATCATGACCTGAGCCGAAGGCAGTCACTTAACCAGCTGAGCCACCCAGGCGCCCAAGGTTACGAATATTTACACATCTGTTTTATTCTAAGACTTTTATAGTTTTAGCTTTTATAGTTTTTTTTTAATATTTTAGTTAATTTTTGTATATGGTGTAAGGTAGGAGTCCAACTTCATTCCTTTGCATGAGATTACTAGCTGTTCCCTAGCACTGATTGTTGAAAAGACTATTCTTCCTCCTACTGAGTTGTCTTGGCACCCTTGTCAAAAATTAGTTTCCCAAAAATGTATGGTGTTATTTCTGAACATTCATTTTTATTCCATTAATTCATTTGTCCACTCTTAATCCAATAACACACAGAATTAATTTTTTAGCTTTGTGGTAAGTTTTGAATTCAGGAGGTGTGAGTCTTCTAATTTTGTTCTTTTTTATTATTATTTTGGCTATTCTGGAACCTTGCTGGTTTTGATAGAAATTGTATCTGTAGATCAATTTGAACAGGATTGTCATTTTAATAATATTAAATCTTCCAGTCCATGAATATGGTACATATTTTTATGTATTTAGTATTTTAAAAATTTCTTTCAGTGTAATTTTTACTGTATAAGTTTTGTACTTCTTTTAAGTTTATTTCTACTTAATTTATTATTTTTTTGCTATTGTAAATTAAATTGCTTTCTTAATTTCATTTCCAGATTGTTCATTTCTAGTGTATAAAATCACAGCTAAATTTATATATTGATATTGTATCCTCAAACCTTGCTGAACTTATTTATTAGCTCTAAATTTTCTTATATATTTATATGTTTCTGAGAAACATTTGTATGTTTCTATACAAAAGATCATGTCATATGAAAATAGAGATAGTTTTATGTCTTCCTTTCCAATCTTAATATTTTTTTTTTTTCTGTCCTTGCATAATTGCCTTGGCTACAATCTTTGTAAAACATTAAATAGAAGTAAGGAGAGTGGCCATCCTAGTGTTGTTTTGAATTTAGGGGAAACTTTTAGTCTTTCACCATTAAATGTGATGTTAGCTGTGGGTTTTATCAAGTGGTTTATCATCATGTATTGATACAATTACATTTTCTCCCCAATCTATTAATAATACATATTACATAAATATATTATCTTTTCTTGAAATACATCATATGCTTGCGATAAAGCCTATTTGAACTTAAAATATCTTTTTCCAAATATACTGTTGTGTTTGATTTAGCATATTTTATTTAATATGGAAGTGAAATATAACAAAATGAGTAGAAACACATATTTTTCCTAGACTACCTGGTTCTATCAAAAGTAGCTGGGACATGAGCAAAAGTATTTAATCTCCTTGTCACTTAGGTCACTTCTTTATAAAAAGTAAAATAATATCATTTAACTCACAGGATTAAATAGGATTATTTAATATCATTTAACTCACAAGGATTAAATAAACTATTATAGATGAAATGTTATGTTTTTTCTATTTTTATAATTATTATTAATGCATTTTTTTCAGGAAAAGAGTTGGTCAAACATTTATATATTTTAACTATTTTTATTTTGTTTGATTTAAATCTTATTTTACCCTTATAAAGTTTGTTAGTCATTTCCTTTTATTTATTAAACAAATATTCATACTGTGTTTTTCTGAATAAAACATACAATGTAGGAATTACTACTTTCTTGAAGGTTTCCTAACACTAGCTTATAAAACATTTTGAACTAACAAATAATATTTTATGGTAACTTTTGCTTGCTGATTTAATTTCTTTTATGGCTTTGGATATATCAGATTTTATATATTTTTGTGTAGATAATTTATAATGATACATTGATAGAAACTGTTATTTTTACCTTTTGTCTTATATATCATTTGTAGGTGTTTGTAATTTCTTCTTCTGATTTTTAAATCTCAGTTATATATCCAGAATTATTTTCAATTTTTCAAACCCAATATTGTTTCTGAATTTATTTATTCTTTGTCTTTAGTCAGTTGTGATAGAAGTTTGCCTGTGTCCAGGTCTTCAGTCTTCTTCCAGGTTTCACACTATCTGTGTGCAATTGACAGTTTATGTTTCTATTGTTTATAACTAAGTTGAACTCACACACACGTGTGTGTGTATAACTTCTGTGCAGTTCAATATGCTCCTTATTAACTATAAATCCATATTACCTGGCTCAATGACAAAGTATCTTTAAAATATTATGCACAGTGGGACATCATTTTTATAACATATACACTTATATAATTGTAAAATGCACTATATGCATGGAAGGAATCTAGATTTAAGTACACTAAAGCCTTAGTACTCATTACCTCGCTGTAGTTGAATTAGTGATGATTTTATTTACCTTATCTGCAATTTAGCATTTCTCAGGAGCAACCATTACTGATTTTCATTTTAAATGGAAAAAATTCTTTTGTATTGTACTGCTATTTTCCAAAATGATTCCTTCTAATTATATCAATCATTTTCTCAAAATGCTTCAATGATTTGTTGTTGCCTAAAGGGTAGAGTTTAAATTCTTTATTCTAATATTCAAAGTCCTCTGTCAGCTGGCAGCAAGCTGCATTTCCTCTCTTATCCTAATTCTCACACTCAATACAACAGTTCCAACCAAATGCTTTTACCAGCTGTTCTCACAAATTCCCTCTTCACAGTTTTTGTTCACTCTGTTTCCTCTAACCAACTGAAAGTATCTCTATGTTTTTTTCTACCTATGTGACTATCCTACCTATTCTTCAAAATGCAATAACTCTTTCTTCATCTTTTATAAAGTCTTCCTGGGGGGGGAAAAAGAAGCCCAAAGAGAGCTCTTCTTTGAATATCTTAAGACGAATATTGCTTTACTGATTTTCTAATTAATATTTTACTACTCTGGCATCCATTCTAGTGGCACTAACTCAGGATTGCACATATTCCCCTGTATTTTGGGACCTGTCCAAAGTTGTCCCACTAATGGGGTGAGTGGGGAAAGGTATCCAGTGCATGCTGGCTACTCAAGCTGTGTGTCCTAGTATAAAGTTGCATCTGCCCAGAGCAAGGAAGGACTATTTCAAAAAGTTTCCATCCGTAGAGGAAATCATGATATACTCCACAGGACGTTCTGATAAATAAGTAATTTCATAGTTCCTCATAATTAACATTTTAAAGGGACTATATCTGTCCCATCAAATTAGGATATGGAGTATGTTCTGTAATTTTTTTGTATTATTAGATCACCTAACACAATGCCACTGAATTGTTTATGAATGGATATGAACAATTCAGATATATCTTAAAGGAAATGAAATCTCATGGGCATCTCTGATACAGATTCCTACATTTCAAGCAAATTGTAGCTGCATAGATTTTGCCATCTACTTTTCCAAACACCAATGAGCAGATGAGAAGAGTTTGGAAGATACTAATCACCATAATCTTTACTCATAATCAGACCTGATATCTCCATTATTCCTGTTCTAGTTAAAACATCAGCATTGTCTATAAGCAATAACAATAGTAACTAGTATTTAAAGGCTATTTTACAGGTTTAAGGTGCATCATCATTAGATAATAACCATGCCCTTCTATTTCTTCTTTGATGTCTAGGTTGGTACCTGGAATAGTAGCCACCCAGTGAGTATTTCTTAAAGGAATAAAATAAATTCAATATTAATTATCAGTACATACACAAGTCAGACACCATTGACTTTTTCATACAGTTGAGCATCCTGTGATGGGAGCAGGGAATATCAGAGTCACAAGGCCAGCAAGTGGAATGTTCTCTCTACTATTGCTTTCTTAAAACAGGGAGGGGAGAAAGCACATTTCCTGCAGAGCATAGGTAATAAAGGGTATACTAAACTATAAAAGTCACTTAAGCATTCTCGTAAATGTTCATAATGGTATTTAAAATCAAATAGTTTATTTTCCTCAAAATCAGAAACATTTTCCTGGTAGAGGCCATGCTGCCTGTGTTTATTTGAGCAACAAACCCAAGTTAATATGCTTGTCATTAGGGGTTTCAACCAGTGACCTTGAACAATTATAACAACTAAATATAGAGCTCAGTTTTGTGATCAATGTTATTAGAAATAGCTGCTTTGAAAGTCTTGTCTCTAGTATATTAATTGTGGAGATGTCACCAAATCTGCCACATATGTTTACAATGGATGTAAGAGAATACAGGTTGAAGAGCTGTTCATGGAGATGTGATGCTGGATCATGCACCAGTTTCTTGCTGTTGCCAGAACAATGTGTGCAGCCCCTTGCAGGGAGCCTGCACTTGTTTTATTCCACGCACTTTCACTGAAAATGCCTTCCTGCTTCAAAGCACCAGAAAGTGGTGCTTTTGACAACATGAAACTTGTGACCTCCAGTCGTTCTATTGGCATTAGCTTCTAGGAAATTCTGAACTAAGCTAATAGTCCATCTTTAAGAATTGTGCAAGTCCTTGCTGCATACATGTGTTTCTATGTGCTCACTTTCACTGTGGTCGAATACTTCATTTTGATTTTTCTTTGAGTTTAAACATTTGTTTTATCTTAATTATTCATGCTTTTGGTAAGTTGCCTAAAAGTTCTTAGAAGGAACTAGGGTAGTCCTGTAGATAAAGTGTTCTCTAGTACAAGCTATCAGGTTAAAAGTAGAAACAGAAAAATGTGGGAACCCATTTTACAGATAAAGAACCTGAGGCACTGAGCTGTAATGTGACCTGTCCAAGGACAAAGACAGATTTCTAAACTGTAGCCGTGTGAATCTTCACAGTCCCATTCATTTTCCTCTTCTCACAGGGACATGTGATGAGCATGCACAAATTGTATAGTTTCGCCCTTCACTGCTTTCCACTCTGTCCTCAGCTGTACCCTCTGCCTCATTTGCAACAGAAGCTGCAAATTGACTTAGCTTAGAGGAAAGAGGAAAGCTAAGTCAAACTGTTGACTTAGTTTAGACTGTTCTCCCAGACACCCAGTGTGTTCCCAGTTAGAAAACAGGCTGACTTATTTTGAGTTAAACTTTTCTTTTGCAAAATTTCAACTAGGAATCTTAACACATGCTAAATATTAAACCTTGAATTTGAAATCTTTCCTGCATATTTCTTATTGATAAGTATGCTTAGAACGGAGTTTGCTTAATGGAAAATATTGTAACATAATACCCACAGCCTATAAGATAAAGTTCCCCAGTTTGACCAATGTTGAGAAGGAAATAAAAAATTACATCTGCATCAGGACTATGTCAGAAATGGTGCCAAGGAAGGTCTGAAATGAATGAAGATATTACCAAGTGCCACAAAGCTAATCAGTGTGCTGAATCTTCCCATAGAAGGAAATTTGCTGGCATCACCCCTGGGTCCTAATTTGAGAATGACCTCAAGTCATACTCCCCGAGGTACTATTAAAGAAATACCATATTGAGGAGGACTCTTGATAGGTGAAGAAAGGAAATATTTATTCTTTCCACACATAAATAAGTTTGTTTCTTTAACTGTTAAAGCTAAATGGTTTATTTTTATTACAGGTTTCTTTATTACAGAGAGCCTTAATATGTTAATAAACACTGTCAATCACAAAGAAAGGAAGACAATGTTCAGTTTCTCTCTATCTTCTATGGCCAAGGGTAAAAATTCCTGGAGATAGTGCCCCACAAATCACAGTTTGTGAAATATTAAGACACATAAGAGATGATACATCACTTTACTTATTGATATTCTAAAAAATAAAAATGTAAGTATATAGATAGTCTTACATGCATATTTGGTTTTACGAGTGTGGAGTCCTGTTGCTTGGGTTTGTACCTGGCTCCACCACTTACTAGTTGTGTGAACTGGGACAAATACTTTAGCTTTCTGTTCTTTGGTTTACTCATAGGCAAAATAAGGATAATGATAGAAGACAAATTGCAATGATAAATGTATTTAGAGGCTATAGCTGCACATTTTTCACATTTCAATTCATTTTTTTTCTTCTCACATGAACATATGTGTGGTGTGTGCATTAACTTGGCACAGCTTCCTTCCCCTCTTCACTGCTTTTCACTTACTCTTCAAGTGTGCCTCCTCCTCTTTTGCTAGACAGAATTGGGTTGTTTTGATGTGTTTTGATGATTCCTATGTATAGAAGAGCCTAGAAAAATCTCAATGAGTATTAGCTAATGTACACATGATTTCTTTTTCTTAAATATATTATTATATATTATATATTATATGTATAAGAAATATACATTTTATATGTTATAATTATATATAACATTATCTATATATGTATATTTATATGTTAGTATATTATGATTCTTACATATTATAAGATATAGAACATATGTTACTGAATAATATGTATATATTATTATAATTATATATATGGCATAAATATTTCTACAATCATGAATAAAATGATTTAAAAAATAATTATATTTAAAAACATCTCCAAGTTGTTAGTTTATGTTTTCATTGTTGTCACAAATATACATTAAGTATCATGTATCTTCAGTCCTATAAAATCTCTAGCTTGCCTCCAAGGCTCAGAGTTCTTTCAAGAGTTGGAGAAGTCTTGTAGCCAGAATATTTGCATATTTAGCCTCTATGTACTGTTCTGAGACTAAGTATAAGCACATGTCTCCATAGGAAGCATTTAGGACAGCATCTGCTACCATCAGATGAGTCCCTATGATGTGCACAATTCTTTACACCTGCTATTACTAATCCACATATTAGTCCTACAAGGTCAATAATTTCACTTTCAGATAAAGAAACTGGGGCTAGAGGAAGTTCCACAGCTAGTAACATATGGAACTTGGGTTATAAACCAGGACTTACTGATGTCAAAGTTCACTTCTTTGAGATCCCTGCTGCAGCCGTAGGAGCTCTGAAATCGAATCCAGCCACCACTCTCGCATGGAGAGGCTAGGTGTCAAGGCAACCGAGGCACATCAAACAAATTAAGGGCAGCAAAACACGGAGTCAGGAATCATCCCAATGAATCTGAATACTTCATGCGGTCCTGCAAGTTTAATGTAAAATGTGGGAAAAATTACTAAGGATTATTTTCCTGAGTTTCTATTTTTCCATTCATTAGGTTTTTGAAAAAGTCTGTTTAAGTTCTCCCCATAACTCAATTGTATGTCTTGGTTTGATCATGAGGCTTACTTACTTGGTTGTATAACCTATTATGTAAGGTTGCACAGACATACGCATAGCACATTTTCTTAAGAGGAAATAAAATACTTCATATTTTACCTCATTAATCTCCTCAGTACACCTAGAATTTCTAAGGAAGTATCCAGTTATACATACAAATCAGGTACACTGGATTCAGTAAGAGCGATATTAGTAGAAGTTTTAATTTGTCAAGTTGACAAGGGTGTTTCCTTGCTCACGATGTCGTATCTAAAACTCAGGCCTTCTTTAGTGGTCACAAATCACTAACCAGATTATAATGGATAAGGTTTGGACATGGAAGACATTATCATGTTTTCAAACTATGTGTTAACTAGTTGCTCATTTTACAATATTTATCAAACACCTACTACGTGCAGGCATTGTTTAAAGGGTTGTAGATACAGCAGAGGACAAAATAGGCAAAAATCCCTGCATGTGTGAAACTTACATTCAACTGGGGAAAGAAGATAATAAACTGGTAAATTACATACACACACCCCTCACATACACCACACTACCTTATATATAAAGGTGATAAATGCTATGGAGAAAATGAAAGCAAAGAAGAAGAAGAGCAAATACATTTCAAAGAAGGGGAGGTCTGATTTTAAATAGTGTGGTCAGGAAAAATCACTGTGAGAAGGCTCTTCCTTTTAAATTTTTTCCCCTTTCTTTCTTTCTTTTTTTTTTTTTCTTTTTGTTGCTCTTGTTTTGTGGTTGTTTTATTTTGTTTTGTTTTTTAAATTTGAAGGAGGTCAAGGGTAATCCATGCTGGTATTGGCCAGGAGTATTCCTGGCAGGAGAAATGATTGCAAATTTGGGAATGTGCCTAGTGTGTCAGAGGAATAACAAAGAAATCAGTGGGGGCAGAGTGAGTTAGTCGTGAGGAGACTAGGAACAAATGAGATCAGGGAGTTAATAGAAGCTCAGCTCTTACTGGTCTGGAAGAAAGTTCTAAAGATTCTGGTTCTGGCTTAGAGAAGATAAGCTATCTAATAGTAGGTTATCTATTAAAGACTTTGAGAAGAATTGTGTGATAAGATTTTTATTTTAAAAGATCACTCTGGACCTTTTTTCCTAATTTATAAAAAGTTGCAGAAGACTGGCCCACTGATCTTATAATGACAAAAAGATACTTAATCAGAAGGCAGAAGACACAAAGAAACATAAATGAGCTAAATTTCTGAACAGATGAGGCTGTTCTTAGGAGTCTAGAGACCCATGGATGCTTTATCACTGGTTCAGAGCTAGAAGGAGCAATCATAAAAGAAGGAATTGAAGAAAAATCCCACCTTTAAATGACCCTGTGATGTCTTGTGTGAGAAATCAGAGTTCCCAGATACCCTGACCACAGAATGAGTCTACAACAATCAGCACTTTTGTTTTTTCCATGGACCTTCCACTGAGGGCAGTAGTACAGAAGAGACTCAGGAATAAACGATAAAGTCATAGAAGTTTTCACAAAACATCCAAGACCATTCCTTGGTGCTGGGCAGCAGCCTAATGAAGGGTTTTAAAATAACTATGGTAAATATATAATAAAGCCAAGTGGAAAAGAAAAGTGATATATAGGATCAGATAAGGAATTTCAGCAACTCAAGGGAAACTACAAAAAATAATTAATGACAATTTTAGAATTAAAAAATACATTAGAAATGAACAGTCATTTGATAGACTTGATGGTAGTCCAGACACAACAAAGAAAAAGGATCATGGAACTGACCTATGAAGACCAAAATAGATTTTAAAGAACCAAACAGACCATCTGAGACTTGTGGGAGAATATTAAACGGCCTAACGCGCATGCAATTAAAGTCCCAGTAGGAGATGTGAGAAGGATAGAGATATATATTTTTTTAATGATGAAGGAAATAAACCCACAGATCCAAGAGCAGCAATAAACTCCAAACAAGATAAATACTACTTAGGCACATCAGAGATGAACTTCTAAAAACCTAAGATAAAACGAAAATCTATAAATCAGCCAAGGAATTGGACACACGGCATTCAGGAAAACAAAAATAAAGATGTTTGTATTCTACTCAGAAATAGTAGAAGCCAAAAGGTAGTGGCAGGGAAATTAGGCAAGAAATATTCGATGTATAGCCATTGGACATATTTTCAAAATTTAAGGTGATATAAAATTATCTTATGGCAGACAAAAAACAAACTAATTTTCAGGCTAAAGAAGAGAAATCATATGCACATGTGAATTAATGTGGATGAAGCATTTGACAAGATTCAAAACCTATTTATAATGAACAACTCTCCACAAATTAGGAATAGGGAGAAATTATCTCCATTTTCTGAAGAGTGTCTACAAAAATTCTGAAGATAGCATCCCCCTTAATGACAAAAGACTGAATGCTTTCTAGGATTGGGAACACAGTAAGGAAGTGTGCTCTCACCATTCTCATTCAACACAGTACTTACATTTCTAGCCACTGCATTAAGATAATAAAAATTAAAAGCCTACATATTAGGAAGAGATAAAAAACTACTTCTATTTATAGATGACTTGAGTGTCTGCATGAAAAAATCCCAAAGAATCTGTAAAAACCAAATTCTAGAATGAATACATGAGTTTGTCTAGGTCACAGCATCCAAGACCAATACACAAAAACCAGACACATTTCTATATACTAAAAATAAACATGTGAAAATCAAGTTAAAAAAAAAACAAAATACCATTTACAATCAGTATAAGAAAATGGAATAGCCAGGTATACCCTTAACAAAACATGTATAGATATGCATGCTGAAAAATATTAAATGCTGCTAAAAGAAAGAAAAGACCTAAACAAATGGAGAAATATCATGTTTATAGGTAAGATTCAACATAGTGCCAATTCTCCCCAACATTATCTGTAAGTTTAATACAATTTCTACTAAAATCCCAGTAAGATGTTTTTCTTTTGCAGACAAAAACAAATTTTTGATTGTGTTTATATGAAAAGACATTAGAATTTATATGAAATCTATATGAGAGGGCACTAGAGTAACTAAAAAGAAAATCTTGTAAAAGGAGAGTAAAGTGGGAAAAAATCACACTACTCTTATGGAAGAGCTAATATTTATCTAGACTAATTAGGGTACTCTTGGTAGAGGGAGAGGTACTGAGGTCAGTGAAACAGAACAGAGAATGCAACAATAGACCCACCTAAATATGCTCAGCTGTGTTTTGACAAAGGTACAAAGGCAATTCAGTGGAATAAAGATATCCTTTTCAGGAAGTGGTGCTGGAGTAATCGAAGGTCCATAGGGAAAAAAGAGACCGAGAGAACTTTTGTGGAGAGGTTGGGCCAAAAGCCTGATTGCGATGGATGCAAGAGAGAACAAGGGAAAGATGTTTGCAAACCCCAGGAAAAAATATTGTTTGGAACATATGCATCGTAAGGACCAGGAAGAATTATGACAGTGGCAAGAAAAGCAGGTCGTGTCAAGAAAGTAACACTAACACAACCTTTGTTCTCACTTAGAAAAGGGATTATAAACATTTACCCCAAAGATACAGATATAGTGAGAAGAAGGGCCACATGCACCCCAATGTACATAGCAGCAATGTTCACAATAGCCAAACTGTGGAAGGAGCCGAGATGCCCTTCAACAGATGAATGGATAAAGAAGATGTGGTTCATATATACAATGGAATATTACTCAGCCATCAGAAAGGATGAATACCCAACTTTTGCACTGACATGGATGGAACTGGAGGGGATTATGCTAAGTGAAATAAGTCAAGCAGTGAAAGTCCATTATCATATGGTTTCACTCATATGTGGAACGTAAGGAATAGCATGGAGGACATTAGGGGAAGGGAGGGAAAACTAAAGAGGGGGAGATGAACCATGAGAGACTATGGACTCCAGGAAACAATCTGAGAATTTCAGAGGGGAGGGGGGGTGATGGGATGGGTTAGCCCGGTGATGGGTATTAAGGAGGGCACATGTTGTAATGAGCACTGGGTATTATATGCAAATAATGAATCATGGAACACTACATCAAAAACTAATGATGTACTGTATGGTGACTAACAACATAACAAACAAACAAGAAAAAGAAACAAAAGGGATTATAGATACCAGGCTCTTGTATTCATTAAAAGTCATGCTTATAATCCACTTAATTAATAGAAGGTATTTGCTCCTACAATTTCTGTTATTGCACATTGTCATTATAATTGGATTTTTACTACTTTACTACTAATGGCTAATCATCTCCTCTGATATACTAAAATATTATTTAACAACCTTTAGTGTGGTTTTCCTCCTCCTAGTTCCAATGTCTAGTAACTGCCAAGCACATAGCTGGAATTGGAGAAATATTCATTAAATGCAATTAAGCTAAATGAAGCCAAGTTACTAAATGGCTCGATTTCAGTTTTAAAGCCATTGCTCTTGTGCCCTTTACCCCTGAAACTTTGCTTAAGCAATTTTCCCCAGGACTCTGTCCAACTGAATCTAACTTCTTTGCCATTTGAAGAGAAGTTCAACTTAACTCTTTCAGATTCATCTCTTACAGTTACTAACAAGGTTCATTGCATTGTTTTCTCTGTGAAATGTAGTACTTATCTCTCCAACTGATACAACACTTTTAGAAGGGCCCTAGAGTTCCCACAGCCCTTAGGTTTCGTTTGCTGAGCTAGATGATATCTTCTCAGAGAGGCAACATGAATCTCCTATTTCCTCTACTCCTTTGTGTTCATCCTCATTTCTAGTGTTTCTTCAAATGTGAAATCAATGCTGGGGTTACTCCATTCGTGTACAAGATCGTATTTGACTCTATGGTGGAAGGATGGGAAAACCAATATTCTAAAACCTGAATCTAATGAAACAGATTCTCTTCTTGGATAATTTATCCTAGCAATAACCTTTTCACTCTAAATCCCTACAACTTATCTTCACTAGATCATTCACTTAATACTTATATGACATTTCTAATAGTTACTTATAATCTGGTTAAGATATGTAGTGTTAATACATTTTTTTTTCTTTGTCTTATCCCTAACCACATGCCTCTGGTTGAGTAGAATTAGCTGTGCGCTGTATAACCCTATGGCTCAACAATGGCATGGAATTCTTTCTAGGGAGAACATATCTCAATGAATGTATGGACTGTTTATAGATAAACTTTTATTTATCATTGATAGACAAGGGAAATAAAACAAGAGCTAATGAGGTCTACATAGTAACTAATGGCATTTATGAGCTATATGTTTGTATTTTGAGGTGGTTGATGAGAATCTAAACAGTGAATGTAGAGAGTACTTCAGGGGAGAGCAAGATCCATATGAGGAAAAAGTGATAAATTAGACCTCAAAAAAATTAAAAATTCTTGCTTTGTGAATGATCCCATTAAATGGACAAAGATAAGCTTAAAGAGTAGGAGAAAATATTTGCAAACTACATATCCAGCAAAAATAACCTAGTAATTAAAATGTATAAAGAACTCCCAAAACTCAACAGTGTTAAAAAAAATAGGAAAGAAAAAAAAATATCCACAAAGAATCCAATTAGGAAATGAAAAAAATACATAAACATACATTTCATGGAAGAGGAAATACAGCTGATGAATAAACACATAAAAAAAGTCCAACACTGTTGGCTATTAGGGAAATGCAAATTAAAACTGCAATGAGATATCACTAAACACCTATCAGAATGGCTTTTTAAAAATAGTGATAACCAAATGTTGTCAAGGATGAGGAAGATCTGAATCACTCATGCACTGCTTAGATGCACCAAAATAAATTCTTAGTAGGTCAAATATTTGCATAAAAAAGATAACATATCTTGTATAAGCCTTTTAGAGAAAAAAATCTAATTATTTTGTTCCCTTGGTGTCAGGAAGCAAGAGAAGGAACCAAAAATGTATAAAGCACAAACTATCAGATTTGACTATATTAAAATAAGATGAGAGACAAAGAGATTGCATTGTCTCTCTAGAAAAGATCCCCTAAAATTGTGAATAGACAAGAAGAGCAACTCATTTGCATATAGTATGAACAAGAAAATAGCCAATAAATACATGAAAATGTGACTTCACAGAAATACTAGAAATATAAATTGAAGTGATTAGACATCAGTGTTTGCTCTTCAGCTATTTTGCTTTCTGTTCTATATATTCTTTGATTTTGCCACATGGGCATCCATTCAGCTTCTTGGTGCATGTGAAAAAAAAAACAAACAAACAGGTATATGAGGAAGTTAGTACTCATGCTGTGGACATGTGAGCATGGGCAATAGGAACTGGTAGATAAATGACCCTCTTTTCTATTAACTGGCTAGATAATTCCCGGCTGCTTTCTCTATAGGTTCCTTAGCAGGATCATATCTGCCCACAGTGGTAATCAGCTGGATAATATATCTTTGGATAAACTTCCTACATATAAGGCTTTTTCTCAGTCTTTGTTTTTCTCAGGAAACTTAGCAAAGACATCTGTCTTTATTATAAAGCAACACACATTAATTTTATAATTATAAAGTCATTTAATCAGTTATAAAATTATATATTTCATTAAACACAAAATATTTTTTGAATGTCTGTAAGTCCAGGCATGGATTATGTGACACATGGATCTGATAGTAAGCAAAACTAAAAACAACAAGGAAACTTGTTCTCAAAGAGTATACAGTCTAGTGAAGAAAGTGCACATTTAACAAAGAATCACACAAAACAAATTAGTAAATGTGAATAGCAAGTATGAGGGGCTATAGGCTAGTAAAATAAGGACAATGGATCTAGTCGTGGGGACCTGAGAAGGTTCCTCTGAAGAAGTGGTGATTGGTTGGACAGAAACACAAGGAAGAGTAGAGGTTATTGAGGCAATGAGTATTTGGTTAGGGGAAGGAAGGGCGATCCAGAAAGAAGAACGGGTGCAAAGACTTGGAGGCTGAAGTATTAATGATACATGTATCATGAACATACAAAACATGAAACAAACAAAAATATACAAACAAAGCATCTGGGGCTAGGTATCAAGAGGAAGCTTTGTGCAACCTTAGACTAGGGAGATACATAGGGAAAATGTCAGGTGATTCCGTCAGCCATGTTAATGACTCTTTTTTTTTTCTTTTTTTAATCCTAAGAGCCATGAAATTGAATGAAGCATTTTTTTTTTTTTAGTAAAGAGTTTAAATTATCGATTTCCATTTTCAAAAGATCATTCTATTATGGCTAATATTCATTCAGAGTTTACCCTATGCCAGACACTGTTCTGAGCACTATGTGTGTGTTACACTTTGGATGCTCATGACTTCCCTACAGGGTTTGTATTGTTATCCACACTGTAAGAGTGAGGAAATTGAGGAATAGAGCAATTATCTTGCTCAAGTTCCTACAGCGAAAGTGTGGCAGAGCAGACTCCAGCTATCAGGCTTCAGCACTCACACTGTGAACTCCCAGACTAAACTGTCCCTACAGTGTAAGGAGAGAGTAGAACAGTAGATGTGGGGACCCAGTTGGAAGGCTATTTCCACCATCCAGCGAAGGGAGATACAAGCTTTGTCTAAAGGATCAAAGTGAGTTGGACAGAAATGGATGGATACACTATGATTCTCAACCGGAAGCAACTTTGTTCTATACTCCCAAGCCAGGATATTTGGCAATGTCTGGAGTAATTTTGTTTGTCAGAAATTGGGAGGACCTCTAGTTGTAGAGGTCAGGGATGAGGCTATGCCTCCTACAATGCATAGGATAGTATCCCACAATATAGAATCATCCAGCTCAAAAGATCAATGGTGTTAAGGTTGAAAGCCCTGGTATAAAAATATTTTGGGAGAAAAACTGATAAAACTTGATGGTGGATGGGGTTTGTGGGGTGAGAGAGCAAGAGGTATCAGGGATATTGTGTAACAGAAAGATTGTCACAACACTATAGGGAACAGAGCAAACATACTGAGATTTAAGGAATTTAAATTGATGAATTAGTCAACCAAAGAGAGGTATCATGTGATCACTAGGTTTTAATTAATTCTAGAGCACAAAAGAGAATTCTGCATTAGAGACATATATTGTAAGTCATCTGGGTATAGACAGCATTTTAAATCATGAACACAAATAATGTTTTCTAGGGTTAGAACATAGGATAAAAGAAATAATGCCTTAGGATTGAGCCTTAAAGAGGTCCGATGTTTAATGGCCTTTTATTGAAGGAAAAAAGAAGAGGAAGAGAGAGAGAAAGTAAAAGGAGAGAGAGAGATATCAGAGAAATAGGAATAAAAACAAAAGAGGGGCGCCTGGGTGGCTCAGTCGTTAACGTCTGCCTTCAGCTCAGGTCATGATCCTGGGGTCCTGGGATCGAGCCCTGGATCGGGCTCCCTGCTCTACGGGAAGCCTGTTTCTCCCTCTCCCACTCCTCCTGCTTGTGTTCCCTCTCTTGCTGTGTCTCTTTCTGTCAAATAAATAAAATCTTAAAAAAAATAAATAAAAAATAAATAAATAAATAAAAACAAAAGAATGTGGTATTCAAGAAGCCAAGGGGGTATAATTTTTTTTTTTTAAAATAATAGATAGTGCTTAAAAGTAAAATAAAGTAAGTGGGGAGAAAAAGTCTGTTTCAAGGACATGAAGGTCATTGGGTCCCAATTGAGAGCTAATTTGGAATAAGAGCTTTTTGGACTGGAATGGAGTTAGACGTATGCCCAACACACACACACACACACACACACACACACACACCCTCACCGTCACACAGATCATTGCAAAAAAAAAAAAAAAATCCCTAAATACCTTATTGAATACTCTGTAGCTTACCATGTTCTAGACCCTATAAATGCAAAATGATAAATGTTTACTCAAATAGCATAAGACATGTGATTGTGTCCTCATTTCACAGAGATGAAATGAAGGTTCAGTGATGTTATGTGATTTATCAGAGGCCATATTAAAGGCATAATCTGTTTCCTAACCCAAGACATAAAGTCTCCAATGCCCACATTCTTTCCCTTAAACAAAACGATAAGGAAAATCTCCAAACTCAATGGCAACTGTGTCTGTTGACTTTAATCTTATTTGCAAAATTTGGATTCACTCAGATAAAAAATTGTTTTCACATGTTTCTCCCTTTTCATAAGCAAGGTGGTCCATGGGGCTATTAATCATTGCTGCAACAGATAAAGCTGACTTGTAAAAACCAATCTCCATTACTCATTTGGACCCACACTGTGGACTGAGATACTGTATCACCCAAGGAAACAGATGGTCCATGTTCCTGGTAAAAATGCTTTACAAAAGCATTCCTATCTGCAGTTCACAGGTTCTGAATCCATTCCTATCAAATGTGATACTCACAAGGTCATCACACACAGTTGACCTTTAATTACTTTGCAATGGAAAATACAACATATTTGTAAATGACATTAGAAAAAAAAAACACAGCAAGTTTAGTATAGATACATAAAACAATTAAATATAGTATATTCTGATTTCAGATATAACAATGAGAATAGCTAATGAAATGAATAAAATCTGTTTTATAATTCTTCCTAACTGTCCTCTGTTTATCACTGGCCCCCTCTTGTTTAAATTCCACTATTTAGTTCAAAAGACTTTTCTAAAATGCAAATCATATTACTCTGCTGTCCTGTTTAAAATCTTTAAATGACTCCCCATCACCTACAGGGGGATGATCTCAAGCAAGCTACTTAAACTCTAACAAAGTTCAAGATGACGAAGTTAATAAAGTGACTGAGTTGGGAATAAATTCCATGCCATCAGCCTTCTGCTTTAGCTTTCAACCATGAAGTTGTAATGATTTTCTAAAACAGGAGCTGGTAAACTATGTTCTGAGGACCAAATCCAGTCTGTCACTTGTTTTTTACATCCTACATGCTAACAAACTTTTCTACATTTATAAATAATTGAAAAACAAGTCAAAAGAAAATACGATTTCATAACACGTGAAAGTTACATGAAATTCAAATATCAGAGTCCATGAAAAGAGTGTTCCTGGAACACAGTCATGCCCATATGTTTGTGTACTGCCTATAGCTGCTCTCATGCAAAAACAGAGTTGAGTAGTCACAACAGAGATTGCTTGGCCCACAAAATCTAAAACATTTACTATCTGGTCCTTCATAGAAAAAAATATGCCCACATCCAAATTAATGACTAGCATTAGGGAAGAGGGAAGTAGGAAGCTAGAGAGATAAGTGGAGTGAAGTTATCACAGGTCAAATTGCTTCATCAAGAAATTTGGACCGATAATAAATATGAGCATTATGCATCAAAATATATTCTTTTGGATTTTCACCTCTCTTAAATCTAATTGTTTAAAATAGATGGATGTATGTAATAGTGTTGCATATTGCAGTTAAACATGTGTAAATTATGCGTGGATAATCAATTGGGTGCATTTTGCTGTTTTATATCTTTTGCCTTCGAAGCACTATTCTTCATTCCTGAAAACTTCTGCTTTACTATCTCATTAACACTAAATTTTTTCAAAATTTATTTTAGCCATCACCTTCTCTAGGAAGGTATTCCTGTCCCACTCCTTCCCTTCCTGTTAGGTGCCCCTTTTATATTCTCTTATAGATTCTTTTTTTTTTTTTTCCCTTGTGCCTAAGAAATTGCCAACACGTAGTAGACACTAACACAAATTTGTGAATTAATATTCAAGAAAGGCCACACATGTTTTTCATCCAGTGTGATCCTGTTTTCCCTCAAAGGCAAAGACTGGGATCCTTTTTTGATAATAGCCCTGGTAATGTCAGAGAATCTTAGTGATCTGCTTGTACCTTCGGGAAAACTAGGAGCCTCTTGGGGGAAAAAAAAAAGCTGTTAATCATACTGGATATTCTCTATTGCCCATCAGTAGATGAATGATAAAGATGTGGTATGTATATATACAATGGACTATTGCTCAACCATAAAAAGAATGAAATCCTGCCATCTGCAACAACGTGGATGCAACAACTTATGCTAAGTGAAATAAGTCAGACAGAAAAAGACAAATACCATGTGATTTCAGTTATATGCAAAATCTAGAAAACAAACAAATGAACAGGAGAAACAGAGAAAGACTCATAGATACAGAGAACAAACTGATGGTTGCCAGAGGGGAAGGAGGGTGAGTTGGTGGAGGAAATAGGGGAAGGGAATTAAAAAGTACAAACTTCCTGTTATGCAATAAGTAAGACACAGGGATGCAGTGTACAACATAGGGAATGTAGTTAATAAAATTGTAACAACTTTGGTAACAGATGGTAGCTAGATTTATGTAGTGATCACTTAATAATGTACATAAGTAAACTATATTGTACACCTGAAACTAATATATTATGTCACTTAACTTCAATAAAAAATATAGTCACCAAAAGCTTATCACATAGGGGATAAAATAAATACCAAGAAGAGTGCTTAAGATATCATGGGCACTCAATATATATGTGGCAAGTGGATTTTTTCAATCAATAGATCATTAAGGGATATAGTAGATTTACCATAGGATATCATGAAAGTTTAGGCACAGAGGGCATCTTCATGAAAGCCTATAATTGAAAATATAATAGTGATTATTATTATTAGCATTTTCTGACTGCTTCCTTGGAGCCAGGCACCATGCTAAGTGTCTCAAATGCATTTCTTGAATTCTTGAAACATACCTATCACACCCACATTGCAGATTATTTAAATATGTATTTATTTGAGAGAGAGAGAGTTGGGGTGGGGAGGCAGAGGGAAAGAAGCTCAAGCAGATTCCCTACTGAGCACAGAGCCCGACATGGGGCTGGATCTCACGACCCATTAGATCATGACCAGAGCCAAAACCAAAGAGTCAGAGGCTTAACCATCTGAGCCACTCAGGAGCCCCTGCAGGTGATTTCTTATAATTCATGGCACACATACTGCTTTTTCTATTTGTGTCTTTCTGGCTTCTGCCTCAAACGCCAAACACTTACTCTCCATATATCTTACACCCAGGCTCCTGAGAAAGACTTTTTGGTTCATTTCAACATGATCCTCTTGCTTTTACTTATGTTTGGCCAAGTTCTCCATGCAGGACCTCTTCATAAGCTCCTGCTCATCCTACAGTTTGGCTACAGAGTTCTCTATGGAAGACATCAATGAATATGTTCTTTCATGAACCCATTGTTTCACTCATATACCATATATTTAGCTTTCACATGCCAGGCAGTGGGAATTCAGAAATTAAAACAAAACAAAACAAACAAAAACATGGTCGCTCATAGCCATGGCCTTCCTAAGCTCATAGGCAGTCAATATGGTAGTAGGTGCTCTGACTGAGGCATCATCGATCACAGCTCACAAGAGGAAGTGTGTCTAGGCCAGCCCGAGGGGCCATGGAAGTCTTTATGGAAACAATAGAATCTGAGTAAAGGAGCATCACAGGAAATGAAGAGTGTTGGGAGTGATGTCAGGAACAGAGACAGCAGCACTAGCAAAAGCACAGAGGCATGAGCCAGCCTCATGTAGAAGAAGTCCTCGTAGTTTGTTGGCTACGGAGTGAGAAAGCAGAGCAGTGGAAAGGAGCATAAGATGGATGGGAGTGGTACTGGATGGAGCTGGACTGATAGATCGACCTGGGTGTCACAGCTAGGAAACTGACAAGGGGAGAGAGGGTGGCCTGGACATGTGGCAAGCAGGGTGGCCCAGGGATCATGGTGCCATGTGGGAGACGATCGTCTTATGCAATTTTGTGTTTTGCTGCCCTGGTAAACAGTCAGGGCTATATTCCCCACATGAGACAGGAGTTCTATCTGATGTGGGAGGTGCTGAACCTACCTATGAGTAAAGGTAGGTAAGATTATAGAAATGGGATTTGAAAGGCGAATCATTATTCTCAATTTTATAAGCAGTTACCTAAAAGAATATGTTATTTCAATGCAATGGTTTCTTTTTAAGTGTGTGTGTGTGTGCATATGTGTGCAAACTTGCTACCAATTTTGTACTTTCCTGCCTTTTCTTTTTTCTCTTATTCTCATTTGGCACATCACTACAAATTGAGCAGACATTTCAAATTGTGGGTAGATTAGTCGACTGATAATAGAAAAATTAAAGGATACTTTATCTTATAACCATGCATTTCCAAGTGTCGAATTGTTAAGAAAAAAAATAATGTATATTAGTTAATCTGAGCAAATGCCCTTCTTTGTAACAACTTGCTATTGTTTTTAAATTAAAAAAAGAGAGAACATTCTTAGGAATGAATGAGTGAGAGAATGGATGAATGGAATGAATCTCTAAAAAAATACAGTTCTATATTTGTTCATTGCTAGAGTGTCCTGAAAAGACCTGCATATAGGAAGGAGGTCTTCCAACCTCATCTCATTGGAAATTTAATTAAAATAGAAAGTTATGTAAGAGAACATTTTTACTGTGTCATTTCATTCTTATAACAACTTATAAGTTAGATCATATTATATCTATTTCATATATAAAAGTAACTGAGCAAGGCTCAGGGAAGTTAACTGTCCCACCCAAGGTCACATGAAGGTCTATCTCCAAAGTCCAGGCTGTTTCTGGGTTGTTCAACATGCAGAGAAATTGGTTCCAGGGAGAGATACCCTGCTTTTTACAGCCACAGCTTGAATGTAAATACCCTAACATGAGAGCTTTCTGAGATTAAAAAAAGGTTCTACTTAATGTCAAAAATAAACCTTCAGCTATCAGAGGGTGCTTCTCTGTGTGTAAAAGAATGATACCTGCACCCTGAACATGGATTATCAGTGGCAGCATCACTGCACCAGAATCGTACAGAATTGAAGTCGTTTAAGAGACAGCTTATAGACCTAGCATTGTTTTCAAGTGAAACTCCATGATTTTTCCAAAGCTTCCAATCCATAAAATTATATTATCTTAAAGCCAGAGAAGATCTCTGAGGTCATCTGTTCCTAATGTCATCATTTTCCTCTGCTGATGAAACCAAGAACCAGGGAAAAGGAGAAATTATGTAAATATTTGATTTTAGCCTATTTGGTCAAAATATGTATTCACAATTTGCCAAGTCTTTTATGAATCGCATTGATAATGGCACAATATGTCAAAATTGATAGTAATATTTTTATAATAGAGATAAGGACCCTGAAGCTGGAAAACTTTGGTGGCTGTCTCAGGGTTGCACATCTAGTTAGATGTTACACAACTAGTTCAGTGACAAGGCTAGTACTGAAACTGACCTTATTTGGTTCTAATGTCTCCCTCATCTGATTAGAATGAGGACCAGAGCACAGATCATGTCACATCCTGAAGTTCTTTATCTCCCGTGTCACCTGCCATGTGACAGGATGGGGCAGGAGAGGAGCAGGGACAAGGAAAGAACATACATAATAATCCCAGTTTATTGTAATTATGATTCCCCTCTATTTCAAAGCCTCCACCAAATTTTATCCCTGGTGACCCCCCCTCCCCAAGTGCACAGAACTGTACTACTCACCAGTTGTAAGTTCTGTGCTTGGCTTCACTGGTGATTCATTCCATGACCTTGATCGAACCATTAAGCCTTTCTTTATCTCAGTTTCTCCATCCATAATGTAATTATAAATAATACATGCCCCCTAGCTACTTCACGGGGGTCACAAAGGCATTAATAATGTAATTATTTCTAAAGTACTTTGAAATCCTTGAGTGAAATATGATATTAAAAATATCACTGCATTCAAAATATTCCCTGACAGGCATACTTAAATGAGAAAACTATTGCTTTCTGAGTGGAAAATATGTCTGACAGGGTACATAATTTTCCTGGAGAAAAAATGCCTTTCATACAAGGGTCTCAAAACCTCATTAGCTTTGTTTAAGGTGCTGAGACTCTGTGGTTTGTGCACCGTGGGTAAGAGGCTTCAGTGGGCTGTGCTCTTTTCTGTACACTTTTACAACTATTAAAATCAGAAGAGGGAAAGCGATTATAAAAGCCCCCAAACTAGAGTTGCCAGATAAAATACAGGACACACAGATACATTTGAATTCCAGATTAAAAAAAAACAATATTTTACATAAGTATAGCCCAGGTTTTATGAGACACACTTACACTAAAAAAAAATACATATGTGAAATTCAAATGTATTGCATGCTATTTTTATTCGCTAAATCTGACAAGCCTACTTCAAATCCTCCTCATTTAACCAACTTGATTATTATGTGGAATGATTGTAAAGATAGCCTCATTCGTTTTAGATCACAAAACAATTAGACCAATTATATCAGTAATCTAACCAAGTTGTGATTTCTGAAAGGCAAATACTGTGTTTGATTCTCCTTTGTATTTCTTGGATTCAGCATAGATAAATGTTTCAGCAGATAAATGTTTGTTCAGTAAATGAATGAATGAATGGTGGATTGAATGAACAGCTTGAATTACACTGAAGGAATTTAAGGCACTTTGGGAAGTTATTTAAAAAATATATTTGGGTTACAATCAGTTACTATAATAATTCTATATGGTAGTTTCTTCTAAGATAACTAAATTAGTTTATTAACTTGCTTTCCTTACAAGCTTTTATTAAATTCAGCAAACATTTATTGAAGGCCTTTTTATGTATAAAGTATTTATCTTGGTGTTAGATTGTACTATTTATTACTTATCAAGTTATTTGTTATGAATTCTGCAACAAATTTTACCATCTTCAATTATAGAAATAATTACCTTATAATAACTGCTTACTTACTTGTAATTCATTGCACAGTGAGAAAATCCTAAACAAAAGCAGGAGTGGTGAGAATGGAGAATATGGAAAGATTTTGAAAAACTATTTTTCCAGCTTTACTGTGGTATAACTTTCAAAAATTGTATATATTTACTTTGCAAAATATTCCGATATATGTATACATCATGAAATGATTACCACAATCAAGGTAATTAACATTTTCATTACTTCACATAGTTATTTTTGTGTGTGTGGTGAGAACTTTTAAAGTCTACTATCAGTAAATTCTGAGTACACAATATAGTTTAATTAAACTGTAGTCATCATGCTGTAAATTAAATCTACAGGATTTATTCATCTTGCACAAGACATTTTGTATATTTTGACCATCTCTCATTTCCCCCACACAGCCCCTGAAAATAGCCATTCTGTTCTCTTCTATGAAATTGAAAGATTCCATACATGAGTGAGATCACGCAGGGTTTTGTTTGTTTGTTTTGTTTGCTTTGTTTGTTCATTTTTTCCTATGCCTGGCTTCTTTCACTTAGCATTATGTGCTCAAGTTTCACCCATATGGTTGCAAATGTGATAAACACTTAGGTTGATTTCCATGTCTTGGCTATTGTGAATAATGTTGCAATGAACATGGGAGTGCTTATATCTCAAGATACTGATTTCATTTCTTCTGGATATATATCCAGAAGTAGTATTGCTGAATCATAAAAGTTGTATTTCTTTTAAATTTTCTGAGGATTTTTTTTTAAATTTTCTATACTGTTTTCCATAATGGCTATAGTAATTTACATTCCCACCAACAATTTGTAAGGGCTCTCTTTTGTTCATATCCTTGCCAATACTTATCTTTAATGTTTCTAACAGATGTAAGGTTATCTCTTGTTGTGGTTTTTGATTTGCATTTTCCTGAGGATTAGTGATACTTAGGATTTTTTCATATGCCTGTTGGCTATTTATATGTCTTCTTTTAAGAAATATCTATTCAGGTCCTTTGCCCATTTTCAAATTGTTCTTTTTTAATTATTGCTATTGAGTTTAATGAATTCCTTATATATTTTGGATATTAATTTTTATCAGATGTATGATTTGAAAATATTTTCTCTCATTCCATAGGTTGTCTCTTCACTCTGTTGATTATTGTCTTTACTGTGCAGCATGTCTTAGTTTGATACAATACTATTTGTCTATTTTTGTTTTTGTTGCCTGTGGCTTTAGGGTCATATCTGTAAAATCACAGCCCAAACCAATGTCATAAAAGTTTTCCCCAATGCTTTATTCTAATAGTTTTAAATTTTTAGGACTTACATGTAAGTCTTTAGCACATTTTGAGTCAATTTTTGTATATGGTATGAGATAAGAGTCATTTGCATTCTTCTGCATGTTGATATCCAGTTTTCCCAACACCGTTTATGAAAGAGACTGTCCTTATCCCTTGTGTTTATATTTATAAATTTATATTTATAAATTATTTATTTATATAAATTGACCGTAAAGGCGTAGACATATTTCTGGTTCTCTATTCTGTTCTATTGCTCTATATATCAGTTTCTATGTGAGTAACATGTTGTTTTGATTACTATAGCTTTGTAGTATATTTTGAAATAAAGAAGCATGATGACTCCAGCTTTGTTCTTTATGCTTAAGATCCCTTTGGCTATTCAGGGAATTTATGATTCTACATCAATTCTGATATTATTTTTTCTATTTTGTGAAAAATGACATTGGAATTTTGATAGGGGTTACATTAAGTCTGTAGGTTTCTTTGGCTAGTATGAGCATTTTAACAATGTTAGTTATTCCAATCTATGAACACAAGATATCTTTCCATTTATTTGTGTCATCTTCAATTTCATTCCAGTGAACAGATTTTTCACCTCTTTTTTTAAAATGTAAATTTAATTAGCCAACAGATAGTACATCATTAGTTTCAGATGTAGTGTTCAATAATTTATCAGTTGTGTATAACACCCAGTGCTCATCACATCATGTACCCTCCTTAATGCCCATCACCATTTACCCCATCCCCCCATTGACCTCCCCTCCAGCAACCCTCAGTTTGTTTCCTATATTTAAGAGTCCCACATGGTTTTTCTCCCTCTCTGATGACTTCCCATTCTGTTTTCTCTCCCTTCCCCTATAGTCCTCTGCCCTATTTCTTATATTCCACATATAAGTGAAACCATATGATAATTGTCTTTCTCTGATTGACTTATTTCACTCAGCATAATACCCATCCACCTTGATGTAAATGGTAAGTATTCATCCTTTCTGATGGCTGAGTCATATTCCATTGCATATATATGCTACATCTTCTTTATCCATTCATCTGTCGATGGACATCTTAGCTCTTTCCACAGTTTGGCTATTGTGGACATTTCTGCTATGAACATTGGGGTGCAGGTGCCCCTTTGGATCAATACATTTGTATCATTGAGGTAAATACCTAGTAGTGCAACTCCTGGGTATTAGGGTAGCTCTATTTTTAACTTCTTGAGGAACTTACATACCATTTTCCAGAGTGGCTGACCCCACCAAAAAGGAAAATTAAAGACCAATATCCCTGATGAACATGGATGCAAAAATTCTCACCAAGATACTAGCCATTAGAATCCAACAGTACATTAAAAGGATTATTCACCATGACCAAGAGGGATTTATTTGTGGGATGCAAAGGTGGTTCAACATTTGGCAATCAATCAACATGATACATCACATTAATACAATAAAGGACAAGAAATATATGATCCTCTCAACTGATGCAGAAAAAGCATTTGACAAAAATACAGTATCCTTTCTTGATTAAAACTCCCCACTGTGTAAGGATAGAGGGAACATACCTCAATATCATAAAAGTCATATATGAAAAGCCCATAGCAAATATCATTCTCAATGGGGAAAAACTGAGAGCTTTTCCCCTAAGGTCAGGAACACAACATGGACACCCACTCTCACCACTGTTGTTCAACATAGTACTAGAGGTCCTAGCCTCAGGAGACAACAAAAAGACGTAAAAGGCATTCAAGTTGGCAAAGAAGAGGTCAAACTCTCACTCTTCATGGATTTTTTACCTCCTTCATTAAATTTATTTCTAACTATTTTATTATTTTGGGACTATTATAAATATATATATTTTTTACAGATTTTATTTATTTATTTGACAGAGAGAGACAGCAAGAGAGGGAATACAAGCAGGGGGAGTGGGAGAGGGAGAAACAGGCTTCCCGCTGAGCAGGGAGCCCGACGCGGGGCTCGATCCCAGGACCTGGAATCATGACCTGAGCCGAAGGCAGACACTTAATGACTGAGCCACCCAGGCGCCCCAATTTTGGGACTATTATAAATGGGATTATTTTCTAAATTTCTTTTTTTGGATATTTTCTTTTCTTTTCAATTTGTATACCTTTTATTTCTTTCTTTTTTTTTTTTTAAAGATTTTATTTATTTATTTGAGAGAGAGAATGAGAGAAAGCACGAGAGGGAAGAGGGCAGAGGGG